>NC_080434.1:42616106-42932201 GCF_028018845.1 Melospiza georgiana | reverse complement strand
CCCACCCACTCTGCAGAACCCAGCTCAGCCACACTGAGCTGAATGTGTTACAGCAGAAGACACCGGGCACGGCTTTTCCAGCGGAACACCGTGCAGGAGGCTGCAGCTCATGAATGTTTCACACAGGTCAGGTTAATTGCAGCAGTAATAATCAGCTTTTTGTTGGTACGAGGCACCACAGTCAGATTCAGCCTGCCCTGCCCTGGCTGTGGGGACGTGCAAGGAAACATTCCATCAGTCAGCTCCCAGCAGGCCTCTGCCTTATCCTCTGCCTGCTCCTAAGCACAGCTTTCTCCCAGCCTTCAGAGCAATCCAAACTTGCAAGCAAAGCAGGACTTTAGGGGTCAACAGTAATCGGAGGAAAAGGTCACCCATTGTAGTTGTTAAATGTGGGTTTGTTTCACTCTAATCACCCATTAATGGTGAAACATTCTTTGTGTGCCTCTATATAATTTATAATATATAGCTCTATACTTAATGTCTCTATTTAGACATGTATAAAGTATAGGCATTTATAATTCATACTATATAGTGATATAATCAAGTTTAACTTCTGAAATTAATAGTTCATTTACATTTTTACCAGGTACCTAATAGAAATTTGGGAATGCTTAGATTAGCCTGATCCACTCTGGCTCAGCTTGGTTATGGAATGAGTGGATGGCAGCAGGTATCCCCTGTGATGTGGAGTGCAAGGAAGGATCTAGCACACCTCAAAGTGATTTTGTTTAATTCATGCAAGTCCTCGGGTCTCAGGAATTGGTTTGAGGCTTTCCTGATCCAATTTTGTGTAGCTTCTTCCCCTTGTATGGTGTTAGTGTGCTCAAGGGGCCACAGCTCAGGGAAAAGTGGCTCTGTTCTGCTCCTGGCATTCCAGGCTTAAGGCCAAATAGAGCTGCACAGGTGTAAATAAAGAGCAGATTTCATTCCCAGTGTCCCTCGTGCAGGACTTGAAGCCTAACTCAAAAGAGAAAGGAACAAGTGGGCTGAGCTCCTGCCTTATTTAATTCCCCTAGTAACTACCCTGTTCTTTCATTACAGTTATGTAACTGCAGAACCCAGGAAAAGTCCCTGTGACTGGAGTTTTTGCTTTTGAATTTACATCACTGGCTAGTTAAATACATCCTGTAGTCGTACGGCCAGGAACTGAGTTAGTGTTGATCTGTTTGACATGATAATTACTGCTGTCACCGAGTTTACAGCTTCTCCTTGGAGCAGGGCACTCCAGAGCAATCCCTGCTCAGAGACCTTCCTGCCAGGCAGGGCTGTGGCTCAGCAGCTCTGCAGCACTGCTGATCCATGAACTGGCAATTAAGGGCTGGTAATTCAAGTACTGCAAGGCACGGGGTCCCTTCAGCAGCACAAGCACCCCAAGGTGTGAGTCTGTGCTGAACACACCTGATGGTCCTTGTTCATGGGTGGGCACAGGAGCAAATGTCCCTTTATTTTTCCCAAATGGAAAAAGGATCTCAGGAGAAACAGGCTCTTTTAGGGTTTGCCTCCCAACTATGTTTGACTTTTCAGTTTCGGAGAACTGATCCTGTTCTTACTGAGGAAAGGAAGTTTAAGAGCAATCATTCTACATCTCAGCGCAACTTATCCTTGTGCCAGGTTTTGGTTCCACTAAAGAGGGAAAATATCCTTCTATTTTAGATTTGCTCATTAACCAGAATTATGAGATAGCAGACTCTGAACCTGAGCTGTAGAGGAAGCAGAAATGGCTTTGACAACACCCACTGCAGCAATTTTGCTCTGTGGGTATTAATTAGACAACGTGAAAAAAATGCTGAAAAGTTCAGGGCCGAACTTTGCTTGCCCAAAGAAGGAATTTAACTGTGAGAGCAATTCCTCACATTTCCAAAACCAACTCCTGGTCTGCACAGTGGACGAACACCATCCATGTGTTCTCTGGCCAAAGGGATGTGCTCTGATTTTCTCAATGCAAACTCCTCCAGTCTCCATGCAGCAGGACCTGGACTGCCTGGCACGAGAGCATGTGGCCTGGCTGTAAGGCAAGACATCTTCATCCCCATGCACACTGCTAATGTTTAATTTAGGCGTGCCCAGTGAGCAAATACATCAGTGCATTCATTCCTTTGCAGTCTCCTGACGTGTACAGCAGCTCTGTGATTTGATTTGAATTGATTTTGCTGCTAACTCTGGTGACCTCCAACAAGAAATTGTTCCATTCGCCACAAAGTGATTTAGGATGGCAGAACTCTCTATTGTATAAATACTCTGCAATGCATTAGTCAGAAATTCACTATCTTACTTCATTAAACCAACAAATACAATCAATTCTTATCCAATTTACAGTTTTTATGCATGGAAAAATGATTTTACCTTTATGCCAAATGGAGTTGAAATGTAGCTCACACAATAAGAAATGTCTCTGCCTCAGCGTGTAAGTGCCACTAATCCCAGTCAGAGCCTGCAGCTCGGGACTGAGGCTCTGATCACTCTGGCTGGCACATGACAGCAGTGAAAAGCACATGCATGTTTTGGTAAACAGCGCTGAGCATTAGCACCGTGCCTGTTGGCAGCTAAACACCCACCTCGTTTTAATCACAATGGGAAATGAAAGGCATGGCTGGAATGCCAGCATGGGACAAATGGCATTAGGAGACCAAGTGTTTACCAGCAGAACATTATTAGTTACTGCCTCTCCTCTCAAACATCTCCCAGGTCTGTAACAGCTGTCCTGTGCATGCTGATATGTGAATCTTAAAAATATCATACACAGGAATCACTTCAGTCAGACTTGAAATGCAGAGCCAGGACTTGCTTGCTGTATGTATGCAAGCAGAATAACACATTTTCAGAAGTCATGCATCTTCTAACTTAGAAGGATGGATGTGCTGCTGAATCTATGGCTCCTTATTCCAACAGAGAGTCAGTGAAAAGAGCTCTCACCCAACTCCTCTGCAGTCCATCCCTAATTCTGCCAGAACCTCTAAACACTGCATTGCCCATGGAGTCCCTCTGTCCCAGTCATTTGCATCATGCTCCAGGTGCTGCTGATGCACAGCCCTCCCCTCTCTCCCATACTGATTGGGAAAGGGCCCTGCCCATGGCTGCTGCTGCTGGGAGGGCTCTGCTTTTCTGTGTCATCAGCTGCACCTCTGCAAAGGCACATGGCAGCTCCTGAAAGAACAATCCCACACAGATCCATTGCCTGATTCTTGCTCTTGGTGGGCACAGGTCAGACACCAGTGGGGCACTGTTAGCAGCACACTCAGCATCATGTCATTTGCTAGACAAATTATTTTTGAGCTTTTAGGACCCAACACTTCCAGTTCCACAGTAGGCTTTTTTCTGTAAGGAATGGCAGGACCCTGGACAGATGCCTGGAATGTCAGGGGACACTCACAGAGGAATCAATCTGTCTCTTTTTGAGCCCCTCAAGCTAGAGCAGTGACTCTGCTAGCTGTTAGAAAATCACAGCCCCCTCTCTCTCTCTGAAGCAAAACATCTGATCTTGATCATAAAGTCTGTGCCCTACATCATTAATAGGAAAAAAATAATAAAAAAACAGGAAACACTTGATAGCTGGGAAGGAACAGAACCACAAATCTTTGTGGTATCTAACAATGTTTTCTGTTCTCTCTTGATGCAAGAACAAGAGGGAAAGGATAAAAACCACTGGTATCAAAGGATTTTTCTTGTCAGAAAGGCTGCATTGTTGTCCTTATTAAAGGAATTCCAAGTGGCTTTGATTCATCTAGACAGTTCAGTGATATCTGTACCTGTCACACCTATGGACTTTTTCCAGCTCATACATTTTTTATCAGCAGGTAAAATGTTGCTATGTCTTCCAGGAGTTCCTAAACACTAAATTGCTGTTTCTGGAATCAGAGATTCTTTTGTACACGACCCAAGAGGTTGGATTTCCACAAGTTCTAAGAAACCTGCCCAATTACACTGCAATATACCATTAAACCATCTTCACAAAGATGGAATTAACAAAGATATCAGATGAATACATAGACAAAGCCTGACTTCCAGAACCAAAGTCCATTTAAGAAAATATTTCTCCCAGGAAAGGAGGTTTCTCAGCCTAATGCACTGTCAGAGCATTTTCCTGTAAGATTTTTTTGTTAACTTCATGCACAACTGAGGGCACAATTCATAGGTCAAAACTTTTTGTTTCCTATTTTCTCACATGCTCCTTTTCCCTTTGCCCCTGTCACACCGTGGCACTGCAGATTGTGCCTGTGCAATGTCACAGGGGGTGTGCTGGGCTGGGACAAAGAACAGTGACACCCTCCTGGTTACAGGGGACCCCTGAGGAGTGGCCAGGTGTGAGTGCAGCTTTTTAAGGGCTGATCTTTGGAGAAAGGTCAAAACAGAAAACTTCTGATTTGGCATCCCCAGTTTGGCAACTGAGTCCTCTTGCTGAAAGGTGAGAATGAACAGCAGGGACAGAAATGGCCCCCAAGGCTCTTTAGGCTGGGCTGACCCGTGCTGAAAACACAGCTGCTCACAGGCACAAGGGAATGAAGAAAAGGAGTTTTATAAGTGCCACAAAAAAGCCTTGCTGGTTGTTCCTCTGCCTCCACTTCTCACTGGTGGAAATCTGTGCCTGGGAATGGCAAGTAGTGCCTGAGCCAAGGACCTGACACCTGCCTGTGGAATGGCACTGGTGGAGGGGAACTGCTTCACTGATGAATTCATGGACAGAGTGCTTTTCTGGCTGAGCATGTGCTCCAAAATGGAACCAGGAATAAATAAATGTTTGGAAGATCCTCTTGGTTATGAAAAAAAATGAGAGTTTGCATGTGTTTCCAATGAGATGAAGGTTTATTTCCTGCCCATTTCCCACTGAGAGCCCAGTTGGAGGGATGTCTGCCCCTGCCTAATCTTTCCAGAGTGGGAAAGCCACTTAGCTTGTGTACTTAAAACACCATAGCAAAATACTGGGGGGGGAAAAAAAAAAAAAGGTATGAAATGAGTTTGATGTGAGCAGCAAAACCCCAAGTATTCATTCTGTGAGCAGCTGAGAAGCTCTCATTAGCAGGCGCAGTGCTCTTAGAGAGAAAAATGGCATTTGGAAATTACAGCCCACATGCTTTCTTCAAAGCAAACAGCCAAGGGCACAAAGACAACTCCTCAATGAATCATGAACTCCTGTTAGTGCAGCGTGCCTTGTGGTCAGAGGTTTGGCTGAAAGGGTGAAAAAATCACCTCCTTTGGTGGAGCTGTATTAGCACAGTGCCAGAAAAGTGAGACAGAAGCAACTTCTTGGTGGCCTCACAGCAGACAAGCCTTGCTTAAATGATATTCTGCCATGTGAAATGTGTGTTTTTAGCTATTACCTGTAGGTTTTCCTTTCAAAGGTGCTTTTCCTAGAAAGGATTTTGCCTTCAGAATGATGTGAGACAATTTATCCATGAGTTTTAGGCCTATCACATGAAATTAAGCACCAGAATGCTCAGTAATCAGAGACCTCACCCTGGAAAATGGATAATGACAGAGTCCTTGAAATCAATGAAGGTTAAAGCTGCCTGTTTATGACAACACCTCTATAAACCCAAAATAAGATGTTGATTAGGATATTGTATCAGCCACATAACAATTCTATTTAATGCTGTAGGGAGAGTTTATTTTGAGCATTGCATGACCTCACAGGTTTAGCCAGCAAACAACCTCCCTACTTTGCCAAGACACAAATATTGTGCCTTGTTCCAACTTGTCCCATGTGCATACACTTCTCCCAGATAATCACTTAGGGATATTAGTTAGGGGTTCATGAAAAGAAATGTCTGCAGCAAATCAACAAGTCCAACGTTGTTTTTCCCAAGAGGAATGTGTAAACGAGCCATAAGTCAGCCAAAGCTCAGGCAAAAGTTCCCTACAAAACAGCTACAAATTGTATTTAGGTCAGTTTGGAACCAGCTGATTGTTAAAGCAAATAGATGTGGTGCTCTCCTCTTGCCCTGCCTGCCTGAGAGGCTGCCTGGCAGGTGGCACATGTCCCACCCTGCAACCATTCCAGGCTGGGCAGAGTTCTGAGCACCCTGATGTGGCTGCAGATGTCCCTGCCCAGTGCAGGGAGCTGCTCCAGGTGCCCTTTAATGGTCCCTTCCACCCCAAACCATTCTGGGACTCTGTGACCTTCCCAAGGGACTGACGTGGCTAAACAGAAACCATCCCTTGGCCTTTTCCTCATGGATTCTCATTATTGAGTAATTACAGCTTTTGGAAATATGTTGGTTTAAGTTATGCTTTTAAAACAAGTTTATAAATATTTTACGATTTTGCTTTCATACAACAATTTTAATCTCACAGGCAATAAGGTTCTCCAAAATGATCTGTACAACCTCACATCTACCCCTGAGCAAGGATTCTCACACAGGCAGTGCCTAATGCAAGGTAAGCCCACACTCTTCATTTCTCTGTTTGCATTATTCCTGCAGTTCACTCTTGAATGTACCCCTAAAGTGTTAGGAAAGATCAGACTTCCTTAAAATTTGATGCATGCTCTTCATAAAGAGTTAAAGATTTCAGGGGAGGTGGAATTGTTTTAGTACTCCTCAGGCCTTACAAGCATTTGGGTGTTTGCAACAAGATGTGTTTTGCTTTCCTGGTCAAGAACTGAAAAATAGGATTACGAGGGAGGAGGAAAGAATAGCTGACCTTCTCTAAACACTGCAATTTTTGTCACCTGAAATCAGATCTACCTTCCATTACATCCACACAGCCCTGTCAGCATGTACATGACTGGAAAGATGAGCTCTAAATTCTTCTGAGAAGTTCAAGTCCACAGCTTTGCAATAGATCTTCCTTTGTGCTCTTTTGTCTCTAAGTTTGCTCTTACAAAGAATCCATGAACTACAGGATTTGATTTATTTCTCACTCCTGGCTGCATTCAGCTTTTAGAGTCCAGGCCCTGAACTAATTTTGGTGGTTGTGAACAGTTTCTTTAACTGAAAAGAAAATCACCAGAGAATTTCATTTCCCTATCTCCTAATGAACAAAGGCAGTGCTGCTCTAGAAAGTTCCAGATTTCAAAGGACAAGGTTTTGAGTTTTAGTAGTTCATATTGGCCAGTCAGAGATTTCCTTCTGGCAGTGTCAATAACCTTAAATGCTGCAGATCTCTGCACTGTGGAACCTGTCAGCTGAGAGCTTGCTCCACACTAACTGTGATTAAAGTGCTAGGTGATAAAACTTTCCAGCTCAGCCTAACTGTTACTAAGCCTTGTTTATGATTTCTAAGGCAAGGCTCATCTGGGATTCTGAAGTGAATGGAACTCAACACCTGCAGCTGGACAAGAGGCTGTCTACTGTGCCTTGTTTCTATGCCAGAGCCTAAGTAACCAAGGAATTCTTTCCCAAACATCCCTTTGTGAAAGGTTATGTTGTTTAAATAACAGCTTTAGGCCCAGACAGATAAAATAAAACACATCTGTTATTTCTTCCTCTTAGCCTTAGTATCTGGTAAAAATAAGATTCATTCTTTCAACTGACTCAAAGCAGCAAGTTTGTTTCTTGTGATTTTCCTGCTTTGCTGGAAGGTAAGTTAGCAGCATCAATTGTATTAGTGCTTCTGTCAACACCCACATTAAATATGTTTCTGTCTAGGAGACATCACATTCCAGCCTACTCTGGACATCTAAATTTATCAAACTTTCATCACATCCATATTGAAATCCAGCTACCACCTGGATTCCTGTAAGGTTTACTTCGTGAAATGTTCAGAATATTTCTGTTTCAAATATCACATGAAAAATTAACTGAAGTTTATATTTAGGCAGCACAGCCAGTAAACCACAGACACTTTCTCTTCCATCTTTCTGCTTTTTTGTAGTGTCAGAGAAAACTTCCATAATCCAAATCAGAATTTGGTACATGCTGTGATTTTTTGGTATTCCTTTAACCTGCACTTATTTTCCATCATTTTCCAAGTTTAGAATGCCTTAGTGGCACAGCCACTCAGCCCTTTGCACTCTTGACTCCAAAACCAGCTCCAAAAGGGAAATATTCCTGCCTACACTTTTGTTTGCTGATTCCTTCCAGTTTTTTGCAAGACAAGACACTCTTGATTCAGGCCAGGGAAAGCCATGACAGGCTGTAAACAAAGGAGGAAATTCTATAAGCCTATTAAAATCCCAGCTGAATGCAAAATTTAGCCCAGGCTTAGCTGTAAACATTTAAGTGGCCTTGTTTTGCTGAACTGGGGTCTAAAGCTCCTTACTTATAATGGACAATATAATTTAACTTTACACTCAGGATCACTGTGAATGAGCTAATGCAGAAATCAGTGGTAAAACCTAATGGAAAGTGAGAAGATTTGAAGTTTCACTTTTTCTTTTCTTTCCTTTAAAAAGAACTATGCCCTTCTTCCCTCAGTCCTCCCCACCTACCATGGCATACCCATAAATGCACATTTAAGAATGCTAATTAAGAACAAATTCAAAGCAAGAGCAGTAGAAAGGTGGACACAGAAAAAGGGTTCAAGCACCAAAGAGCAAATTAATACCCATAAAGAAGAAACAAAGACAGGAGAGAGAAAATGAGAAGGAGAGAAAATAAGAGAGTTTGCTCTGTGCCTGTAAATAAGCTGAAAATTACATTCCCAGATGGATACCAATAGCCTTTTCTGTCACCAGAGCACCAGGATTAGTGCCACATGATTGAACATTATATATATTTCTTGAAGTTTACAGGACTTTATGTGAGCATCTAGCAAAACAATTAAGGAGCCACTCCGAGCTTCCCCCATAAAAGCGCTGTGAGGTCTGGTTTTGCAGAATAATAGGGTATTAGAGCATCCATGGGAATGCCCATTTACCTGCTAAATGGATGTGTGCAGCCCTAAGTGTGGATACAAATTCTCCAGGAGCAGCTTTTCAGCTGCCATTTCGGGTGATGCTTGGTAACAGCACCCTGGGGCTGGGCAGAAGCACAACTGCCTGAACAGATGTGGGGCACTGACTACAATTTTCCTTTTGGTAAGGTCAAGGACCAAAATTTCTGGTGTAAAAAAAATTATTGCAGGTAGCCAAAACATCTCAATCATTGTAAACAACACAGCTACTGCTCAGAAATTCTGATGACAAAAAGTAGTCTTTCAATTATCTTTGAACACTTGCTCTGAAATTTTGTTCATGCACACAGGTATTTGTATTCAGGGATGTTGATTTCCTGCCATGGGATGAGACTGCTGGATCCTGTGGTTATCAGCATTTGGTTAATGGAAATATAAAAATGTGGTGGGAAGAAAGCACAGCCCCATTGGATCCTATTTGATATCAACTATTTTTTGAGCAAGCCTGTCCACAAGAGTCATGTGCTGTGTCTTAGCCACCCATGTAATCCAAGGGATTTTATCTCCGTCTGTTTCACAGGAGATTTGGAGGTGGGAAGTGGCATTTTGTTATGAGTGCCTGGCAAAACACCTACAAGCAAAGGATAATATGTAGTGTACAAAGAGTGACTCCTTGTTCTTGCTCACCAGAGTCAGTAAGGGGCACTTATAAAACACCATTGTGACCTGAAATGCCTTGGTAGTCTGCAAAAAAATTCACAGTGCCCATCAAAAATTTATTAGCTAGAACAACATGAAATGGAAAGTTAGAAGTGCTTGCATTACCTATAACAGATTATGAGTATGACCAAGGTAATTTTTATCCACTTTTAGGGACCTATTCAGACTAATTATGAGAGGCACTGCTACCAGAAAACACATGAGCAGAAGAACAGGATGTTGTAACAGGTTTCAAATGTGTCCAAGAAAACACTGATGGTTTGGATTAGCATTTCCCTAATTGCTGGAGCTGTGAGCTGTCAGGAACCCCTCCCACCTAGCTCTGTGCTTCAAGCTGTTTAAAATACTGCTTCATCCAAAATAACAGCATTGGCTGAGTTGAAGCTGTGGCCTCAGCTGGAATTTAAGCTGGAGCTCCTCCTACACCAGAGAAGATTTACTGTAGTCCCAGTTTCTCCGGGAAAAATGGATGAGTTGACTGCCTTTGGGGCAAGGACACCTACAGGCTGAGCAGACCTGAGTGCATCCTACTGCAGCTAGCTGAGCCAGGAACGAGCTTCCCAAGGAGTGCCAGGCCAAAGGAGAGAGAACCTGCCAATGAAAGCACAGCCCTCCTTAGAGACACAGCATTTCCCCACTGCTGTGACACGTTCTGGCTCATTTTACAGAACTGACACTGCCTGCAGCAAGGGGTGGCTTGGAGTCCCACAGGTATTGATGCTGGGGAAGCCTTTCCCAAGTGCTGAGCGTTCATTTCTTGAAAACCAGCACTTGGAAAGTGCTCCAAGTTGAGGAGCCAAAACCACACCTGTCTTAACACATCAGGTTTGTCATGGAGAATGTCAAACACAAAGCTTTTTCTTTTTTCAAGGATTTTTTCCCTGTTATATTGTATACCAAGCTTTGGAGAGCCTGTAGAACACAGAAACCAGCTAAAAACCAAGCCCTGATTTACTCCATGTGTAAGCTGTGCTAAATCATACACTGAGAAAACACAGCATCTCTATATTTCCAGGCTCATTTCAAGTTAGATATTTAATATTCTGTCTTATTTCTTGGGTAAAGCTTTTAATTTCTTGGCTTCAGATTATTCCTGAGCAACCAACATTTGACATGAAGAACATTTTGATGGAACATTTGGTGCTCTCAATATAGGTTGCTTCTTGATTGTCTGCAAGCCCTTAGAAAATCAGAGCCATGGTGCTTTCATTCACAATTCCAAATTTAATTGCTGTAACTCTTCTGCAATTGTTGCTTTAAAGGCTCTGGTTTGACCAATGCTCATAGTCCCACAAATGAACTAACAAGTTCAAACACAAAAAACCTTGGTGATGGAGGATGGGGCACAAAAGCTCTCTCCATCCATTGTCTGATGACAGATTTCTACAATCAAAGTCCAAGGGTCACAGGCACCAGGGCTAGCACAGGAAATCCCCTCCCACAGCTCCAAGGACAGGCTCATCTCCCCTGCAGTGCACTCCCTGCACTTTCCCTAGCTCTGTTTCCCACTTGTGTTCACCTTTTGCTCAGACAGGGAAGGCACCCAGCTGATGTCCTTCTGCACTGGGAGCTGCTCTGTCTCATGGCTGGGACAGCAGCAGCTTCTCTGCTTAACAGCTTTTCAATTCTGTTTCTATCATTTTTCCATCTACCTTTCCTGCATTGTGAGATTTCCAGTACAACAGGACTTCTGTTGGCTACCAGAAAAGTCAAATCTCATTAAATAATTTTACTGGCTGGCAATCAACCACACTTCTCTCACCTGTCTCTCTTCAATCATGCAAGTAAAGCAGAAGTATTTGGAACAGAGATCCCTTGTTTTTATTTTGTTTTCCTCCCTTTCTCTTCATTGTGCTTTATTGATAGGTGAAAGGCGAATTCAGTCTCAAGAGTGCTCTGCATCCACCCCATCTATTTCGCTGCAATAAATGATCTTGCTGTGAATACATTTTAATTAGTGATTTCATAGTTGGAATTGTGCAATTGGAATACAGTAGGCGTGAGGAGCTATTGAAATAGTATAAAAAGGCATAATTATTTTCAAAAGCTCTGTGGGAATAACACAGGTAAAAAAATCTCCTGCTGGCACCTGTTTTCTGTGTCCAATGTATCATTAGCACCTCACATTCTCTCTGTGTTCATCAAAGGCTAGATCACAGGTGCTGCAGGATGCTCCCACAGTGCTGGAGAGTTTTCCTTCTCTGTTTGCTGTTCCTTGCTGAGGTCATTATAATGAAGACCAGATTTTTACTTCATTTGACAATTTTGTTCAAATTGACTGAAAGATGTTACAAAGAAAAATGGGAACAAACCCCAGAGATTTTGAAGGATTTTCCTGACTCTCTGGACCTGGTCTGGGATTCTTTCATGCAATGTGGAGTAAGTTAAGCAGGGCCTAAGAATAAAAAAATCAAACCCTTGTCATACCTGTTACTGCTGAAGGTCGGCTGGCAAGGGCTCTGAGGAGTGAGCAAAAGAAAAATCTTTAAAGAAGCATCAGCTCATTTGAGATCTGAACTCGAACTTGCAAGCAAGATGCTGGGCTAGAGGAACTTGGTATAAAATGAAGGGTCATGACAATGCCTGGGATGGATTACATCAGGCACTGGTTACCTTTACTGGGATGCAGCTCAGTTAATTTGGCCATTGCTCTCAGGACACAGAAGAACAAGAGTGATAAAGGCCAGATGCATTTTTAAAACTGGCTGCATTTGATTTACATGTGCCCTTGAAGGCCCTTTTTGTATTTTACACAAAATTATCATGTTTAAGAAAACTGCCAGAACTTTGCTGGCGTGTCAGTGAAAACAAGAAAGTTGTTCTTAAAATGCAGCAATTTACACCTACTTAGAGTGACTACAGCTAAGGAACAGCACACATGAGCTGTCATGTCTGCTCCCTTCAACTCCCTCGCCTGTGCTGTGGCCATTCTGGCAAGATTCCTGCCCTGCACCGGCTGAGGGAGTGGCTGCCTTCAGCTCCAGTGTGCTGGCACCTGAGCCAGCTCTGCCAGCCTGGCCCGGGCAGCCTGGCAGCAGGGGCTCAGCAGCCCTCAGTCCCTCTGCAGAGCAGGGAGCCACGGGGTGTGCCCAGGCTGCTCCTCCTGTCTGGGATAGCCACCATGCTGGTAATTCCCACCCTACCTCTGTGCTCCCATCTCCCTTTGGTTCTGGACTGCAAATCCCAGAATTAAGAGAGGAAGTAGCTGCAAAGCTTGGATCCAGTCCCTGTCTGAGCTGAGCCCTGTCCCTGACACAGCCACCAGAGGCTCAATGGGCTCCTGGGCACGATGGCATTTCCAAGAGGAAGTTTGCTGCCCCTGCAGCCACATGTGCTTCTGCAGAGGGAGCGTGGCAGTCCTGAGCTCTGCTGTCTCCTGGGCCTGCAAGTGGCAGCTGCCACTGGCTGGGTGTGGCAGCACCGAGTTCAATGCAGCTGACTCCGATCCTGGCTCAGCCGTGCCGTGGCTGCTCTGTCAGAGATTCTGTGCTCACAGCCCTGCTCAGTACCTGACCATGGTTAATAGGGAGAGATAAGCTGACTGTCTCAAACCAAATTCCTTGGAAAGGCAGTGAAATGGGAGTGTTGATACTCCATTTGGAACTTGACTAATTCAGAAAAGAGACTTTTCAAATCCTGTAAAATGAACAGATTACAAAAGCAATTCACTGAACCTGCCATGCCTTTGAATGTGCATCTCACTGCAAAGGCTGACAGTGTCTCTGCTTCTCCTCTTGCAATGCAGACTTGGCCTCTGCCTTACTCATCCCTCTTTGGGGTTCAATTGTTCTACCATTTCTCCTGACTGGCTCTTAAATTTCTCCAATCCTCATCATCAGCTGAGAGGAGCAGGACTGACAGAGGAGGAGCTTGCTTGGGAGTGACCTTCTCAGCACAGCCCAGCAGCATCCCTCCCTGGCAGCAGACTGCTGGAATTAACTATCCGGGCATGGCTCTGAGCAGGAAGGTGCTGTCACCGAGAGCACCAAACAAACAGGAGTCCTGTTTGCAGAGAAACCTCAGGATAAATTATGTCCAGGTGTCATGGGATCACCTGCCTGAATCCATCAATACTAAGGGCTTTGGAAGAGGAAGAAGAGATTCAAAGATGGAGACTGGGAGTTCAGAAAGCAGCCAGGTCACCTGAAATGCAGCAGCCCTAAAACCTGGGGTCAAAAGCAGGGGAAAAGCCAAAAATCATAAAATAGTCCCCAGTATGAACACTTAGTCAGTGATGCAAGACATGAAGACTGAGCGTATTTGCCTGTGCTTTTCTATAGAATGTAGTAAAGCAACTCAGCAGCAGAGAGTTTAAAAACTAGAGGGGTGGATGAAGAGTTAAGATACAAAGGTCCCTGTGCAAGGACCTTGCCAACTCTGTATTGGGTGCTTTCTTGGCCATCAGTTCTAAAAGGGAAGAGAAGCATACTCAAGTTGCAAAGTGGAGTAGACTCCAGTCTGTTTTGTACAGACAAAGCTCCCAAAATATTGTATATCACTGAGGAAATCAAAACACAAAGCAAAGTTCTTCTGGGAAAAATTAAGACTGAAATCAAGTGATAAACAGAAAAAAAAAGTATCCCCACCTGCTGCCTTGCAGTTGGTGGAAATTGAACATCTTGGATGCATCTGTCTGCCCTGGACAAATAATTGCTGTTTACCATCCATGGGGAAAGCCAGGAAAGCAGGGGAGGGAGATCATAATCCTCAGAGCATTCCCCTCCTTTTCATGGAGTGTACTCAAAAAGCTGTGATCACTTAGAACCCCTGATGAGATGCCTCCCCTGGTGACCAAAGCTCAGCTTTTCCCAGACATGGCAATCTTAAAAAGAGGAGAGCAAGGAAATTGTCCACTCCATTTAATTGCTGAAGTCTGAGTGAGAACAGGTACCTCCAGCTGTTCAAGGAAAGGCAGAGGGATGGACCACGTGCTCTCCACCTCCCTCTCTGCTGCATTGGGCTCTCTGTGCACCTCAGTAAGAAAAGAGGCTGAGTTCTATTCCTTCCTGATGTTCCAGAGAGGAGCAAGCACCCAGGACTGCACAGCAGCCTTACAGATGTTGCACTCTGCTCCTACAGAACAAGAACCCCCTTCTCCCTGTACTTTCTGATGGAGGAATGAGATGTGGGTGCTGTGGAGTTGAACAGAGGGAAAACACTGCTGAGACACTCAATATTAGCACTACACTTTCTGGGTCTCCAAATTAGGATGCAAAAGAAGGATGCAGTCCCTGCCTTAGCCAATGTAAAGGGAACATTTTTGCATCTTTTTGATATGTGATCTTATCAGCAGACAGCTTTTTCTTTTCAGTAAAATAAATCCTTGTAATTCCACAATACAGAAATCTGACAGTACAGAAAGGAATCTTTATGATGGCTGAAAGTCTCTGCACAGCAAATATTGCAGCTTAGGATAATTACTGGTGCTACCATTCCTGAGCCTTTAATGCACTTGTGGCCAGTGGGCAGAAAATAAGCAATCCCTGGTGACAACAGCAGAAATGCACTTCTTCCCATGGCAAGTAACTTTTCCAAGTTCTTGTCAGGCTGCAATATTTTCCCCTCCATGCAAGAGTACTAAAATGAAAACCTTGGATATATAAATCAGAGTAGGGTGAGTTCACTCCTGTGCCAAGAGGGAGCCAAATGAATCCTGGGGATGTTAAAGCTGAGAGGGGCCTCCTAGATCATCTTGGTGTGCCTCCCTTCCCCTGGCCATGAACAGCTGCTGCTGCCACTGGAGCAGAACCCTAAACAGCCCAGGGATGGGGAAGGAATGCCAGGCTCTTCCCTCCAGCTGCTCATTAGTGCATTAACATTTTCTACAAGCTATTTACTACTACAAACTACTTTCTATTTACTTTTCTATGCCTCTCTGTTTTCTCCTGTACCTTATCAACTACTCACATCATCACCTCTACAGTCACAGTCAACTTTCTCTACCTAGGTTATTGTCAGGCTGACCTTCCCTCAAGAGGGCCTTTTTCTCCTAAGCATAGAAATTACTTTATTTGGTTTGGTTTCCATCCATTACATCTTTTAAATACTCAATAATTCCTCCGCATCTTTTGAGTCCCTACAGTGCAGGTATTTATAGACAAGCACATCCCTCCCTCTCTGCTCCAGTATGGAGGCACAGAAGTGACAGCCATGTGACAAACAGCCAAGCTGAGGAACCACGTGGGAGCCTTTCAGATCCATGAAGAGGAATTGCCAATCCCCAGTGCCAGCATGTGCACACACACAGGTGTGCCAAGGAAGAAGCAAAGAGAGCAGGGATTTGCTGCAGGACCAATATTCCTCCTCCAGGAATGGCTCTCTGAAGGTGCTTTCAGAGCAGTCAGATGGATCTCCTGGGATGCAATTTCATCTATTTCCACTTCACAGAAACAATCACTCTGGGGGTGAAATAGGTCACATGAGGGGATCCCATCCATCTCTTTGCCATTAGACTCTGCAGAATAAAGCCTCATGTTTCCTGAATTTAGCTGCCCAAGCCTTAAACAGGAGGCTCTCCTTGCTTGCCTGTATTAGCACCTGAGCTTTAGCCATGCCATGCTTCCTCACTGGCTGGACCAGGAGCAGAGACCTGCCAGTGCCCGGCAGGAGCTTCATCCCCTTTCCCTCTAGGTCTTCTCCAGCTGCAACACCCAAGTTATCCACCACCACTTCCCTTAGGTGGAATTCATCATCCAAACGTGGCCCTGCTTCCTCCTGGTGTAATGGTACCTGTGTTTTCCCTAAAAGGGCTTTGCAGATGTCATCTTGAAAGAAATCTACCACAACGTTTTACACTCACAGCTGACTGCATTTCCTGGTTTTCCAAAGGGAAAACTTTCTTTGCCATGTTCCTTCTCTCAGCAATCTGCTTGTTACAGCTTTTGAATATCTTCAGACCCTTTACCTGGTATTACCTTTCTGCCTCCTGAACACCAGAGTACCTGCCTAGCAGTTTTCTGATGGATCATCTGAATGCAGGCTACTTTTTCCCATTATGGAAATACATTTTTTACTGAGATTTTGATCCATTTCCACGTACATTAAAGAGGGTAACAGCTGGTGCTCTTAGCAGTAGCTGCAAATTACACACATCCTGAAACTAACACTGTTAATGCTGGTAGTATAAGCTTAGTAACAGATAAAACTTACCAAAACGTGTTGGAAAACCAAAAAAAGTTCAGTAGGTTTGGAAGAAAAGGCTAGCTGAATCCTCATAGTAACCAATTTAAATAGTGCTAAATATAAAGCTTTATCCACTGTAAAAACTTCACAGGATGGTCTCACGTCCGATTTCAGTTTAGTTCAGGTCTGTCATTTTCAGAGACTTCTTTTGCTGTAGTTCAAAGCTCCATGAAGTAGTTGCAGAGCTGGTAGCATAGCAACCACCACAAAGTGAGTTTAAACACGGAGAAAATGAGCTTTTAGCTTTCTAATAGCAGAGCTTTCATATTCATATCTTCTTGCTGGCTTTGAAACACCTGTGCCTATTTCAGCTGACTAGGTTCATTCTATCAGTACAGAAAGCTGCATGGCATTACTGAACTGCAATTAAATGAACCTGGTTTATGTGAATATTCTTTGGCCATGGACAAACAGAAAACCGAATTGTCAATGGTGAGGAACTAATTTCATTTTTAAATTAAATTGTCATTTCCTTGAAGCAGAAGAAGGGTGGTTTTTTGCATGAAGCAGAATTGGTTCCCAGAGGGGGCACAACAATAAATCTGCTTTTTCCTGCTGACTCAGGAAAATCAAATAAACCCAAACATTCACCACTGTGATTTTAAAAATCAGTTTTGAGGTTATAGATGTGTCCTGTCTGCACAATTATGTGAAGTCTGTCAGAACAGCTGAGGGACAAAGAGTTCAGAGTTTTGGCACCTCGGCAACTTCTTCTGTTCACCTGAACTGACTTTAAAACTGTGACTGGTCTTGGCTTTGCACCTTTGTTTGAAAAGATCTTGGTGCCTGGAGAAGTGGATGTGAAATGCTGATTTAAAGAGCATCTCCAGCTGGTAACATCTGCATGCCCGTGCAGGCATGCAGCCAGAAAAGCAGTGGATAATAATCAATGAACACTTTTAAACTCCAATTCTGCATCCTTGTTAGGCTTGAAGCCTTTTGTCTTCTCCATTATTTTTTTAATGAGGTAGATTTTTCCTGCTGATGTATTAACTGCAATGGACACAGAAGATCCCATGGGAGGTATCTCACACCAGGCACATCCTCCAGCTTGGATTTATCCTGGAATGAAATGATTTCTACCCCACTGCAATCTCCCTATCCCCACACTGCAGTTACTGACAGAGGATCTTGGGTCAGTGCATTTTCACCTGGCTCTCCCTCCTGGGCAGTCAGCCCCACAGACACACAGGAAGACTCTAAACCTCTAATAGCCAAAATTGGTTCCAAACACACCAGTGCAGATTGTGCAGCTGGGTGTGATCCTCTGGGAATGCCAGAGGTGGCACAGAGGTGTCCAGGGCACCTGGGTCCTGTCAGTCCCACTGACAGGTGCCTGGGAAAGGCAAGGGTTGGATGGCAGGGCCACCAGGCAGGATGGAGAGCTGCTGGAGTGCCCTCAAACGAGCTTCCACCTCCAGGCTTGTGCACAATGAAATAATTCCCTACTCTTACACCCTGCACGCAAATCTTCACTCCCACTCCTGCCTGTTCCGTACCCAGTGCTCCACAAAAAGTCAAAGTGAGAAGTTCTTGAAGAGAACCCCACCACTGAGAAGCAGCAAGCTGCTACCACTTAGACATAAAACCTCAAAACTTGTAACTCCAGTCAAACTTTTGCATGACTAAACTTTTAGGATGCACTTTACTATGGAGTTTTCCATTTCTAACCCAAACACTAAGCTTTCCTCTTCCAACAATAACTCTGCTGACAGCATTTCAGTAGTTCTGGAAATGGTGTTATAATTCTTCTCACCAATGTGTGCAAAGCCTCTCAAATTACAGAGCTTACAAAGAACATAAAATTCTTACATCCAGGTTACAGGGGATTATCCAAACCCCCGAGGTTATGCCAATTGGCTGTAGTTATGCAGAGCAGAGCTCTGGAGAACATACCCATGTCCTTACTCCACATCTCATTCCTGTTTGATGGGAGACAGATCCACTGCCATAATTAGTGCTCCTATTTATGACTGACATCAGCTTTTAATATATGCTGCTTACTCATCTTCATTTTCCATTAACATTCTGCATTGGAATGTCATTGCCAATGACTTATTAGCAGCAAAATAACAACAGCAACACAAAGAACAGCTGTGTTGGATAGTTATTGATTATTGAAAAATGTGTTATTAAAAATGTCAAGTGTCCATGTCATTCTAGAAAGCCTCAAATAGATTCATCAGAGCTCCCTTCTAACTGTTGTTTTGGGTCTAATCTAAGTATTCTTGTATTCACCAACATAGGGGTGGTGTTGGGAAGTGTTGCTTTTCCCTACTCTATGCTTGTACAGATTGATGGCTACAAATGCCATGAGGTGTCATCAACTCACTTTTAAATAACCCCTGAATGTGGGAATTAATGAGATGTAAACTGCACAGAAGTGCAGAGAAACCCACTCTGCCAAATCTCACATTAGTTAAGAGCTGGAAATTGTCCTTTACAGAGCACAGACCCCTGCATTAAATGTGAGTTGCCTGTAATTCTTCTCTTTCATTGCATCCACCTCTTTGGGACCCTGGCTAGTACAGCCAGCCACAACCTGCTCTTTCCCACTCTCTCCAGACTCCTGAAGTAGCAGAGAGCAGAAAATGAGACACATGGCCCCAGAGAGGAGGCCCTGGCTGCCAGCACAGACTGCCACATCAGCAACAGGAGAGCTCCTAGGGATGCATCTGGATGCCCAGGAGGGGACCTGGCTTCAGGTAAAAAACCTGGATGGAAAATTGAATTCAGAGTAAAAACCCAAACTCACTCATACACCCAACTGTTTATAGCCCATATTCATGTTCTGGACAAAAGCTTTTCTACTCCTTTTTGTATCTCTGGTTTCTGCTCCTGTTAGTTACTTTTCTTTCCTATTCTGTGAAGAATTCCAAGATGCCAGCAACAAGAAGGTGCTGTGAGGCTCCCTGGATCAGTTCTGCTGGGAAACAGTGAAACAAGGAGTGTCACGGATTTCAGCCTCACTGACTGAGCTCCAGGGCTGAGTACAACATTTACAGCGGGGCTTGTCCTTAGTGTCACTGCTGGAATAGAGATGTAATAAAAATAATTTAACCATCTCTGTACTTCCACAGCTTAGGCAGGATAACATAGCAGAGATTTCACGCAGTAAATAAGTATAGGAGAGAAATTTAGGGTATGAACTTGTTTTAAAGGGGCACGGACCTTTCAGTGTTCCAACTACCTAGGGGGTTGAGACAGATGGAAATCAGAGCCTTGTGCTGAACCACACATCAAAACCAGAGAAGCACAGAAGGAAAGCATAACTATAACTGTGCCCATGTGTCCCACAGGCAGGAAACAGGGGATACAATCAGAAATGCAGAGGATTCCATGCACCCCAGACACATCTCTACAAACCCTGTGTCCACAACAGACACCACCAACTTGGGTCCTTTTTCTTATGGGTTTGTCCAAGCACCTGTATTAAAGGAGGGCTCACACTTGCTGTGACCTGGTTACTGAACAGAACACTGTAAGCTAAAATGGGACTTTCCCCCTACAACCTACAATAGGTAATCTACAAAATTAATTTCCTTCACGTCTAACGAGGCTCTGTGATGTGGTTTGGCGTGCATTACTGTGTGTTAGTCACAGCCTGGCTGAAGGGAAATGCACCATCAAATTTACTGTAACAGCAATGTTCCTTAAGGTACATCAGCACAGATGAATTGGCAGACCCCTAATCCAGGCCTTAAAACCATCTGTGATACAACATTGCCCTCTATGGGAGCCCAAGGTGTAACAGATTTACAACAGAAACATGGCGCTGCTGCTCTCTGGTCCCGTTCATCTTTTTAGCATAGTATCTACTTTCCTAAAACACTTCTCTTGAACATAAAAGCTTTATGCCACTAGGAGAAATCAACCTACTATCCTCTTATCATGTAATTTATTTCTTTCAAGCCTACCATTGAAATTGTAACAGATATCTCCATTACTGGCATTTAGCTTTTATGTGATAATTTCAGTTCACAGAAGCCCTGCTCCATGTGTGTCAGCATTTCTGTCACACAAAGACAATGAATAAACAAAAATTAAACCCAAGTGCACACAAGGCAGTAGCCTCAGCACTGGTATGAACAGGCAAACAACATGTGGAATATTATTTCTAAAGTGCCCCAAACTCTTCGGGGAGCCAAGATGCAACTCCAGAATATCATTACAGATATTTTCAAATGTAACCTGCTGAACATTAGAGCCACAAATAAAGCAGGAACGAGCATGATAAAGAAGTACAATGGTTAAGTATCAAGTTCTTATTCACTCGGAGTGCTCTCTGGATTATTCCATCCATATTTTCCTTTGCTTATTTTAATTAAGTCACCCTTGTTTTCTTTCCATGAGAAAAATGTATTTTAAAAAGAAACCTCAGTCAAAAGATGGCTGGAGAGCAATGATCACTGGGCCTTGTTCACACTGAACTGTATTGCATACCCAAAACAAAAACCCAACCATTCCTTATGCTGCCATCCTGATATTTTAGGGTTGGTGCTGGAAGTCTGTAAGCAATTCCTACCTCCAGCAATGGGAAGCAATAGCAGTGAGACATTAAAAGTATTTCTTTAGCTTATTAACTCTGTTCTAGCAGATGTTGCAGAGACATTTCACATCTCTAGAGAAAACCAGTTCAAAGTAAGTATAACATCATGATCTTGATTTCCCTTGTCAGACTAGAGCATTTTCAAGTCTTTAGCCTCCCTTTTGCTGAGCCCAGGTCTGTGTGGGTTTTTTAAATTTTATTTTCAAGCACAGCCTAGTCACATCAGTCTAAAAAGAGACCTTAGGGCACACTTCCATTTCCCATTTCAGGATTTCCCACCCTACAGGAGCATGAGCACGAGGCCTCCTCCTATAGCACCAGATAAAGCAGAAAACAAATTATAATAGGATTAACTAAAAAATTAAAAATTGCTAGGAGGTGAAACAAAACCCTGCACAACGGGATCATTTATTACAGCAATTCCTGAATACCAGTTTGAGAGTGTGTCAGTAATGGATTTTTCACTTTAAGTGTTTTTTTAAGTTTTAAATTGTGGGATATAAAAAGCTCTGCTTGTGTGAGCTAACCTAGAAAAGATTCATCCTTAGAATGCAATGGAAGCTTGATATCTAGATGGCAAGGACAGAAGAGCAAAAAGAGAAAGATAAATGTTCTTTGTAGTTCCTTCTTTGAAACTACCATTCCTGGTTTCACCTTTAATTCAGAGGTGGATTAGAGTATTAAAAGAGTCTCTGTAGGCAAGTTAAAGGGGACTCCCACTGGAGCTCTGGTCTAATTAAGCTACTTTAGGAATCATTCCAGTTTGACTAACTCAATTTCTTTTAAAAAGTAATCACTTAATACATCAAACAGAGTTCAAGCCCCTTTGTTTTTAATAATCAAAGAAGAGATGCTTGGGTTTGAGATTTTTAAGCCATCACTTCATGTTATGGATGACACTCCCTAAGCAGAACCTGGGAAGGATTCTGTAAGGAAATTGTGGGGCGGAGCCCAGAAGGGTCCATGGATACACACAGACATCCATCTCTCTCACACATCAGGAGCCCTTGGCTCAGTGTCACAAGTGGTGACAAAGATCAGGCTGTGAATTAAGCACAAACCCAATTTTTTCTTTGATGGTATCTCAATAGGAGCACTTAAAACTGCAGTTTATATTTTCATAGCTGAGTAAGCACCTAAGACATAAAACAGTAATGTAATTAGAGATACGTGGAGCAGCTCTAATGCTGGATGTAAATGAATGTCTGTTGGTTTAACAGATATTTCCATATCAGTTTCTATCAGCACCCTCTCTGAAACTAATACATCCAAAGCCATACAGGAACAAAGCCACACTAGGATATCAAAGTAACCTTAGAGAGGAATAAAAGCATAAGATAAAGGTCATTACAGAACTGGTATGCACTGATTTGCCTTTATCATCTGTACAAGTGTGTCCAGACATAAAGAGGGGATCATAGAAGCTGGAAAAGAGATTGTGTCACTGGAAAAAGTCAGCAGTCAGGAAATCCAGCTATTTTTTACATTCTTTAATTTTACTTGAGGACTGAGCAGCATTTTTGCTGTTGATGTTGTTGCAAATCAGCACTTCATGCTTAAGAGCACCACCAGCAGCATGTTCTCCCCTGACATCTGGGAAACAAGAACAGCCCAGGACAAGGCAGGCACTGCCAGTAGAAGACATGAATGCCTTAACTGAGTTCTAATGCACAAAACTCAGCGCCAAGTGTATCCACATTTCATCCCTGTATTTCTGCTTCTGTAAAACCTCTGACATGTTTTGAGCCAGAGCCAAAATAGTCAGATGAAAAACCCCAACAATTTATTGAGACATCAAGACAACAAAATAGACTTTTCTTAATGAAATATATGAATACACAAAGGAACCCAAACCACATTCCACTATGCCTTTATGTTTCTCATACTTTTGATGTTAATCAAGTTCTGCATATCTCAAACTGCTGCTAGAGAACTATGACTAATCTATAACTCTTATGAAGTTGTCATAGTTCCTCTGAAATCAAGGGAGGTTTTGACAATTTGCACCATCTGAGGAACTGCTCTGTGTGTCTAACAAGACACACTGCTGTTTAATTACAGGCACGTTCAGAAGGAATCTCCACAGCTCCAGAAAAAGCTGGTTCTGCCAGGAAGAGTCATTTTTTTGTTCTCTTAAACTTATTCTGAACTTCAGTGTCAAAAGCCATCTTTCTTTCACAAAAGACCATAGATGTGTCTTGAGCTGAAAGAAAAGGTTCTGTGTCCTGCAGGCAGCTTTGAAGCATAGCCTTGGTGCTGTGAGGGGGTTTTTGAGAGGAGAAGAAGGGAGTGCCCATTCCAGTGTCCTCAGGGCACTGGAATAACAGGTGGGGAGACTGGGAGCAGCCAGACCCCAGAAACTCAACATAGGAGCAACAGAACCTCAATCCAGACATTCCTGTGACAGTTTCCAGACAGTCTGGAGAGTGAACCAAGGAGATACCACGTGTTCACACACTGACTTCTGAGAGGATTTGCTCGCTCTGCAGCACATTTAGGAACATCATTTAGTGCTAGGCTGGGCGGTGCTGGGTTAATAGCTGGATTCCATAACCTTAAAGGTGTATTTCAACATAAATGTTCTAGGATCCTGTGTTTCCAACCACAGAACTGCAGGAATTGTGTTTTCCACATCTGCTAGTGTGAAGATGAATACTTTAAAATGTGTACAGACATTGCAGTGAGAGGTGTGTAAACTGCAAGAAGATTTGGACAGAACACAGCAACGCTCACTTTCACCTGACCAACAAAGCACAACAACAAACAACCAACCACCTAAAAAAACCCCACCAAAACTCAAAAAACCCAACGACTGTCAAACCTACAGTTCAGAACCAGAAAGTCATGTTTTCCACAAATTTTTGGGCAAAGCAGTGGTAGGTTCCATCTCTAGGTTTTGTGCTACCAAAATAAGTAGAATAAGCTGTTGTGATTGCCTGCCTGTACAGGGAGGAAACAAACCACATGAGGATTAACAGCTACAGAATAATGTACAGCACCCAATGCAAAATCTGTGCTGCAGGGTAAGAGCCAGAAAAACTTATATCCTGGGGCAAGGATCTCAGCATAAGTGTGCTGCCTCATTAATAGACTGTTTTATTACTAGGATTTCTCTTATTTTCTTGTTTCTCTCCATCCACACTCAATTTCTGTTTCTTGCTGTCCTGTTTTCTTTCTTGTCTATTTTCCTCTCAAGCAGAGCTTGAGGATTATGTCATGACCAGAAGGACATTCCAAGTACCTCAAGTGCATCTGTGACTGAGCTGGAAGAGTTCAATTCTCTCTACTACCCAAAGGAGAGGGAAGTGAAAATTCAAACTGCACTCTCGTCTCCCAAGGGTTGGTGTGCTCTTTCTGCTACACAGAGTTGGAGCAATTCTGCCAGCAGATTCCCACATATTTCTCATGAGGGCAGACCCTGGCACAGTCATTGTCCTGATCCCACACTTGCAATGAATCACCAGCAGAGCAAACAGCTCCAGAGGCAGCCCTGTGAATCCACAGCCCTGCTCCTTCATGTTGAATTCACCCAGCACAGCAGGGCTTAAGCCAAGGATTTCAGTTCAAAGAGTGACTTTAGCATCTGAATTAAAACACTCTCAACAGTTTGTGCAAGCACTTGGCCACTGGCCCACCCAGGAACATCCACAGCGCAGCGGTGGCTTCCAGGGGGCAGAGCGCTGCTCCCCCCACACCTGGAGCAGCACAGCTGTCCCTCAGCCAAACCCTCCTGCTCACAGGCACCTCTGCAGTGCTCCAAGTGCAGCCAGGAGCCAAGGACAGCAGTACCAAGAGCAACAAACTGGACTTTTCACCCCATCAGATAAGCAATGGAACCTCTGGCACTTTTCAGACAAAATGCACCAGAAGATTTCCTTGTGTTGGGAGAGACTCTGTAACTCAGTTTGGCTGTTTTAGTTTGCAGCCTGACCAAAGCTCTGATCTTCACACAGAATGCAAGGAGGCACTTGCTTACCACCCAGCTGCAATGGGATCTCCATGGCCAGCATTCCCAACAGTCTCTGGAAAACAAATCCCAAATCTAGAGCCAGGCAATAGGTGTAAGGCATTTTTTAAAGATCTCTCAGCAAGTGCTTTGTAATTAGGAATTGCAGGAAATTACTCAGTGGTTTGAATCTTAATTTTCCCTCAGTTTCTAATTTAGCCAGAAGGAATCAATAAGTCCCCAGTTCAGAATCTCTACCTGAAACTAGTCTCTGAAACTTGGATATTCACAGAGAGCAAACAGCTCTTCATGTAGAAGGTCCCAGCTGAAGGATGTAAATGCTGAACTGCATGGAACACCATTTATTCACGCTGCTTTGGAAACACAAAAGGTTGAGCTGACCCTCCTATGATTCAAATCTGAGTTTACAGTGTCATTCATCATCTCAGACCGGGTCTGTTCCAGTCTCCTTGAACAAAACTATTTTCTCCTCACATTTGCTGCACAGAACTGGCTGAATTTCAATTCCAAGGTGCATTGTACAAAGAACAGTTTTGGAGTGAAAGATGTCAAGCTGGCAAAAACTGAAAATTGGATTGGAATGAAATTTAATTCTTTTAATATACAAAGTGTTTAGTTTTGCCTCTGTAATATAATTTGAAATCACATAGCAATCATGTTTCTTGGCTGTGGAGGCTGGTTTTGTATCCAGCTGGATGAAATGAAGGATTTTAATAAGAAATTATGCAACAAATAGGTGGAACTTGTGTCACGTACAGCAAGAAAATACTTTTTACCTCCGAGCACCAAATATTTGCTGGTGCCAGGGAATGTTTGCTGGGTGACTCCTCCTTGATTTTGGTCATGCACTAAAACCCACCTTTTATTGTATCAGATGATCTTATCAGTGACCTAACAAGAGAAGGAACCAAAAACCTTCCAGCCCTGGGATTTTGTTAAGCCTCCTTTTTTAGCACCTGGAGACAGTGAGAAGTGATGGGGGGCACTGGGGGCACAAGCATCCTCCTGCCAGAGAAATGATTCTGCCAACTTTGCCTTGCTCCAAGGCTTTCCGCTGCAGGCTCCAGGTGTAACACCGGGAGCTGGAAAAGGGACTTCCCTCCCGCATTTGGGGCGGGCAGGAGGGGAGGTGGTCCAGCCGCGCGGTGACAGATGATGCAAATCCTCGCGGAGCGCGGAATCCATCGGGGCGGCGGGAGAGGAACGCGGCTCATCTCCGAACCAGCCCCCGCCGCGGCGTCCTCGCCGAGCATCCCCCCTCGGCCGGAATGACATCAGGGCAGCTCCGAGTCCCTGCAAGCCTGCGGGCTGAGTAGCGGCGGGATCGGCCGCTGCTGCCAAGCGCAGCCCCGTGAAGCCGCCGCGCTGCTGCCGGAGGTCCGCGGGAGCCGGAGCCTGACTCCGGCACTCGGAGCGCGGCGCCGGCGCCAGGACCGCGAGCAGCGGCTCCTGGGCTGATCCCAGAGTTCTCGCAGCCTTTCTGCCGGAGCCCGGCGTCATCCCCGTGCCCAGGAAGGAAGCTGCATTTGGAACGCTGTGCTGAGCAGAGGTTTGAATCGTTCCAGCTGGCTGCTCGCTCTGAAAGGACAGGCTGGGTACAAATGAGATGTGACTGCGCCGGTGGAGTTCAGTGACTGGAGCCGGAGCAAGAGGAGCCTCCCTGGGATGCTGCTGAGAGCTGCTGGCAGCTGAGAACTCTGCCTGGTTCACCTGGAGCCCTGTGAAGAGCTTTAAATAGCAGGAGTCTCTTTGCTGCACACCAGGAAAGAAATTCTTCTCTAGGTAAGCTGTTCAGCTTCTCAACCTCTGCTTGTGGGCACACATTCATACATTCATACCAGCACACAGTGCCTACACTCAGTGCAGGTACAAATACCCAGAACGTGCCCAATGATCTGCCTGGAACCTCTGCACAGTAAGTGCTTCCAAAAGCTGCCCGGGGCCTGCCATCCCAAGGATTGTTTGAAAGTTTGAGATGAGATAGTCTTTGCCACATGCCCCTGATGCCAAGGGATGTTGCTCCCAAGGGAAGCAGCTGTCTGCCTACATGTATGAAAGATCACAGAAGGGAGAGCATGGGAAACTAGGTGAGGAGGAAAAGAGGATACAATTGCTTCTTTAGTCTTCTCCACATCCTTTGCCTTTTTTGCTACCATCCAGCAAAGTTCAGCAGTACTACTGCACTGAAATGACTTGGTAGAAGCTTTCCACGGAGATACATTAATTGTGCACCAAAGGAAGAGTAATTGTACTGTGAGGAAGCCAAAACCTACAGATCTGCTCTCTTCCAGCACTTTGATAGCAAACTACATCTGTCAGAAACTTTTTTTTTTAAACAGCATGATCATTTATAGAGTGAAAGCAAGGATTGTTAGAGGCAGTAAGACCTAAACTGAAGAAATCAGTGTGGGCTCTTCAGATGCTCCAGAGCCCAGTCCAGCAGCAGCCCAGGGGTTTTATCCCGCAGCTGGCACAGGGGCTCCAAGTCACTGCTGCTGGGAATGAACACTCACAGGAAAATGCTCAGAGGTGAAGAAGTCTCTTCCCACAAGCCCTGCACTGTCCTAACCACACATACCAACAAAACTCCAAGCTCAGGAAATTCGCTTTTCCCCAGGGAATTTACCAGGTCATTTTTTACTAACTCCTGTTAGTAAAACATTAGTTTTCCACATTCTCATTCATATTGCCTGAAGCCTCCCTCCTTCCCTCTGTGTGAATCAATGCTGCAGAGTCTGGCCTACCCCCTGTAGCAGGTTACTCCACCTCTCCTAGCTTTGAATGCCCTCAGAGAACAAGATAAAAAGAGAAGTAACTCATTTTCACCCCATTTCTTCAGTAGCTTGAATCATGATCCTCCTGCTCTAAATGTTCAGCCTGGAAGGACAGCAGGATCTTCTTGTTCACAAAGTTCCAATAGCTGGCCATGTTTCCAGGTGCTCCCTCTCTTGCCCCATCCTGTCTGTGCACTCTCCCCATGCACTTTTTCCCCTCCCTAAAGCTGTACTGCCTGCATTGCTTTTGGGAATGCTGCCCTAAAGGAGGGGCTGGGGTGGGCTCTGAACTACCAATCCATTTAACTAAAGAAATTCTTGGCTTTGAGTTCCCTCTAGAATCTTATCAACCAGACCCTATGATCTGCTCAGTTGGGTTGGATGTTCTCATGCCATTGCTCTGTGCACAAGTTTACAGCTGTCTGTCAGCTTTTGTGCCATTTCCCCAGAACATGGCCTTTTTTGGATTCATAATAGATGCCTAATGTCTGAAAGCTTCAGAATTGAAAGCAGAGTATCTTCATGTCTTGTTGACACCACTCTCTTCTGCAAGGCTGGGGAAATGCTCCTCTAACTTGCCTTTTATCAGAGTAAATCAAATTCAAAGGGTTACGTTTCAGCAGAGAGCAGGATGCTTCAGTGAATGACCACTTGCACACACACCCCCCACATACAAATCCTTTTCAGCCTGAACACCCTATTAACCCACACCATCAAGTTCTGCAAGTCCTATTAAAACTTTATGGGTGTTTAGAGGCTGTGATATCTGCTGTATCACTCCCTGTAATGCCCATGATCAGCCTTAGCACCGTGCAGGAATCATGAGCTGCACTAGAGTTCAACTGCCATACTCACTATGAGCAGGATAAAAATATGCTAAAAGTAAAGATGGGCTTTTTTAAGGTTGCAGTACAGGAATTATCCCAGCAGTACAATGAGATACTTTAGGGACAATGTGACCATATATTCCAAACCCACGGCAATACTGAGCACAGAAAATGCTGATAAGTTCCTATTAGTTTTGACTATGAGTTTTCAGTTAGATAAACAAAAAATTGCATCTAACTCTATGTCCCCAGAAAAAGATTCATCATTTCTCTACAAGCAGTAAAGGAAGCCATATAATGAACTTCTACCAAATAAAAAGTAGCATTTCTGTTCCAAATCAGTCTGATTTGTCCACAAACAATTTTGCTTTGACTGCCTCTATGACCATAGGGCTGGCTGAGCTTCAGCTGCATAAATATTCTGCTGTTTGCTTTCATCAAGCATTTGCCTTGCAAAGCTTCCATAATCCCAGAATCTAAGAATGGTTTGGCTTGGGAGGGACCTTAAAGAGCACCCAATCCCAACCCTCTTTCTGCAGGTCCATAGGTGCATCCAAGAAACTGCTTTCCATACCCACACAATTGGCTTTTCTGAACAAAGCAACCCCTAGGCTGAGAGCAGCAAGGCATTGCAAGCTGGGGCCTGGATGGCTGAAGGAAAGGTTACCTTGGAATTGTGCAGGAAGCTGCACTTGGCCCAGCCTGGGGAGTCATTTCAGGAGCAGGGCTTTGAGCTTAGGATGAGCCAAGGGCTCTCCACGCTTCCCAAAGGGAGGGGAGCCTGGGTTGAAACCATTTGCACATGTAAAGGAGCGCAGTGTAATGGGGCAGCCCATCACATCCCTTGTTCTCAGGCCTGGGATGCAGTTGAGAACCATCAGAGGAGGTAGAAGGGCTGGACTCTTAGGGAGAAGGAGGGTCTCTGCTGGAAATTGGGTAGAACATCAGAGTGCTGCCTCCCACGTTGAGATAGGCTGAAGAAGGCACAGCTCACAGCAACAAGTCTCTCTCTCTCCTATTGAGATGCTAAAGCAATGCCCCCCACCAAGGTAAGCCACCCAGAAGAGTGCTAGATAGAAATTCAGCATCAATTCTCCATCTATGTCAACATTCAAATTAGAAAAAATTGAGCCATTAAAAGTATCAGGTGCTGTAAGAAAATTAAAATCATGCACATCAATCCTAAACATTTATTACAACTACAGTCTCTAATAATTACAATGGAATTGGAATTCCTACTGAAATTACAGTTGCTACAGAAAAATGATAATATTTTACCTAAACAGCAATGCCACCAGAATTACATGGCAACAGCACACCAGTACAGAAACCATATCAGTATTTGATGAGGAAAACACATTGGCACCACAAGTCATGGATGATCATTTGAATTCAATTCAAAAGGAAGAGAGAAATATTAAAACCTATTCCCTTCCCTCTGGCTACAGAAGGGGTCACAGCTGCTCTCCCCAAGTGGAGGCAAAGGAAGCAAATTCATCCTCCCTCCTCTGCTGCAAGGATGGGTTTTACAGAGCCAGAGCAAACACAGAAGGAGAAGCCAGGGCAGGGTGGGAAGGGATTCCCTCTTCCTCCTTGGATGCTGGTGGCATAAGAACTCCCCTTACTAAACCTGGCCAAGGGAGATCAGGCTGATGCCCCACAGCTCCAGACTCTTACTAATGTCTGGGTTTTCATCTCCCACATGTAAATATCAGTACCAGGCACAAACAGCAGAGAGAATCATGTGGACAGGCTCTGCACGAAACCTCCCCTCCTGAAGGACTATCCACAGCTACTTATTCCAGCCCACTCTCTGCCAGGCTCCACTGAAAGGATTGCATTTAGCTTTTAGTGTACAAATAAGTGTTCTGATAAATAATTAATAGTAGCTGCTGGCCGTAGAAGAGGTGGCTGTTTGGAAAGTTAAAGCAGTCTGTCATGAAATATGCACCCACCTCCTCTGTGCTCTACTTCCAGGGGCTGTTCCAGCCAACATCTTGTCCTTTTCCATAGGACCATAAGGTGCAAGGAGGAGGCCAGGGTTCAAGTTTCAGACCCTCAGAGTATTCTTGAATTTAATCTCTCTCACTGGGGTATAGATTACCCCCTAAAGCACCAGAAGGGAGGGCAGGTGGTCAGTAATTCACAGAGAAATGTTTGGAAATGAGAGGAAAGGGCACTCTTCTAGGCTTCTAGGTAAGATACAGAAATTAGACTTATTGATCACATTTGATTTTAAAGCCCTCAGAGCTTCTCAGGGTTTTTAAATTTAAACAAAAAAAAAAAAAAATCAGGGCACGCTGCCTTGATATTTTGCCAGACTACCTGCACTCCACCCCCTCTAAATAGCTGGTGTAACTATAGGGCATTTTTAGTTATTACTACTCTATAGATCCTATTTGGGGTGCAATTTTAAATGGCTCCACTACTCTGCCCCTTTGAGTCCTGCTGTGCTGTTTAGAGTGGAACAGCATCAGCGTCCTGGTGAATTAATCACCTGCAGAAGGGCATGGTACCATTGTTTGTACCTCAAAAATCACAGTTAAAGACTAAGAGAATTTTGTGATATCCAGTGTGCACACAGCAAGCAAAGTGAGCCACGCATGCCTCCAAACACCTGACAGGCTCCCATCAGACTAACTCCCCATCAGCCTTGGTGCAAGATCCATGTGCCTGCATCAACCACAGGCAATCATTCTGCACACTTAGATTTTTAACTGAAGGACCTCCCATAAGGTCTTCTCCCCCACGAAAAAAAAAAAATATTTGGCAGAAAATAAAGTCTCTATGCATATAGAGTTACCTAAAACTAAGCTTTATGGATTACAAGATATTGTGTCAAATGACGAGACACAATTTTGTCAGCCCCTTCCATAACCCAGAAAGTCAGGCTGGATTTCCTTGTCCATGATACACCCTGGAGATTGTTTTTGAAAACCAAGTGGAGTTCTACATTCAGCCTCCAGGAGAGGAGGACAGGGATGTAAAGACAATTCCAGCCTGATTCAGGAGCACTATGTTCAGAAAGACTGACAACCATTTGGATTTTTTTTTTTTATTCCACACTCTCCCCCTTCAACAATCAGTTAATGCCTCAGTAGTTCAATAAACAGAGATTTTTCAAGCAAGCAAGAGATTAATCAAAGCCTCTCTATTCCATCACAGAGCTCTAATGGCATTAGTTCTAGTCCCAGTCTCTGAGCTGAGCATGACTCAACAAAAAAATCCCTTGAATTCCCAAGCAGGACCCTTATCCTACTAGTGGCATTTCCAAATTGAACTGTATCTAGACAAAACAAAGAATAGATCTTTCAAAAGGAAACATTTGTTTGTATTTTGAACCAAGAGCAAAACAGTATCTATAGGTCACAGATGACACACCAGAAATCTCTACAGAGATCTTTCATGTGGCTGACAAAGTGGCTCCTCTCAGAGAAACCCCATAAAGCAGTGGCAGGAATAAACACAAAGGAATTTAACCAGGGTACAACAAAAAAGAAGAAATAGGAAGCAAGCACAGCAAACACATTTGCCTGCACACAAAAGCATGAATTTTGCACTGGCTTTCCCAAAAGCACACTTCGCAATATCCCTGCTATACACATCCGAACCAAACAAATAATTTTAGAGCATTTTACAGCTAATGTCCATGTAAATGTAGAAAAGACCAGTATTCCCTCAACAAAGACAGGGAAAATGAAATACTGAAAAAAAAAAAATCATTGGCCTCCAGAGGGCAAAGCATGACAGTGGCAGAGACAGAAATTAAAGGTTCTACTCCCTGCCTTATCTTTTCACCATAAAGCATTTTTCCTCTTGATAGGCAAACAGTACCCCTCCAGTCATTTCAAGGTAAGAATTTCAATTTGTGTTAATCATCTTGCATAAAACTTCCTCTGACTGTCTTGTCTGCAACACTTAAGTACATTAAAGGGAAAGTCTCTTGGATACTGTAGTATTTTTGTTACATTACCACATTTCTCTGTCTAGATTAGGTTTACTGACGGCAGTCATGTGTGCAGCCCTAAGTGGTCCCCACAAAAAGCTGATCTTGCCTGTAAAGAACTGGTACTAAGACTCAACATTTTCTTGGAGGACTGCCTAGGACCTAGTGTAGAACTAAAACTAGAAAGAGACAGGAGAGATACTATAAACTTAACTTGCTTCTCCCCAACTGCCATGCAACAGAAGCAGTGCTAAATGCAAGTACTTATGAGCAAGGTGGAAGAGACTGAATTTTGCCCTTTGGAAGGTGTTTGGAAGTCCAAGAAGCATACACACACACACATACACACAAAAAAAAGGAGGCACACGTGGAGGGTCACCCCGGCTTCATCTACTCTCCTTGCTTCATTTTGCTTGGAAGCCACTACTTGCCAAGCCCTGCCAGGTTGACACCAGGACTGGTGGCTTGGGTAATGCCCCAGCCCTCACATCTGCTCTGATCAGAGAGTGGTGGGACCAAACTCTGAGTCTTCTCCCTCTTTTTCTACCAAATCCTCTCAACAATAACCAAATCCTTGAGCCAGTGAGGACAAAGGTAGAGATAGGGGATTCCGGCAGAAATTACTCAAAGAATAAAGAAAGAGAAGCTGTTATAATGAGAATCAATGTACACAGAGCTTGAAAACTGTGTCTGGCTGGCTGGAACTGGGCTTGAGCAAACTCAGCATAAAGCCCTGTTTAAATTTCATGTGGCAAACGTGCTGTATGAGAGATTAAAGTACAAAGTCTTTGTTATCTGGGTTTAAATAGACTTCCTCTGCAGTAGCAATAGATCACTACTATGTAACAGCAGTAGTCCCTCTGAAATAAGTTAGTGGCCTCCTTTTAATTCCTAGCACAAATGTGACCACATCTGACTTGCTCACAAACAGTCCCTGTGACAGGATACAGACACCACAAAACATGTTATTCAATGAAATATATTAGCATTGGTAAAAGATTGGACACATTTTAATTATCTCACACGGTGGCAAACATTTTTAGCTCCCAGAAAAGCAATAGGACAACAGAAAGTGTGGGAAACAATTAACTACAAAAAAAAAAAATCATAAAGACCAAATACTTCAGCTTCTAACAGGTTGTTCCAGAGTCTGGGAATATATCTCTCTTTTTTTGTAAAAGTAAAGTTTTAGTAATCACCCATAAACGTGTAATCCTTGGTAAATTGTCAAAATCAATATAGAAAATCTGCAGGTACTTGGTTCTAATAGAACCATAAGAAAGGCTTTTAGCAATTTTTTTTTAAGGCTTAGCTTTTCTACCCATTCAGGCAACATGTACAGAGTTTGGCTACTACATTGATTGACTTTTAGGAGTCCTAGTTAGGCAGCCATTCTACTGCACAAATGTTGTGTCTCAGCTGAGTTCACAGCACAAATCATTCTGTTGGAACTGGAGAGCTAATTGACAGCCTTAGGAAAGGGGAAAACACTACCAGAATAGATGGACTCTATTAAAACATCTGATAGAGCATCTCACAAAAGTTTTATTTGAAGAGTTAAATGAATTCAAATTGGCTTCCATTGGAGCATTAAACTATGAATTGAAAAGTGATGAAGAGCCATTAACCAAGCGAGAGCAGGAGATTTGCTGCATCAAGTCAGGGAAATGTTTTGTGGGCTGCCTCAGAGCACCGTGCAAAGTCTGTTTATATTCACCTCCATTCCCCTGGGCTGGGGCACTGAAAGCATGGTGATTCCACTTGCCCTCTCCAGTAATCCCACCAGGAAAGCAAAGCAAGGACTCAATCCTGCAGGGCACACACTTCTGTGACTGCAGCCCCAACTCCCTGCCCTGACATTTTGGTTCTGTCATCGTGGCTTTGGCACTAAGCTGCTGCCCTTCAGATCATCTCTCAACACCACCTTCTCAGCCTTTTGCTGTCCTACACACACCAAGAAACAGCTGCTGAAGGCCATTATGCAAGGGGCTGCTGTTTCCAGCTCAGCCACGGGGTGTCTGAGTGACCTTGGAAAAGCCAGGCTTGATCCCTTTAATGCTGTTTAGCTTTTTGAATTTTTGGTGAGTTACTGGTGAGAAGTGGTGGATCTTAACACCATCAGTCACGCTAGAGAGACACATTTATTAGAAACTGCATTGAGAAGGTATATTTAAAATAATCATTAAATTAAGTCTGCCCTGAGAGTTAAGCTGTTTTGCCTGTGACATCAAAATATCATGTGTATTGTGATAATTGTGGTATCACCACACAACATCTGGAGCTGCTCAGATGGTGAGTGTGGTCACTAACACTTATCTGTTGTGATGATCACTAGAGCCGCTCTGTCATGAAACAGGAAATACATGTATAGGTTCTCTCTTCATGCATGGCTCTCCTCAGACTATACCTTAATTACTGATTGCTGGGAGCTTCCACTCCTGACACTCCAGAGAGAGCACGAGTCAGAAATTCCTGAGAAAATGTTGCAACTACTCATTATGTTCAGAAGTACCAATGCATTAGAGACCCATAAATGGTGCCATTTGGAGGAAGCCTCACTGAAACATCCCAGATGGGATATTTATGGAATTTCTGGGTGGTCCAAATGACCGTGGGACTGCTGGAAGTTAATGGGTCACAAGAAGGAAGCGGTGAGGCTGAACATCAGGCAACATTCACCACAAGGGTGGTCTGGCTAAGTCTTAAAACACATTTCTACAAGGAGCTAAGCCACATGAAATGTCACATTTGGGCTGGGGAACCAAAGGATGTGCACAGGTGTGAGAAGATCCCTATGGGCAAAACTCATCTGCAAATCACCCTCCAACCACTGCTCCACCAGGGAGCCTTCTCACCACCTTCTGAAATCATCTGGAAAAGCTCAAAGTCAAAGAGAAATAGAAGTCAGAAGGGTCAAACAGCTCCCTTCCAAGTATTGTTTCATGCTAAAAATCACACCAGCTTTCATCAAGTGCACCAGTTGAGGTATTTCAAACTCTTTGCTTTATATTCATTGATTATTGACTTCACCCTCTGGCATCATTTAGCTTTCTGAAATCACACAAGATTATATGTACAATATAGACTTGATCAAACAGCTGAAAATACTGAAAAAATGGGTGTTCAACTTACACATGATTATGCATATAAAAGAAACAAAAGAGGTGAAAGTACTGAGCAGCCTCTCCACTCAAAAATAATAAAATAGAAGTCAGAAGCTCTCCAGCCCTTATCAGCTCAGAAGCTGGCCTTATGCTAGGTAAAAAGAGTTTTCTAATACTTTGTGATGAGCTATGAGAAGCTGGTATTGAGACCTCTCTCATCAAAGCCACATTTACAAACATAAAACACATTGCAGCTTAGTTAAGTTTGAAAAAAAAAATTACTTTCAAAGAGGATGTAAGTTTTGTGAGCTCAGCCAAAAAATCTCCTGGAAACTTTTCTGAGGGAAAGAAAAGAAAAATGCTCTTTTTCTCCTTCCTCAGTGAGCAGAAACTCTGAAATTTTGCAAATGGTCACCAGGAGTCATTTATCACTCAAATCAGGCTGCTTGTTTCTGTAATGAATGAGGAGTCTCATGCAAGGAGCATCAAGGCAGCTGTCATAATTCATTGGGCTGGCAGTAAATGACAGGAGTCATACAAGCTTAGAAAGAAAAGAAAAAGGAAAGGCTTTACATTAGGTTTTTAGCCTAAAGGGAAGTTTTATATATAGACAATAAAGACATTCTGACTTCTGATTTATGACAGAATAAGGAAGGGGAAGCTCCGGTCTGCCTCCAGGTGAATTGCTCCCAGCAGTGCACTGTGGTGCAGACAGGAGATTGGGAATGGCCACAGTGCTGTGGAACAACCAGGGTCCTGCTGCTCTGCTGGGCAGTGCCAGCACTGCCACGCTCTGAACCCACTGCAGATGTCAAGCCCATTAGCTCCATCCTCAGGGTGAGCCAGCACAGCTGATGGCTTCATATCCATATTTCTACTTCCCACAAGCTCAAGGAGCTCAGAGATCCTCTGCCTACCACGATCAGAGGCAAGAGGAGCTCCCCCAGCCCACACACCAAGTGTGCTGGCTCAGGCACCAAGCCCTTGGGGAAGCTGTCCCCGTGGGAGCTGGCCCATGAGAAGCCAGCCTGAATTCCTGCTGCACAGCTACCACATGGCATTACCAGGGGGCTGCTTCTCCTGGCTGTCGTGCCATCAGTTTTAAATAGTCAAGTCCTAATCTCCCAATCAATCATCTTCAGAAGTAGCACGCTTTAGTCATCCATCAAATGCCTTTCTGCGGGCAAGCAGGAAGTGTTATTTAGCAAGGAGGCAGCAATTTTTAAACCTCCATTTTTCTTCAGCTGCCTGAATTAAAGAAAAATTAGAGTCCCTGCAGATGTGTCTGACATCACAACAGAGCTGTACTGCAGCATTCTGCTCTTGCTGGCCCAAGGCCCCACATGGAGGAAATCAGCTCAATGGACAAGACCTACTGAAGGACCAACCCTGGATGAGTGCAGCCTTGATTCCTCAACCAAATGCGCTCAGCTTTGGCCTTTACCTCTCTGAAGAGTCAGTGAGTGCTCATCAGTGACCACAGGAGCACAGGACCTCAAATACCAGTTACCAAAATGAAGCTCCATAAGTAATACTAATTATGAAATATGGCCTATTTTCATGTTGCTCAAATACATCTAGCACAGGAACTCTACGAAGATAGTTGAATTCTGGAGTGAATGCAAAGCTGTTGAACTTTAAGGAGGAGAGTTTCAAAGGCACAAATGGCACTTAACTTCCAATTATGCCTTGGAGAAAGTTCCACTAATGGCTAATTTAGCTGATTTATTTTCATAACCTTTAATTACTTCACACCATTTTTTTTTTTATTGAACAGTATAATCAGTTCAACAGAGCAGTTGAAAAACAATGGGCAGACTAAAAAAGGTCCTCTCCAATGCCAGGTTTCCTTATGCAAGTTTAAATTCTTTATCAACTTTAGGTAATTATGCATCTCAATAAGTGGGAATACTCGCACTTAATTACAACGTCTACATACAACAGATAGTAGCTAATATGAAATCTGATTATTCATATTTTGTCTCAACGAGATTTTACCAGTGTTATTGGGAGGAAATAATTAGGGATGAAGACCATACTTTTGTTTTGACTAGTATAAAGTCAGGGGCTTCTCCTGTTTTAGTAACACAAGCTATAATATTGGCGAAGTTGATTGTTTTGACAACTTGCAATACCAGTACCCAGGAGATCCAGCAGGGCCAAATGCTGAAGAAAAACTGTGCCATTTTAGGTCTTCTCACAAGCTATTCCCTTGTGTCACAAGTGGAGGCTGAAACATTTGCAAACCATCCAGGGTGATCCAGCGGCACATTTTTTTCGAGGAGAACTCCTGCCTTTTATTTAATTTTAAGCATCGGAGTCTTAATTAAGGTGTTTTACGTGCCCTGGGGATTTGCGACGCCTTCTGGCGGGAGCGTGGCCGGAGGCAGGGCAGTGTGCTGCGGAGCGAGGGGAGAGCCGGCGCTGCCTCGCAAAAGCAAGAAGCGATTGCCCTCTAGTGCCCAAAGCAAGCCGAGGATGCACAGCCCGGAGAGCGGGAGTTCAAGATTCTTTCCCAGTCACCTGCCTGTCTGGTGCTGACCGAACAGGCTTTTTGCAGTCAGTTCTTTGCTGGGGGGACACATGACCCAGCCCTGGAGGCTGCCTCTCCCACGGAGAGCAGGAGTCCTGATCTGATAAAGTCCTGAGGGAGTCCTCAATGCCACCCAAACTCCAGCACCATCTTGCAGAGGATGCTTCACTTGATCCGGTGTTATCTTTTGAAGGAATCTTAATTGGAAGTTTAATAAGAAGTGAAATCCCAGCAGGCAGACAATTGTAGAACAAGGGAAGCACCAAAGCAGGGCAAATGCTCTTAAGATTATCAGGATGACTTCAAGTTCCTAATGGTAGCTGTGATTTCTCTTACATTTGTTCTCTCACACATAAGAAATGAGTAAATGCATAAAAAGTTTCCTATTTCTGTCCCTACCTCACTCCCCTCTTGGCCAGTTATGTGACAGAGCAGGGTCACTACTGGAACAGCCCAGAATCCAGGGGTCTCAATATCTCCTTCCAAATTTCCAACTGAGGAAGGTAAATCAGATAAGAGCTTCAACCCACCAGCGTCACAAATGGTCTCAGAAAACAAACTCCTTCTTTCTAAATGCTTCTTACAAGCATTTTCCAGTTTTAGGTGCAAACCTTAAGATGAATGAATAGTTTTCAGAACACAAGTCAAAAATGTAATCTGAGTTAATGGAAGAGGACACATCAACTGGGAAGGATCTGCCTGGAAAAAGCATTTCTTCCCAGCAGTTCCAAAATAGTTCATTGTTTACTGTCTCACATTGTTCCAATAAACAAACAATATCAATAATTCACAAAGATGTTAATTCTTGCTTAAATTCATAGAGTAGCAAAGGCTATTTATTTAGTTAGCTTTAACTGCCTCTGAATCATGGGGTTTATTGTTACCAGTGGCAATTTCTCATGAACTTAGGCAGAACTGCCAGGAATTGCACAAGGGCTTCAGAGCAATGAGGTTTAAGCACCCTGTCCTTGATGCGTACACGAACAGACCAGAGGCTGAGGGCTTCAGCCAGAGGTGCCATGGACCAGCACACACACCACCTACTTGCCCACCCAGCACTAAAAAAGCTTCCTTGAGGTACTTCTCCTTCTACACAGCACCTCCCACTGATCGCTGAGGGAGGCAGAGCCAAGCACAGCTGTACCCCACATTAGTAGCAGCCTGCTCATTCATTTGGAAAATCCCCACAGAATCTTTATAGTTCCTAAACTGGACCATGAATTCTGATTGCTCTAAGTGCAGAATGGAAACTGGAGAGAAAGCCCTACAAATCTCTCCTCAAACTCCTGTCATATCTTTCACTTTGGTAACATTAGTTTTTCAACCCAACACAGAATTTATACCTTATGCAGTTTGAATTTGATGCAGAATATGGTCCCAGATTTAACAAATATTCACTTGGTCCAAACGTTGCCCCTAAAAACTTCCATTGTTCCATCTGCAATAGTAACGACACATTTTAGATAAGACAAGCAGATAAGGAGATGCACATCCTCAACTAGTTTTCTTCAGAGTTCATTTCTGTATCCTAAGAACACGGGGGAGCTGTTTAATGCAGTTTATCTTAATGCACCAAGAAAGCAAGTGACACTGAGTGCTCCTTGAACTACTCAGAACTTCCCTCTTTACTCACATTACCAGTATCAATCACTGGCCTTTTTAATGTGTGGTTTTAATTGCTTTATGGATTTTGTTTTACTTACTCTTCTTTTACTTCTTGTTGCAGATAATGTTAAGAGTTCTCTTCATTGATTATTGGCAGCTGCTGCTCTGTGAGAAAACCTCTTCCAATTTGTCTTTCCCGATCCTTTGACTTCCCGCTCTGAAAGCCTTACAGCCTCCCCAAACGCCTCATAAATGCACTGCAATGGTCACATGAACACCTCGGAAAGGGAACTTCTGCAACTCCTCATTCCCATGGCACATTAGGAGGAGCACCTGGAAGAGTGCTAAGTCCAGCAGGAACTGGAAGCCCTGCCAAAGATGAATCTCATCGGGAAGCTCCACAGAAGCTTCCGAATGCTGGTCATTCTCCTGGCCACCTTCTGCTTGGCAAGTATTGTCGTCTCCGCCTATTTCCTCTACACTGGCTACAAGCAGGAAATGGCCCTCGTGGAAACCACTGGGCAAGCAGAGTGCAAGGACCTCAAACTTCTGCCCTACAGGTCTGCGGAGCTGAGAACACCTAAGCCAATTGATCCCTCTAGGACTGATCCCACTGTGCTCCTGTTCGTGGAAAGCCAGTACTCCCAGCTGGGGCAAGACATCATAGCCATCCTCGAGTCCAGCAAGTTTCAGTACCACATGGTCATTGCACCAGCCAAGGGGGACATTCCCCCTCTCACAGACAACGGGAGAGGGAAGTACACCATCGTTATATACGAGAATATTTTAAAGTATGTGTCCATGGACTCGTGGAATAGAGAGCTTCTGGAAAAATACTGTGTGGAATACAGTGCTAGCATAATTGGTTTTCATAAAGCCAACGAGAACAGCTCCCCCAGCAGCAGGCTGAAAGGGCTGCCCTTGCAGCTGTACAACAACGTGGCCCTGCGAGACTGCGTGGTGAACCCTCGCTCACCCCTGCTGCGCATCACCAAAGCGCCCAGGCTGGAGCAGGGCCCCCTGCCCGGCCAGGACTGGACGGTGTTCCAGTTCAACCACTCCACCTACCAGCCCGTGCTGCTGGGCGAGCTGCAGCCTGCCAGGCCCACCCCGGCCTCGCTGCCCCGCGCCGCTCTCCATGCAACCGTCATCCAGGACCTGGGCCTGCACGACGGCATCCAGAGAGTCCTCTTTGGGAACAACCTGACCTTCTGGCTCCACAAGCTCATCTTCATCGACGCCATCTCCTTCCTGTCGGGGAAGAAGCTGACGCTCTCCTTGGAGAGGTACATTCTGGTGGACATCGACGACATCTTTGTGGGGAAGGAGGGGACGAGGATGAACGTCAACGATGTGAAGGTAAGGCAAGAACTGGGGGATACCATCCCAGACACGGGTGCATGCTAATAGGAGTTTAAAAGGAGGCAAAGCTTGTACAAGCTGAGCATCCCTTTTTCCTGGTAAGGGCTGGAAGTGCACAAGTGCAGCCAGCAGATGCATAAACCACAGCCTGAGATGAAAAGGCATTTTTCCCACAAACATACAGAGATGCACTTATGGATGTGTCTACGTAGGGGCATACACATGTTGCACATACTTAATATCTTCTAGAGGCCTGTTCTGTATTATTTCTCTCACTATTGCTGTCAAGTAGCCAGAACACTACAAGACGCTTGCCTTTTTAAACCTCACCATCGCTGCATTTAAAAGAAACAAAGAGCAAAAGGAAAAAAAGAGCCTGAAGAAGTCACAGCCCCAGCATGACTCCTAAGAGTTATCAGGATAATTCTCATTACAGACTAGCAGGTAAGCATTTAAAGTTACCAGTGACAGGGTGGAAGCACATCATGCACTTGAGCAAGTGACATAACCAGCTGACAGAGTGACAGGCCCACAGACTACTCACTGGGGGCTCTTCCACACTTATTTTCCTGATTTGTTGTATCCAGGGACACCATTAAATTTGGTCAGAATAATTCTCAAAGATGTGTGCAGCTCGGAAAGAATAGACAGAGCTCAACAGCATGACAGTTATTTCTTGTCATTTTCCACATGTGGGAATCATAGAGATTAATTGAATCCCTAAGCATGCAATATCACAATCTCCAGCATTTATTCTGGAGGGTTTTTCCTGTAAATACCCAATGCTTTCAGGAACAATAAGCAAGCCTTTTGTTTTCAAAAGCACATTTCTATTTCATTTCTAAACCCTTACTTCCATTTCTACAATTTCTATGTTCCTCAGCCTCCTCTCCAGACCTTTGGGGTAGCCAAACACCCAGCAAGAGCAGTAGTCACATACAATTGAAACAATTTTGCACATCAGAACAGCCATTAGCCACATCAGGTGTATGAATGCTCATCAGGGCTGATTCTGAGCACCAAGCACTCGGAGTGCCTGGTGCCTTTGAGATCTGAGCACTGTGCATCAAGTGCTTTATCTCTGGAAATACATGGGGAAATGCTCTGAGCAAGGGCTTGTACACAAGAGGAAACTCACTCCAAAGGCACTTGTGAAACAAGTTTTTCAGCAATAGCTTCCTGCCTGCACCTTTTTGAGAGCACCTTTCTGATGTGGTTTGCTGCGCTAAGGAAGCCTTAATGTTACTGTCCCACAGCAGTTCAAGAGCCCCCACTGCCAGCAGAGCAGTGTCCACACAGGGACACTTGGAGATTCAGAGCTGAGCTCTCACTGGAATCACCTCATTATGCAGGAAAAAACCCAAGTCACCCCCATTACTGTCCAGCAGTCAACAACATTGCCAGGCAAACCTTTCCAGCTGTGCTTGGCACAGCAGCCACACTTCTGCACTCGTTATAGGAGACACAGCAGAAAACTCCACATCCAGGGGCTGCAGTAAGAGCTGGATGCTGTTAAAAGCATTCAGAATTATATTTATGTGCTGCTTGCCTTTATCCATCTGAAAACCAACCAGTCCACGCTGCTGAACAACTAAACAATAACAAGGAAAAACATCTGCCTGGGATTCAGACATTTTTAATTTTTTTTCCAAGCAATGCATGGTGAGCCTTCTTTCATTCATTATGTTTGAGTCAGGGTACAAAGGGAAGATTTCATTTTCCCCACATTTCTCAATGTCAAATTAGCAGCCCACCTTCCTCACAAAAACACCAGAAGTGCCACTCATAGGATAAATCCCCTCCTCACCTCACACAAGTAATCACACCACAAACACTAACCACAGGGAGAAATCTCCTGCAGGCACAGGCTCAGAATGAACCTTCCCCTCAAACTCTCTTTTGGGGACAATAAAAAGTTTTCCTCCCATTTTTAGGTGAATGTTTCACACATAAATCCACCCGAGCACCCACAGATACTCTGTCCTCAACATTATGGATTTCATTTCAAACCTGGCAGAGATTTGTTCCTCAGGGTAACTCACAAACACTTGCTACACAAATCAGTCTGCTCCTACAGACTGGACATTCCCAGCATCCATTAACCCACATAAGAGAATCCTGTTAATGAGCATAACACTGAAAGCAGAGTGCACTTTGGTTAGTTTACAGAAAAAGGTAATTACAGCCAGTTAGAGAACAATCTCCCAAGTCACTGGGGAAGGAGGCAATTAAGAACCAGCAGACCTGCCTTCACCCTGTAAGGCACAGCAGCTTTGCTTGAAAGGCAAAAATAACTACTTAGGAGGCTGATATTTCAGTGATGGCAAGGCCTTGCCCTGCCTTTGGGAGGAGGGGCTGTGGCTGCTCACAGAGAGCAGAGATTTAGGGACTCTCCGCTAGGCTCTCTAAAGGTGCCATCCCCACCCAAACCCCTCAGGAATGCTTTAATACCCAGCCAGTCCCTTGATAGCAATATTGGCATGTAACAGTAATCAAACAAGTCAACCTGTGCCTGTGTAATGACTTCCTGCAACCCAAATGTTCTTATTCCCTCACAAAGCCATTTGTCAATTAGGTGCCTCAGGGAGATAAACATATATATAGACACACACACACTTTTATTAAGGGTGGCATCAGCTACAGAAACAGAGATTAGAGAACAGGGTTATTATGGGCTCTGTTTACCACAGAAGATCTCCTAGTCCCTGGTGTTGAAGAAGTTGTGCAAGGTCATGTCTGGCTAAGTAATTAACAGGAACTCAGCAGAGCCACAGAAAGCTGTTTTTCCCAGCTTTGTGGAGTTCTATCTTGAGCCTAGAGAGCCTCTGCAACTGAATTTCTCCCTTTCCTGCCTGCCAATACATTATCTCAGTGCTTGATTTTCAAAGGCAAAAGATTTCTTCAGTTAATTTGCAGAAACAGTGAATTTGTGTTCTTGTAAATGACACTGGGTCCCAGCCACATGAGTCCAGTATCACTGGCATCAGTGATTTGGCAAAAAACCCTGGAAATGTCTTTTTATGCTGTCTCTGGGAGAGCCACACAGAAAAAACACAAAGCTTTCACCCTTAAAGTTTGCTTTTAACTGAGCACAAAGAGGGCTGCATTTCCCAAACAAGGAGTAAGAGCTTGCTGAAGTATTGCTATTTTTCCTGTTGCCATAGTATGAGCCAGTACAATATTTACTCACCCAGGAAGAGCTCCATGCAGCCACCAGGGTTTTCCAGCACCTTTCACAAATACATCCTCTATTGTTAACTCAAAAGCCCTGCAAGAGCTCAGTGCAAGCTAAGGCATTTACCCCTCAATAAATAAAACAAACAAAAACCTACTCCAAATGAAACAAAAAGCTTTAGCTTTTCACTTGGTACCCTCCTCTCAGCCCCAGGATTTAGACTGCAACAAACCTCCTTCTGGGTGGAGTCAGAACCATCTAGTCCCCTCTCTTATCCCACTCTCCCAGCTGGAGCTGATGAGATAATCGAGGAGAAATTGCCTGTCCCAGCACCACCATATTCCAGAGCTCCCTTCCCTAAAACCTCCATTTCCCTTTTCTGTAACCCCTCTAATTGTCACTATAGGGATGGGAGGATCCTGGGGCTTTCTCAGCTGCAGTAAATGATGGAGCCATGCTTGGGAATGTCATTTCTGTTAGTGCTGACTGCAGGCCTCCCTTCTCCCTGCAGCCTGTCTGCCTTCTCCTGCTGCCTTCCCCCTCTGAGCTCCACTTCCTTCAGTGGAAATAACATTTTGTCTCTGACACCCCCTCACTGCCACAGTCTGCACTTTGTCTTTGACCTTCATCATCATTAAAATGGCTGGAACACTTAAAGCCTGTGATTTCTGGCTCATTTTAGTGTTTTCAAGACAAAAATCATGTTGCAGTTGCATCTTTCCTGGCAATTCCAAATTAAAGAGTACTGGAACAGCAGGGAGTTGAGCTCAACCTCTCCATCTCTCCAGCATATGATTATCCCTGGTTTTTGTGCAAGGACAGCTGCTTTCAGGTGGAACTACTGGAAATGTCTGGGCCACATCACCAGGTATGGCAGAATGGTCAGTCATGAAATAAAACAGTCACCATGATATCCTTTTAATCATAATAAACCCCTTCCAGTAAAGGAACCATGGCCATGGCCAGCCCAGGGAGAAGCTGAGCCCAGAAACCCAGAGCAAGCCAAGCATTAGTCATTGAGCCTGGGTGGCACTTCTGTCACCTTCTGAAGCACTTGAGAGTGACACAATGAAGTGGAGTCTGCAGCTCCCACTTTTGGACAGTCTTAAAGTCCTTAAAAATGAATTCAAAAAGCAACTGAGAGGCATTACATGAAAATTTTAATAATCTTTTTTTTTTTTAATGGGAGTCCCTGCTCCGTTCTGCTTCATCAGAGATGACAGTTAATTCAATATTTTCCTTGTTCAGGTCTCTTGAATCACCCAATTCTTTCTGTAATAATTTGAGTGTTGAATACCGCTCAAGTGCCTTGTCAAGACACATCAGACAGAATGTTTCATTCTTCTTTTGTTTCAACAGGGCCTGTTCTTTCATTCACAACTTCAGTAGCAGTGTAGTTAAACACCACAATTCCCTTGGCACCAGCAGAACCCATATCCTTCTCCTTGGCAGCCTGATGGATTGACTGTCTATCCAAGGACCCTCCTGAATTCTAATAGATTTGGGGTTTTCTCATCTGCCACCTTCCCACTCAAAATTAGGTGGTCTTCAGAGTGTTTTATAGAGTCTTGTCAGAAAACAGATTCTGGTGGCTCAAATTTTCTACCTCTTGAATTTATTGAACAACTATGTCCCTAGCAAGATTTTCCTCAATGTTTGAAAACTCACTTGGTATTCTTGTATCCCAGGGAACACACTGGTGTTTGGTCTGTAGGGTTCAATTTGGTATTGTTTGTACAAGCAATTCACCTCAGAATAATCTCTGTTAAACACAGAATTAATCTCAGATGTTTGGGGTTTTTTCCCCCAAGGAAAAAAGTCTAACACTGCACAAAACAACAAATGAATTATTTAAAAAAGTGAGAGAAATAATCTTTCATTCTGGCTATAAGAACTCAAGAGAACTTCATTTTGAAAAGCATTTTAAAATTTGATGTTTTAAAAAATGTCACAATACATTTTATAATATAGAAATGGCAGGTCTTCCAGGTGAAATTCAGGTTTCTGGTGCTCAAATATCTGGTGCTCACAAGCTGACTTGTGTCGCATTGCTCTTCTACACTTGCACTGATTTCCCGGATTTGTACTTATTTCTTGAATCCTTTCTCCAAACTAATTCTGAAGTCATAGGTTATAGCAAAATGGAATATATTTTCAGGGTACACGTGGTACTCTATTTAATTTAGCCTCACTTAGGAATCCATAGGAGCCAAAAAACACATCTGCTTAATATCAACCCCTCCAGAGACCTGCATTAACCTGAGCTTTAAAACAACACATATTAGTTAAAAAGGAGCCCTAGCAGCTGCTTCCTGCACAGAAAACAACACTCTGGAATGATGGAATGGCCTTGTAGAAGGGCCAGGCAGTGCAGACTGCAAGAGCAGTCATAATTATTGCCTTAAAAGCACTTGAAGCAGCAATAAACACATTAGCAGGAGCCCATCCATAATGCAGCTCCTTCAGCGGCGTTACTTAAGTGACTTTAAATAAGCCTTTGTCATCCAAATTCGAGCATGAGGAACACTTGGAGCAAAAGCTCAATTTAGCACTCTTGGCATTATTCAAATTATGTGCAAGTGGCAGTGCCCAGGAAAAGGGTGGGGACAGGGAGGGATGGACAAACAGGTGAGAAACTGAGAAAATCTCCCTGAAAAAATGAGAAATTTGAGACTTACCTACTTAACAATAATTAACTAGGAGTTTTCTGCCAACCTCTGTGTCACAATGAAGTATAAAACCAAATATTTGACTATGTCTGGCTTCAAATCCTTAGCCATATCCATCCACCCCTATACTTTACATACATATGCTCACAGAAATTAAGTCTTAAAGTCTTTGTCTTTTCTGTGAATATGGCCAAAGATCCTTTCAGTTACTGCTGTTACTCCCAGTATTCTACACCTCCATCTGCCTTCTTTCCATCAAGGCAGAAAAAAACCCCAACAAAGTACTACAGAGTTTTTTTCACCTCATGGGAAATTCTAATATAACACTATTTAGGAATTTAACTTTGTCATTTTGTGTCAACAAAATTTCTAATGTTAAATACAGTAATTTATAACTTAAATAGTCACACGCATTTTATAGATAATGTCTTAAGATATTAAGTTAAGTTAGTTCACAATTTCTCTCCAGAAATATCAGGGAGAAAACAAAACCATTTTTATTCAATTCCATTAAGAATTTCATTTTCAGTGTTTACCAGAAAATTAAAGGACAAGCTAATAAGAATTTCCTGCAAAGCAGTGTATTAGTTAAAACACTTCATGGCTTTCTTTAGGAAACAAAGCCATGGATCAAGTATTTTTTCCCCTTCAGAAGCACAAATTTTACATGTCCTTTACCAAGCCATGACAATTTCTCTAAGTATTTGAAAGTCTTACCCTTGTCTATGTTTCTGTTCTTTCTGCAAATTACCAGCACTCTCTTAGTCTGCTGTTCCCATTTTCCATCCAGACAACACCCAAACACAAGTGGGATCTGTGGTGTGGGACACACTCAGCTTCTCAGGCACATCACATCCCTGTTATTTTTAACACTTCTGATCGGAAAAGGATGAATCTCTCATCTCAGAGTTTAATTTTTTAATTGATGCCATCATTTAATTGGAATTTTAACATTTATTTTAAAAAACCCCACAAACTAAATCTATTAAAGCTAATACCACCCTCCCAATACTTTCTGACAAAGGTATGGAAATATTCAAAGAGTGAGAGGTTAGGATTTTAATTTTCCTTCCATCCTACTTGTTTAGCCATTTATCCTTATAGATGGGTAGAAAATCCTGCTAAAATGGCAAAGTGACAAGGCAGAGGAAAATGCAGTTTATACTCCAGTTACTTGATCAACCTGGATTGCTCCACTGAAACAGCTTTCTGTGGCAAAATGTTGATTTATGAAATGCACAATGTTTCACTGGAATATGATTCAAACAAAATTGTGTTCTGCCAGCTCATCTGCTCTGGCAGACTAAAGGAAAAGGGGGTGGTTTGTAGAATATTAAAAAAATAAATTCCAAAGATCATAATTAAATGTAGCCTTGGAATTGCTGATCTTCCAGAAATTAAAAAATGCAAGTAATTCACAATTTGCTGAGACATTCCTTTAATACAAGAATTTCAAGGAAATGGATATTTCAGGTTTTTGCTGCCTCTTCATTTTACTTAAGAGACAGAATTATTCACGTAGCTTTTACATTACACATTAAACCTAAAATACCAACTCTGAGGCAATTCCTTAAAGTTGTCTCAATATTCCACTTGAACTGCTGGGATTGAATCAGAATCTATTAAATCCATTGGCTTCAGCACCTGTGTGTTTTTCACCCCAAAACATCAGCCCTTCAAGTAAAAAATGGTATTAAAAATGATGGAATTCACATTTTTGACAGCAGACTGTATTTGCCTGCCTGGCCCAAACCTGATGAAATATTGGCTCTTCAAGCTGTCAGTGATTCTTGACAGCACAAGTGCTTTTTTTGGTGGAGACCCAATTGTTTTTAGAGGGCAGCAAGTTGTACCTGGGGAAAAGCAGCCTGGTGAAGAGCAGGACAAGGGAGACAGGCTCAGGGGATGAGGATCAAAGTGCTTTGTCCATTTCCCAGTAATATTTAATCCCTGAGGGCCACAAGACTGGAGACCTCCTTTGTAATAATATTTACTGTAGGTTTTATAACAAATTAGCACAAATGTTTGGGAACTGAATATACATACATAAATAAGCATTAATCTCCATGAATCTCCATAATTAATAGAGATTAAATACTCTATAATCTTATTATTTTAGGAGTTACAGGGACAAGTGTGAACTGTTGAGGCTATGCTCTTCATGGTTAATAGCAACAATAACAACAATAATGCATTACATTTAAAAAATAGGTTCATCTGCAGAATGTGAATTCTTTAATGAAAAAGCTCTGCATGTCTCTTCCTAGTAACATATCCCAAGATTTATGTGCATTATAAACAAACATGTCTGTGGTATTATCAAGTGTAATTCCTCTGTATTTGTTATTAGGAAAGGGAATATGGTTTCCCATATGCTTTCCCTCTTATTTCTGCTGTAACTGGGCACAGGCTCCCAGTACATTATCAGGAAACAAAACCCACCATCCCTGCTGTAAATATTGCAAGGTGAGTGTTAAAGACCAGAGGGAATTTTGGGCAGGAAACCTGTGCCTGGAAAGAGCCCACTGCAGGATGGCTAAAGCCACCTTTCTCCTCTTCAACTGCTCAAAGCCATCTGAGATTGCAGGCACAGAAATATTCTGGATTATTCATTTCACTGGTGACCTAACACATAGGGTGTGCTGAACCCCAGTGGGGCAGAGAGAGGGCAAACAAGGGGGAACGCACAGCTCAAAGGAGAGCTTGAGGTGTAAGGAAGGATTTCCATAATGGAAAAAAACACCCAGCTTTTAGCACTTTCTCATCTTACAGCTGCAAATTATTTCCAGGATTTGGATGTACACCTGGCCAAACAATCCTGTTGGGCTAGCAGAGCAATACCCAAGCAAAGCCTGTCACAGCAATTCAGTATTTGTCATTTCTAAACAGCTATTCCCACATAAAATAAAATTATGGCATTACCCTTCAGCTGTGAGAGTAATAGAATCTCTCACTTCAGAAATGATTGGAATTTAGTGTAACAACTATAATTAAAAGCTCAATAGTTTGCTGAACATATTTTTCCCAGTTTAATGATCCTGTGTTACATGAAATCATACTTTACACTGCAAGTAGCTACAGAGTTTTCAGTGGGAATATTTAGAGGGAAAAAAAAATGCTGCCTTTAATGATTAAGATCAAAAGCAGGTAGATTTAAAAGTTAACTGCCTCAGTAATGCCACTTTCTGGCTGCCACCAAAATCCTTATGAATGGCTCTGAAATAGCAATCTGTTTTAAGCAAAAACCAAACCTTCCTCTCCAACTTTTCTGTCTCAATTTAGCACTCTTGGCATTATTCAAATTATGTGAATTGTCTTTTTTTTTAAGATGATGCCATGCAAGTATTCCATGGGCTGGTGAGATCAGCTCTCCTCCCTGTTCCCAAGTGCTGGAGACCAATCACCACAAGGGCTCACAACCAGGGTGCTCCTGGATGTGAGAACAGAGGAAAGCCACGAGATCCAACAGTTAGGAGACTTAGGAAAGGATGGCACACTGATTTTTCACTGGGCCATTATTGCCATCAGCCATTATTACTCTTGGAAGATATACTGCTCCTCTAGGGTGTGCTCAGGGAGCTTGGGAGCAGCTGGCTGGCTGTGGGCACTCACACACAATCATAGAATAATGAAGTTGGAAGAGACCTCTAAGGTCAGAGCCCAACCTATGCCCTAGGTATAGGTTCATTGAGGTTGAACACCTCAACTGCACTATAGCACCAAGTGACATGTCCAGTCTTTTTTTAAACACATCCAGGGATCGTGATTGTACCACCTCCCTGGGAAGAGCATTCCAGAACACAAGGAAAAAGGCTGGAAAAGCCATGTAGAACATGTTAGCACAAGTTTCCTTCCTAGGAAGTTACTGCAAGGACTGAAAGACTTCATCACTTTTCCACAATTACCTTGGACCACTTGAATTTCTCAAGGTGCAGGTTTGAGTTTTTTGCCAGGTTCTATTCCAGAGTGATCTGAGGAGCAGCACTACTTCAGTTTTGCTCTGAGTGTAATTTTCCCACATATGGGAAAGGTGTGGTGATACTTTTGAACCTGAAACATTTCCTTTGACTGTTAAAGAGCTTTGTTCTCAATTTTACCTGAAATCACCTAGTTTTATGAAGAAGCAGCCTACTGAAACTTCTGCAATTGTTCATTTCAAATGTGCCAGCCTCAGTTGGTGGTCTGGGTTGATTTTGTTGGACAACATACTGGCCTTTCATGTTTCTTTTCAAGAGAACTGAGTGGAAATGTAAGATGGGCATTGCCATTTAACTTTGGATCTTCAGCTGCCTCCTCTGGACAGCTCACTATGTTGTCTTCATGCTGGGAAGGATTTTCTGGCATGGGGGGATTTTAAACCTATCCTGGAAGACAACAAAGGCTTTAGCTCTCTCTGCACTGAACCTGATGGAACAGGGGGTGGCAGAAGCACTCTGATCTCTGGTGAAAGAAATGCAGTGCAAAGCAAGAACATTTACCTTGAAATTCCCTTTTTGTTCCACAGAAACATCCAATTCTAGTTATCAAAACACTGAAGCCAGCTCCCTGGATAATGGAAGGCAGCATCACAAAGAAGGGAGGAAGGTCAGAGAAGTTAAGCTCTGCCAGACAAGTATCAAGCATCTCAGAAATATTAAAAAGCAACACTTAATCCTAGTGGTTTTTAAAGCACACCCTTACTCATCAAGATTCTGCAAAATCAAAGTTTGACAATAACCAAGGAAAACAGTTCTCCAGACTTCCCTGGTTGCTGATTTTTATGGAGAGGGTGGGCAATGGGCAGACTCACACAGGGAAAAGCCCCAAACGTGGAGGCACTCAATGCCACAGGACAGATCCATCCTTGTGCCAACATGCCCATTCTGAGCCCTGAAGGACACACCTCAGCTCAGGATGTATCACCTGCTCCAATCTCTCCTCTATGATTGAATATGTGCAGAAAAAAACCCTTAATTCCCCACCACACAGCATATACAGCAGGTAGTTTTAAGCAGTAAATTTAAGGCAGGGATTTGACACTGCTGGTCGGTGCTCAGAATTTTGAGATGAATGTACATGATGAGAACTTGAAGGAAGTTTGATTTCTGTGACAAGTTATCCAAGTGAATGATTTCCAAGGGCAGTGAAGGAACAGAAAACCACTCTGATTAAACCTTAGTAGATGCAAGTCCATAAATTAAAGAAGATAAATAAGGTAGCCTCCATTAGTCTAGTCTTTAAATAATTCATAGCAACTGAGTACCCACCTGTAACAGACTGTAGAGTTTATTTGTAATTCTTTCTTTTTTTTGCTTAAGAAAACAAGTCTGAAGCACCAAAACACAAGAAAAAGAAAGAATATACAACTCAACCAACATGTAGTTGTTGCTGTTACTTGTCTTTTACCCTATATTTGTATTGTGCCAAGGAGAGAGAGAGACTTTGGGGCATGGCCTAGTCATGACCTGAGCTAACTAATGAGCAGTGTGGGTTTTATGTGGGTGACATGCAGCACAGTGACTGACACCAGCACAGTTTCCTGCCACAAGACCACAATGGCTCAACAACCATTTTTTATTAACATACTACTTTAGACCTTGATGCTGTCCCTGAAAAGCCTTGAGACAGTTTTGCCATTCAATTTCTATTTTAGGGATTAATTTTGTGATTGATCAGAGCTGACATGAGGACTCTGTCCCTGCCTTTTGGGCCTCTTCCTTGGGGGCTCTACAGTGGAATTAGAGAGACAAACCCCACCTGCCTTGTGCAGATTGGATATGGGGAAATAGAGCATCTCTTCTTTATTTCATGGAGCTGTTGTGCTGGCCACAGGGAGCAGAGCCACTGAAATCAAAACAAGCATTCCTGATCATGTTGTTTCAAAAACTGGACCAATAACCTTGATCTCCCACTGGCAGATTGCCTTTCCTGATTCTCCTGCCTGAAAAGCCTTTCTTCAAGAGATTTCTTTTGCTGGAAATGCTTAAGCTTCTCAAAAGTCAGAACTGATAAGAAATAATCTCTAAGCCCCTTTGCTGCTCTGCTCCAAGTGCCACCAGCTCCTATCCCTGCTGCATGGACCTGCAGGGAGGGATCCTGCTCAGCCCTGGGCTTGTGCCAGCAGCTCCCCACAACCCAGGAGATTCCTCCTGCTCTCAGCTTGGGCACAGGCTGGCTTTTCCCCTCCCAGCACTTGGCAGCACATTTGGTTAGTATTCCTAGAAAATCCTTCAGCATCAGCAGTGATTGATACTGGAGACCGTCAGCTCTGGCCCAAACAGGCTGTAAATCATCTCTCTTCTGACACACAGCAGCAATCACTGCTGGCAGGGAGCCACTGCAGCCACTCCCTGCTCCTGCAGCTTCAGCAGCAGCTCCTGTGGATGCTCCCAGCCAGGCCTAATGCCTTTGATCCTCCCCAGAATGGGAGCAATTGCCTTAACTCACATGTGTGGCCCTGTTAAAATAAACCCCGCTTCTTATTCATGCTCCCTATTTTCCATTCATACTTTCTGCCCTGTTACACTCTCCCCTTGCTCTTCATTTGAGCTTTTTGCTACTAGGGGCTCTAACAGGGCCAGGAATTCCTTTTTCCAACAAGAGACTGAATGATTGCCATGGATATTTTTATGTATCTGTGCACCCACACTTGAGCAGTTGGTCAAGGTGCTCTCACTGCCAGGCTGTGTCACACTCATCATCATCTCTCTTCTAATACTGAATCAAGAGCCACCTCCTGAGTTCTCAGGGATGTTATTCACCACTTAGTCATCAGCGAGTTGTCAATTTGCTGCAGGATCCCCCCATTCATCTCCTTCAGCTGGAACTGGCTGAAGCTCTACTGGGACAGATGCACTCCTCTAGGTCCAATTAAATGCAGGTAGACTCCTGACAGTTTTCTGACTTTAGGACAGAGTTACAACACAGCCACAGAAATGGATCTGATAAAGTGGGTATTCCATTCAAGAAATAAAAAGATTTTTTTTCCTGTTTCCAATAAACATACTACACAAATATTTGCAGATCATCACCTCTTTCTTGCTTCTAAGAAACCCACCTATCCTGTCAGACCTTACACAAAGGCAGCCAACTCCAGGGAAATGCTGAACAGGCTCAAGTAATAGCTCTACAATGAAAAATAGATCTGCAGCCAGAGCTGGCTGTGTTCAGCCCCAGCTGAGAGCTCCCTGTTAATTATTTATATGGCACTACGGATTAGCAGGCTGCTTCACAGCAATAAAAGCACCAGGAAATGCAGTCCCAGCCCTAGGGAAGGCAGGGCCAAAGCCCTGGCTGTGCCCAGTGCTCTGCAGCCAGCACTGGGAGTGGCACCATTTGCAGGAAGGACTGGATGAGATGTGCCTCCAGGTCTGTGAGGTTTGGCAGTTTCCCTCTGATCCAGGCCCTGCTATTCCAGCCAGGACTGGCATAGGGTATAGAGCAAGTGATTTCAAAATCCCATTAAAGATTTTACTGACACCAACCCCTAAACTGCTTTCAAACTCTAGCCACTAAGTCAATAATGTGGATTCTTGCTAATTCCTACACTCTGGTATTATCTGCTATAAGCATGGGAAGTTGGCTAAAATCCTCACCACACAGAAATCATCATCTCAGTTTCCCTGGGCTTAAAAATTCCTCAGCAAGTTGAGTTTTAACAAGTGCAGACACAGCTGAGTTGATTGTCCCCCTTATGACAGAAATTTATGATCCAATCTGAAAGCTGAAAATAAGGAACTTAAAATCCCAGTCTTGCAGTGACCCCATCAGTAATGTCAGGCTAGACATCACTTTTTTACTGACGGCTTTCCTGTCAGAAAATAGCAGTGGCTAGTTATTTCACACCTTCCTTACAGTCATTACTATGATTTTAAGTGCTTTGTGGTATTCCTATCAATTCCAATTCCACCAGCTTTGAAAATTGCCAAGACCACAGCAGGCTTAGTCAGATTTTTTATCCTAGCATAGATTTCAGGGAGGGAGCAAGAGCAGGAAGAGGCAATCAAAAAATCACATCCTGACAGCAGCTGCCTGCAGTGCAGAGAAACATTGCTGGAAGTACTCTTTGCTTTCTCTTTTTTCCTTCCAAAAATTTTCAGCTGGAAATTTAGAGTAAAAACTATTACTTTGTAGCCCTCCAACTTTGCACAGACCAGCAGCAAAGTGCTGCACAGAACAGCTTGGGAATGAACCTCAGGGCTACGTAGCTGCACAAGCACTGAGGACAGATGTTAGGGACAAAAATGAATAAATGCATTAAAAATTGTTATTAATACCATGTTCTTGGTATTAATAACAACTATGTACCATAGAAGCCTGAGAAAACTGTCTGGAAGTGAAAAACAATTTTGGTTGGAAGTATTTTCTGGAGGTAAGCTAATCTAAGCCCCAGCTCAAAGCAGAGGTAATGTTAAAGTTACATATGTGCAAATATTTGCACGTATTTTCTGCCCACAGTATAGATAAATAAAAAGTATTGTGTATATGGTGAGCATATCCATATTTTATACACACAGACCAGAGCAGAAACCTGCAGCAGTGCAATCACTGTCCAGCACTAGGATCTGTCCCCAAATGAATCATGACTTTGAGTAATGGCAAGTGAGCCCATTTTTGACAAGACTCTCAGTCATACCCTCAGAAGGTGATACGACAGTGCAACCTTGGCCAGCACCCCTGGGAAGCCAGGCACTGGCACATCCTCCTGTACCAGAAGCACTTCCTCAAACCAGTCTGTGCAAGTCAACTCAGGATGACAGCAAATTACAGATCCACTGCAAAGCAGGGATATCCAACTTCCCTTCCTTGCCTAGATCTTCTTCCAGACTGAGTGAAGAACTTCCTCACCTGCCCCACCCACTGAGCATCATCACCAGCAGGCTCTGCAGTAAATTGGGATGTGGTTTCCTTGGGCAGCTCTCCCTTATGGAATGCCCCAGAGCACCCCAACCACACAGACCCTGCCATGGACCTCCAAGACCTGGAGATTTTGCTGCTTGCCAAAATTCACATTCACAGCATTGCCTCTGGAACGGCACATGTATGAGCAGGAGCCCTAATGAAATGCCAGGCTGGCTGCTCCACACTGGGGAAATGTTCAGTCCTGCAAACCTTGTGTCCCTCCTGTGCTTTTCCTGATGCTCTCAGTTTCTGGCAATGTCCCTGAGACACCTCTGAGTGTCAGGAGATGGGTTCTGCTTTGCAGAAATAATGTTTAGAAGTGTCATAGATATTCTGACAACTGCAGTTTTCAAGCTAAACAATGTCTACATCTCAGAGACTTTCAGAATTTTTCCTCCAAAACTAGACTAAGTTTTCGCCAGCTGATCTCACAGGCACTGATCCTTTCTTTCCCAAGAGCCTTTCTTGTCTCTAATGCTGTTACCTGCTGTGGGAACAGAATGAAGGGCACAACAAACAACACTGGCTAATAGAATACTAGCAAAAGGACGAGGATCTGTGCATCAATTCCCATAATGAATCCATTTTTGGTTTAACTGAAGTTTCAGGGATCACCAGTCCCTGTCTGTGCACTTGCACACACACCAACCCACAGCTGCACATACATCTGTCTCCCTACAGACAGCCCCAACATGGAGCCCCAATATTTGCCTCACTTTCCCCAATAAAAAGATGGGATTCCATTGTGCTGGCTCAATCCATGTGGCATCTGCCCCCCTCCCCCCAAACACCACTGCCCATGCAAGGGAGGGCTCGTGCTTTACCAGCTCTATTGATCCACTCAGACCTTTGGGTGGGAGGAAAGCCTCTTTAATTACTTTGGCTGATTTTCAAGTTCTGTTTTGCCTTAACAATGTCTTCAGAAATCCAGTACTGCATTTTAGCATTGTTATCGCCTAACTCAGATTTTGGAGTTTTGCTCCCCAGAGAGGCACCTTCTACCTCAGCCTGGCCAGCCCATGCTTGGCATCAGAATCACACCAAGTCATTCATTTACCTTCTCTAAGGATTTGATAACCTCTACACTTCCCTCAGCCACAGGTGTTTTGACCTTTATTAAAAGGAAAAATTTGTTGTCTTCCACTCAGAAGGCAGCAAATAATGAACTCATTAAAATGAGGTTACTGTTCAGGCCTTAGAGCGATAAGAGCCAAAGTCTCATTAGCAGCTAACAATCCAGAACATAGCACATAAATAAACCTAATATGGCAGAGCAAAATGCCTTGGTGCATTAAATTTGAGCAGAATCAAATGTTTACAGTCAATGATGTCTGGGGCATGAAGTCTTAATGTACTTAATGAAGGAAAGCAAATTACTTCTTATTAGCCATGAAATGTTCCTGCAGCAATTGCCCCAAAAAGTTTATTATGTAAATGAGGGAGTTAGAATTAACAAGGACATAGCAGGGAAATATCAACTTCTTCTTAATAGATGCACCAATTATGAAGAATAAAGACACAGCAACTTCAAATTTAGAAAAGGTAATTATATGGATTAATGTAAAAAGCTACTGAATGCAATATAATGAAGAAACTGTATCTTGTGAGTGTCAGAGAGAAGCTTCGCTGACAAAGCAAAGAATCAATTAATAAAGTTAAATCCATGAGTTTTGAGAGATTCCAGGCAATTAAGGGCTTACCTTAAAAAAAGCCCTGTCTTTGCTTAGCCAGGCATAGAGATGTGCCTGTTTGTCCCTGCACAGTGTGCTCCATGGCTCTTTCCTTGGAAAGTGATAATCACTAAGCATGATCTGTTCAGCTGTCCAAAAATAACCACCTGTGGTTCAACAGGGAATGCTGGTTTTACTTCCACAGGCATGCAGTGGGGACAGGGGTGGGATGGAGATCACAGAGCCCCCGGGGAAGGGGGGATGCCTGTGAAGCCAGGGACAGCAGGCAGAGTGGGAATAGCTGTGTGGCACCTGGCCTTGGAAAGGGATCAGCTTTCCAGCTGTTAAAATTCAACAGAGCTTCTCCACCTTGCAGAGCCTTCAGAATCAAATGAAATAAATACCTTCTGCCTTCCATGGAGCCTGTGCAAATCCTAGGAAGGTTTCTGGCCCTGGGTGCCAGGGATATGCAGCTTCTCCACTCTTTCATTAAAAATAGGGAAAGCAGACCCTAATCACCTAAAAAGTTGTTCCATATTAAGGGTGTGGAAGACATGAGTGGCCTTCCTCCAAACAGACAAGCAGTGACAAAATGAGTTTGGACTGCCTTAGCTGACAATATCTTCTTAGCATTAAATAGAGGGGAGGCCATGACAACAAAATTGAGCTGCCTATTATATGAATTAATATGCATATATGGAAATTGAAATGGCAAGAAAAAAGCCTTTAGGACCAAGCCAAAGCTAGTTCGAGTGACAGATTTGCCCTTTAGACAGAGAAAATGCTTGACACGCTGCAGGTTCCAGGATTCACATCTTAATCCTCGCTCTGTGTTTTTAATGAGGCCAGGCTGGGCTGGGCGGCTCCTGCCTATCCTGCAGCTCTGTCATCTTGCTGAGATGTGAGCAGAGCAGGAGAGGAGCCCCGGTGATGAAATGATGTTTGTTCCCTGCCCCTTCTCCTACTGCACCTTAAGTGATGATAATTTCTCAAGAAGTTCTTCCCTCAAAAGAAAATTCAATTGATTTTGCTCAGCCCATCAGTCTTTCTCAACATATCTAAAATGCTCTAGATAGCTTGGAAAATTATCTTCTAAAATATAACGACTCTGATTCTACGCTTCTGACTTTAATGGTGTCAATTTAGTGGGGATTTTTACCAGCTGGGGATTTTCCTCAATGTCTCAGCTAACAGTAGTGTTCATCTCTGAGGTTTTGCATTTTAGTGAATGTTTACTTGTTATATATTATGTAAATATAGTCCCACATGTGAGATTGTCACAGGATTGAAATAATCAACTTAAAAATGTCTGGCAAGATAGGCTGGAAACCATACAACCACCTTAATATTTACTGTTAAATCACAAGATTTACTGACATAAGATTGCTTTATTTCCTTCGGCAAGGAGAGGAATTTGCTTGGTGACTGTTGCAGCTGATAAACACTATCTCAATTTTACATCTTCCTTGCAACCCTAAGTATGTTTCTATTTTAAAAACTCAAGGCAGATGCACCTGCCTGGAAGTCTGTTGTATTACACTCACCCACCTCAGCTGCTTAAACCCTGCTTTTGTGGTTTATCCTGCACTGGAGATACTTCTGGTTTCTGGTCCTTGTTTAAATTAGATAAAAAAACTATTTTCCTATGAAGTTAAAGGAAATTATGACGATACAGAATGTAATTTTTTCAAATGAAGGACATTAGCTGGGCTGGGGTAGGGTGTAAACCACTGCAATCATTTTATCTTTGAACTCTGCAAGAACATGAAGGTCCAATCAATAGGAGTGTTATTAATAGATAATAGGAAAAGTTCTCAAGGGCCACATAATGGAGGCACAGAAAATGGATGAAAACAGAGTTTATAACCTATTCAGCATTGGCAAGGCCAACAGGGAGAGAAATGCACTCCCCATCTCACATGCAGCACCCCCAGATTCTAGGGGCTGGGGACCCAAAGCAGATCTGTGCGCAAGGAGCAGCCCCAGGAGCAGTGCAGAGCTAACAACCAGTAGTAAACATCAAGTAAAGCTCACACGGGTTTAATCATGTTCTCCCTTTCCCTAGGTGCTGGAAATACGTCCAGAACAAAAACTGGACCAGTGGCCAAGACTATTTCTTCCATAAGCAGCACCCTTTGTTTCCTTTCATTTCCAGTGGACTTACCTTAGCTTGGAGGAGAGAATATAAATAAACATTAATTAAATTAAAAATGCATTTATGACATGGACACAGCTTCTACCACAGGCCAGACCTGAAGCTTTGCTCATTCACACTTAAGCCTGAATTTGCTATTCAGACACAGCCCAAAATGGTCCTGCAGGCAAGCAAATCCCAACACCTTCATGCCTAGATGATGAGCAGTATTCCTAATTTTATTTTGGGGTTTAAGCACATTTTATCAAGCTTCACTAATGAAGTGAGCCAGTATATTGCTGCCTCTGAGTGGCAGGGTTTGAGTCCTGCTATGGATCAGTGCCCCAGGGGAAAATGTCCTGGGCCAAGGCACAGAACCATCACCTCCTTGGACACTCAGGCACTCCCACTAGCTTTTCTAGCCCATCAAACTCTCATGGAACAAATTAAGCTCTCTGTAATAGTCCTTTAAAAAAAAGATGAGCCCAAAATAATATTAATTTTTCTAAATCCGTGTTAATTTCTTATTTATTTCAGGCTTTACTAGAGACTCAAAATTTACTGCGCACTCAGGTTGCAAATTTTACCTTCAACCTTGGATTTTCAGGAAAATTTTACCACACAGGTAAGAAGGAACTTCATGCAGTTAAATAGGTGACAGAATTTTAAATCTACCTTTAAACATTCCCTTTCTAAATAATCAGAGGCTCTGAGACATCATTTTCCCAATCTTTTATATTTCATCATACCTGTCACACCTGAAAAACCTTACTCTGTCTCCTGAGGAAATAGAGAGATCCCTGCAACCACTTTGCCTCCTTTATAACACTGAGATTTACCACCACACATTTTTCAGGAAAACATCAAGGGCATCCTTGTGTACCTGAGCAGCTCATCCATAGTGTGTCTTTACCCCTTTGGACACTGAAATGGTGGAACATCTATTTATTCTTCTTTAAAACAGAAAGGATTATGCTTCATCTTGGTTGGGTTTTGTTATAGTAAAAGTGCAAAGTTTTATTAGGTGCATATCTAAATGTACGAAAAAAATAATGGGGAAAATAGGTTTTTTTCAAGAACTACACTCTACTTCACAAGTTAATAAGGCACTAAATTGACCTAAATCTACAATCTCTTCTAGTTCTTTTTGTATTTCAAATACCCACTTGTTTCTTCTCCATCCCTAACTTGGGCTTATCAAAGAGACCCACAGCTGCCTCACAAACTCCATTTTCTCCCTGCTCTGTCCCATTTTGAAGGCCTGGGTTAAGTTTCTTCACTTGCCCATGCCTGAGTGACTGCAAGTGAATCACAAACCCCAAAACCAGCCAGCAGTCACTCCCAAAATGCAGGGCACAGAGGGAGCAGCCATCAGGCCTTTCTCTTCAGTATGGAATTCTCCAGTAAACAAGGTTGTTTTCTTTTTCCTGCAGCACTCCCATCATAGGAGAGCAGCTTCCTTAGAACTCGCAGAGTGCTGCAAAGAGGGAAGCAAAGGGATTCAGTGACTCTGGGAGAAAGGTTCAAAGTACTGCTCTCCTTGTGTAGTGGCATTCTTCAAAAACCACGGCAGAAATGGAAAATAAAAGCCAAGAGCTGAAGTGCAGGCACTGAACAGGGATCTCTGGATGTTCCTGCCAAGTAAACAGTGACATCCGTGGAGCTTTTGCTTCCAATGAGTTTTGCAAAACATTAAAGGGCCTGTAAGAAGACAGGATTTCTGTGTTTGCATCAGGAGACTGAATTTGGCAATTATTTCTTAGACTGAAACAAAATGAAAGCATTCAAATTGCAACGAACACAAAGGAAATGTGCTAAAAACCAAATATTGTTGGGTGGCTTGAAGGTGAGGTTACTGGAATGTCACTGTGCCTTTCCAGGCTGGAAAAGCAGGGCAGATGTTTCTGCAAATGGTGGCAGCAGCATTGTGTCCTCTCTTAAATTGAAGGTTTTCTTTGTTACAGCCACAAATCCTCGCTTCTGCCTGAAGCAGATCGCTTCACTAACACAGGAGGTTTTATTGGGTTTCCTTCAAGATTAAATCTGGTCAAAATTGAATATTGAACCCTAAGAAATATTTGGAAGCCTTTGCCATTACAGCTTCATGCTTTCCACCTAGTTGTATTTTAAAACTTGTTTCACACTTTACCAGAAATGATCGGATTTCAATTAACCAAGGCTAATAAAGGGGTAGTTACAAGGAGGATAGAGGGGAAGCTTTGATAAGATTTCATTTTTATCCATATGTTGCCTTTATGGAGAGTACTTGGTATTTAACAATGACATTATTATCGGGACGAAATGGAAAATAACTGATACCTTTTCTTTAATACCAAACATCATCATTTGTCCAGCTTTCAAAAGACCTGGAAAACAGCATTAATATTCCTGGCACTGTTTTGTCATATTAAATCCATCTGCCAGGTTATGGGGATAAAAAGATAGTGTGGCATTAAAATAAAGTAAATAGAGAAAATGGGGAGGGGGTGGTTTTGAAGATCATTATATATTAAAAAGAAAGTCCTACTGTTTATATTTAATATTCCCATAGTTAGTAAACATAATAGGAACACAGTGAGACAAGCCAAGGAACACCAGGGTTTCTGGCAGACTCTTCTGTGTTTAAAAAGCAATTGTGGGCCTTTTTTGCTTTCTAGTAACTTTTTTGTTCCTTTCTTCCCTCTGCAGGGACTGAGGAGGAAGATGAGGGTGATGACCTGCTGCTGAGATCTGTGGATGAATTCTGGTGGTTTCCCCACATGTGGAGTCACATGCAGCCACACCTCTTCCACAATGAGTCCTCCCTGGTGGAGCAGATGATCCTCAACAAAGAGTTTGCAATGGTGAGGAAGACTTCCCAAGAGATTTACTGGGATGCCTTCACTACCGTGGCCATGCCTTCCCCACTGGTTTCATGCTTGTCTATACAATACCTATAATTTACTCAGGCATGCAAACAGAGGCATGAGTGAGGTTAGAAACTCATCCCAAACCCAGCCTGTTTGTGACTAAAACTGAATTTTGTATTGGCCTTTCCCACTGACACAGGCTCTCTGCAGAGGCAGCAGCCCTGCCCCAGTATCCTGGCAGGACCATGGGGATCAGAATCAGTGCAAACACAGCAGACAGCAGCTGGCCTAAACAGCTTTAGGCAGCACTTTGTACACAGGTTATCAGCTTGGCAAACTCTGCTGCAAAATACTCAGTAAGGAAGGGAGGAAGCTGCAGTGAACTCTAAACCTGGTGTGTGGTTTGGGACAAATCTTGATGCTGACAAGTGAAGCTTCTGAGTTTCACTGTGTCTTTTTAAATGACCTGCTTGGAAAATGCAGGTCATTGAATACAGCTAACCTCTTGCTGATATTGACAGATAATTGTGCTTCCCTTTTCCTCATTTGTGCTCTGAACTTCCATGAGCCACTCTCCCCCTTGCCCAGACCTCACAGTACTTGTACTATTTACAGCCTTTTCAGGATAATTCTGCTGGCTTATTGCACATGGCAAAGAGAACCTGAAATCCATAAATGCTGGCTTTGGAAAGACACTGTGTGGTCTTTGGTGAGGCACAGAAATGCCAAGCAAGCAGAGCTGCTCACAGGAGCTGAGGGACACAGTGGGGCTTTCTCAGCTGCTTTGGGAACAGCAGTTCCCCAACCCTTCCCAGCTTCCAAAGGCCAAGGCCCTGCCTCCCAACCCTCACATGAGCCAAGGCACATCAGGAAAAAGGCAGAGGCAAATGCCTGAACAAGCAGTTGGAAGCAATTTATTCCCTTGTTTATGGAAATACTTTCCAACCAACCTTTAAAGAAAATTAATTTAAAATGGCTTAACTGTTTACTTGTTATGCCAGACTTGCCTCCCTTCCCATCTCCTGCTTGGCAGGATGGTTTCCTTTGCTTTCTACACTCCTGCTTCCCTGTCAGCCTTCCTGGCACAGCCTGTTCATGCCTTTGGTGTAGCCTGGCCCAGAGACACAAACAGAGCTGAGACTTGAAATGCAAGAGTAATTTTTTAAATAATCCATATCTCAAAAATATGCAACCCCTTCATCTTTAAACCTCTGGGGAAATTCTAGTATTTTCAGGAAGCATGGAGTCACCCAGGTCGAGCCACCTTTGGGAGTAAAATCTATAGCATGGCCTGAAAACAGAGCTGGTAATGGAATCTGTTTGTAACTTCCACTCCAGAAAGATAAAGCCTGTGTCCTGAAGAGTAGAGACTCCTTAGGGTGCCTATAAATAAGGAGCTGATGTCAGTGAAAAGCTGCTGTTATTACACTTTTATTTCCTGCTAACATTTCAACAGGGGTTGTATCAACCCCTTGACCTTGAATCTATATGAGCTGTACCATTTACTTATGAGAACATTTCTTTTCAAAAGGCTTCCTCTGAAATTCTCCCTTGTGGGAGAAATTCATCTTCCCTCTATGACAGCCTCCCTGATAGCTATCAGAGAGGTCCCAGCCATGACTTCAGAGTGGTTTCATTCCTCCCTGGCTGTCTCATCCTCAGCATCATGTCTTACTTGAGAAACAAATTCCCTGTTCTGCAGCTGCACTTGTCTAAGCCCTTCAAGTTAAAGCAAACCTCTTCCCATTATTCTCTGATGTCCAAGGTGGATCCAAATTTAAATTAGACATCTGGAACAATACATGGAAAATTTGCTTGATGTTACATGTGTTTTGTCTGTTGTCCACTATATTATACTCAGGAGAACACAGCTTGATGCTGGTGCCATTTTCTCCTGCATTTCTCATTTATTGACCATATCTCCCTACCTCCTGTTTTGGCTGCACATACAGGTGACACTTTGAGTCAGCTTCTGCAAGATAAGCTGCAGTAATTATTTGGAAGTGTGATCACATTAATTCTTCACCTAAGGTGCTATTTCTTTGTTCACTTTTTTTAAACATGGCTAAGGAGGTAACAAGGTTTTCTGGAAGGGAGAGCACACCATTATATCCAAGAACAATACTCAAGGTTGCTGAAGATGCCAAATAACACCCAAAAGTTCTGTTTATTATGACCTTTTGTCTCCTCTGGCTGGTAGATAAAAGCCTTGGCTCTGTTTCACATGGCTTTATCCACACCTCCTAACAAAGCTCTGTAAAATGGAGCTTACAATTGCAGCCTGCCTAAAATAGCCCTGTCAGCACACAGATAGAAATCAGGTACCTAAACAGCTTTTTACACACAGAACTAATTGCTAATTAGGTATCTAATTGCCTTGATCTCAGTGCAGATATGGACACCTCTGTGCATCTGCCTTCAAGGATTCCCTTCCACACACATTGCATGTGAACCAGGAGGCTGCCTTCACCCAGAGCCCTCCAAATTGTTCCATGCATCCCTGAGATATTTATCATTTCCACTGCCTCCGTGGTGAGAGGAAGAAACTTGCTCACATCCTGCAATAAATGTCATTATCCCATTGCTCTGGATCTGGTAGGCAGCAGGGGAAATTTGCCTGGCAAAATCCTTATCCAAGTGTACCTGAGTGATGGCCCCACAGCGGCACCATGCATAGCCCCATTCCCAAAGTCCTCACAGCCAAATCTCTCACCAAGCATGAGATCCTCATCCCCAGAGGAGCAAGAGGCAGAGGTTTTAACTGTGCTAAAGTTACAGGCTACCCAAAGCTTTGCTATCTCAATGTCATCCTATTTATGCAAATATGGATGGTGTGTTCCAGAGCCTACCTAAGGAAGTGGGAAATTAAAATTATTTTGATTATCAGTTGGGTTTGAGTTGATCACATTTTGTGGTTTGGGGTTTTTCTCTATCAGAGGATCCCAAAATCCATTAAAAACATTAATGAACAAAATCTCAGATTAAATTTTACAAACTGATAATTCCTCAAGTACTATTCTCCTTGTTTATAGGCAATGCAATGGATACACAGAGAGGCAAAAAAATTACTCAAGGGGAAATCTCTGATAGCATATATTCCAAAAATAAAACAAGCAAAGCTTTCCCTGCCATCAATAACAAGATATTCCTCCTCCCCCTTTGTACATCCTTATCTGACAAAAACAAGTAGAATGTATCTAATCCAAAGCCTGTAGCTCTTTATTCCATCCCTGGTTTGTTTGCTCAGTGATTATCTTCTGTGCTCATTTGTGAGTACAAAGCCCAAAGCACAGCAGAGACAGGGCAAAAACTGTCACTGGCTCCACAAGGCAGCTGGGAGCTGACAGGAAGGAGAAACAAAGATGTAGAACTAAACAAATCAATTGCGGACCTGTCTAGCAGCACTCCTTGGCTCCCACCTCCTGCTTACAGCCAACTGCAGATGCACATTAGCACTTCCTCTGCCTGCACCTCTTGAGCTGCTCAAACCACAAGTACAGCGGGAGCTTTTAATACACCAATTAAATCCCAACAATGGGAGGGCTCAGTGACCACACAGTCAAGGCTAAAGCATCTACATGTGATGAAAAGAGCCTCATTTGGCCCATTATTAATATCTGTACTTCACGTGGGGAAGGAGAGCTGCCCACTGCCTCTAAAAATGGGCTGTGAATAGAGGATAAAATCATCCTGTGCAGCAGGATCAGATTTATTCTGCCTCACCTTATTTTGTTCTGAAATACTCATTTGCTGCATCACCTGCTATCAGACAAAGCCAAAAGGTTGTGCAAACTTAGCTGAGGTTGAATTTAGCTTTTGCATCTAATAAAAGCCTTCACACCTGCACCTTGACTGTGTGCAAAGACCTACAGTAAACATAAAATTTATTAAATTAAAAGTTAGCATTCTTATTTTCTCTAACAATGGCAAATCATACCTACATTCCAAACTAAACCAACAAGCACAAATTTTGAAAACAAAAAACCCAATGTACATTTTCAAGGCAAAAATCAGGCAATTGCTCCTTATAATACACAAGAAATATACTCAGTATTTCTCATATCTTGACACACCAGTATACGCCTCCTTTAACACATGTGTTTTCACTCCCAAAATAAGTTTAATAACAAAAAATCAGAAAATCATTAAAAGGGGACACACAGTATTTAATCTTCCCAGGTAAACTGCAGATAGAACTGCCCAAAGAAAACAGAATTATTTGATAGTTGTTTCTTCTTAACTCCATATTGGCTATCGGATGTATTTGTGTGATGAGCTATGCAGTGAGCAGGTTTTATTCAGAGACTAACATGTGTTTTATGTTGAGAACTCCTGAAAAACTGCCTGATTTGATTTGTGAATGGCAGATCACCATTTCAGCATTCTGTTGCCATGGCAATTCCAGCATCAAACAGCCAGGATATAAACAGGATCTTACACATATTCATCCAGATCCCTACTTTGGGAAAAGTCATCCGGAGCAGTGTTCATTGTCAACCCCAGGACACATTTGCCTTACATCTCTGTTTCTGTGTACTCCCTACCCCACATTTTGTGAAGGTTTGTCCATGAAAGCTGAGACAGGATATTCAGGTTAACAGTTTCACAGTCTGAGCATCACAGACCTCCCAGGCATGGCAATAAATGGCCAGATTCAAAGAAATCTTTTGATACAGCTTTTTCCTTTTTACATGTCCACGGCAAAAAAACCAAAAAAATTAAATAGAGAACAGGGTGATTTACCATCTGTCATTATAGAGCTATCTCTCATTCCACCCTTTAACTGACTCATGCCTCTCAAGTAGGTAACAGCATTAACAAACTGAAATTATTTTATGTCCTCAGTAAATGACAAAATAGAGAGTTTGGGTTTCTCTTTTACAGGATTGGTCTGTAACCGGAGGTCTTTACTATAAGGAGTGGATCATTTAAAGTGGTTGCATTATGTAATGTAGGAATTAGCGTTCCCTACAGATTTAACCTCATTTTTGCCAATGAATCAAAACCCTTTCTTTGTTAAGTACTTAAGGATGCCCAGCAGAACCTGCTGTTCCTGGAATTAAAGTAATCAATGGATAATGTGGGCAAAAGGAAGGACAAAAACCCCCCCATAAAATAATCATCTCATATTTTAGCCATTTCTCTCTGCAGATCAGTTTTAAAGGAGTAGAAAAGGGCTGACGTGTCTGGTAGTACTGGGAGCAAGATGAATTTGCGTCTTTGGAGGAAATTTGCAAGATAACCTATAGATTATATGATGAACACGCATATATTTCCATAGAGGAATTGAGCTAAATATAGATATTGATAAAATGTAAAAGTAGTCCAAGCTATTTTTTGCTATATCCTAACACCATGGAAAAAATCAGGAGATTCAGAAGATATGAGGAATATTTACTTATAAAACTAGGAAGGAATCTTTCTCCTCTGCCAGAACTAGGAAACAAAACTCCATATATGTCACTGCAACATTTTTTTTCATCTGTTTACTAGCTTAGTAAATAAGCAGCAGTGGTTCACTAGATTACCTTTAAAAAGAACCAGGCAAAATATGTGCAATATGTAATGGAACAGGAGGCAAATCTATTCCATACAACAGCAATGGAACATAATCCAGAAGGATTACTCCTTCCTCATTGCAGTCACCCAACTGTAATTCCAGTTCCTTCCAGCTCATGCTACAGTAGGTACAACTCTGTCTAGGGACAGCAGCTTCTCCAGTGCCACAGCGTGCAGGAACACAGCTTTGAATGATGACGTGGGAGGGTGTTCTGTGTGTCCCTAATGTGTCCATCCCTGTGGTGCCCTACCCTGCAGGAGCACGGCATCCCCACGGGCATGGGCTACGCGGTGGCCCCGCACCACTCGGGGGTGTACCCGGTGCACGTGCAGCTCTACGAGGCCTGGAAGAAGGTGTGGCACATCCGTGTGACCAGCACAGAGGAGTACCCACACCTGAAACCTGCACGGTACAGACGGGGCTTCATCCACAATGGCATCATGGTACACTGCATTTCCATGTTCATAGCAATACTACTGCAGGGACTCCAGAGGGGGCTGCTCTTACTGGAGGCCTCGCCTCTGCCAGCATCCTTAACACTCCTTAAAATTCCCCAAGATCCAGCAGCTGTAAGGATGCCCAAAGAGTGCATTTGTTAGGCAGTTTAAAAGAGGGGGACAAAAGTCACACAGACTCAGGCAACTGTAGAAGTATTTCTCAGAAACTAAATGTGCTCGTGGCCCCGTCACTACCAGCCGAGTTGTGGCTGCACTCTGTGAAATCATTAAATGGCCTAAGACCTCTGTTCCCAGCTCTGCTTCATCTTTATGCATGAAAGGATTAGAAACCCATCACCTGGGAAGGTGAACAGGTGTAAGTAATCTCCTCCAGCACTTCTGCAAAGCTGAAGTTTCAGCTCTGCTCCTGAAATTCCCAGAGGCAGGACTGGGACACCTGCCTGACTCTTACACCCCTCACCCAGGGGAGAGAAGTCTCCTCCCATGCACTTAAAAGCGCACAGAGGACAGGAAAACTTAGCAAGCCCTTTGGCCTGTCCTACCAAACTGGGTGTTCTAAAGTGAACTGACAAATATTCCAAGGGATGGTTTCAAGTCCCAAAAGCTGCTCTGAATATTGCCTGTGCATACCAAGTGCAATTTGTGATCCCCTAAACAAGGCAGAGGGAGTGGCTCAAAAGCAAATTCCTGCAGAGTCCAATTACTGCTGGAACAGACTCAAGATCAGCAGTATTTTTACACATGTACCCAAATGCTCTACAAATGCAGGTTTTGGTTGTTGTTTTAACTGAGTAAAACTATATAAAATATTGAATTAAGGGAAATCAAAGTCCTTCCCCAGGTTGATTATGGCACTGCAATACCTGAATAAGCTGCTGTTCCTCTGTTCCCAGGTGCTCCCTCGACAGACCTGTGGCCTTTTCACTCACACTATTTTTTACAAGGAATATCCTGGTGGTCCTCAGGAGCTGGACAAAAGTATCCGAGGAGGCGAACTGTTCCTCACCGTTCTCCTGAACCCCGTAGGTACCTTCTTGTGCTGTTTTTGGATGTGCTGGTTGGCAGGAAGGAGGGAGGGGGAAAGGGAAGGAGATCAGGTTGGGAAATCAAAGCCAGGACCACTTGCTCAGATGTAACAAGCAGTTTAAGAACAAAGGAGAAAAGTGTCTTCTGCCGATTTCCAGCTACAACTGTACCTGCAACAATTTCCTGGGAAATGCATTAATTCCAGCTCCTTATTGTTTCCCAGCCTGAAGCCAGGTCCCCCTGAGAGACATGTGTGAAGCTGAAACTAACCTGTGAGGGTAGAAAAAACTGATCTTGTTCATTTTTTTTCTTTTTTTCATGAGCTTAGCTCCTCAGGCGCTCCTCGTATAGCTCGATGGAAACCCCAGGGCTCAGGCCTGATACCATTCCTCCATCACCAGCTCCTAAAAACAGGTTTTGAGCTGCTAAAAAAATGCCTGGTACCATTTAAGACAGGGGCCTAGAGGTGCAAGGAGCAAGCAAAAGAGCCAACCCCCCCTATGTATTGATTATTTTTTCTTGACATTGTCCTCCCTCTTTCCCATTGCACCCAAACAAGCTGCACCAGGCACAAGATGAATGTCCCTGTCTTTCCAGGTGGCCTCATTTTCAGTGAGTTTAAACTGCAGTACTCATTGACTCCTCTGCAGAGCTAAAGCAACTTCAGGAAGAGCTGACTCAAATCCAGGTCACTTTTATTTAGACACCTAAAAATAGATTTTTGGTGCTATACAGTTAGATGCTGGTGAGTGAACATTTGGCTGGGTAAGTAAGTTGGTGTCCAAGTGGGATTCAGTGGTCTTAGAGAAACAGAACTTTTCTATCAGGAATTTTTCTATACCATACACATGACACCTCACTTGAGAATAAAACAGATCCTTCTTCTTTATCCTGCCTCCCCACTACCTGCAGTTCTCTCAGGCTGGCTTTTCTTCCCATGCTTTCCTGAACTGTAGCTTGGAATTCACACTGAGCTTTATCATACTTGGATGAATACCTGTGCATTTCTCACTGAGGTGAAGATTTCCTCAGATTTGGACAGTGCAGCAGCCTGCAGCAGAGCATGTACAACTCCTAACCCCACAAGCAATGCTTAGAACAGCCCAAATTCCTCAGCCAATCTGTGTCCCAATAACTTGAGAGCGCCCTAGATATTGGTGGTGGTATTTGAAAAAACTGCCATGATCAACTTTTGATTAAACAGTTTTTCAAAAGATATATACGAACTCCAACCCTTCCTCAGATCATGGTTAGCAATTTCAGCAAATATATTACAAATACCTATTAAGCTCAAATACCAAAAATGTTTGTGCTTCCATGAAGCAATATCACAGAGATGATTAAATTAGAAAGTGCCCAAGGGACACTGCATTGAAATAAAGTTTGCAGAGAGATTGTCAAGGGGATCTTCTGATGGAATTTTTTTAAAATGGCTTCTGCTAAATACTCTGTGGCTCAGAGAGATATTTTCACTGTCTAATTTATGAATCCTTAAGATGAGTCATGTCTGGCAGAGATGATTTAGTAGTAGGCAGAGGAGGGATAAATTCCACCAAGACAGACAGAAATCAAACCAACTTCCTTGGAGTTTTAATGAGGGTTACAAGAATCCCAGGCAGACCTTTCCAGAATCCAGCTAAGGCAGCAGGCTGCTCAAGTCTGCAGTCTGGGGTACTTACTCTTTGCATAAACACTTCAAAGCAAAGCTCATTGATGTTAGTGGGGAAGGCTCAGCAAACAGACTGGCCTTGAAATAAACTCAAACAGCCAAACTCTTTCAAAGGTATCAATCCAGCTCCCCTCTGAAGGGTTTCCTTCATGTGGAGGCTAAGAGCAATAACAAGGAGCTTCAGATGTATGTACAAATAAGAAATACAAATACAGTTTGGGGCAGAAAATTAAATATTATCTTCTTGGACTGTTGCTTTACTATTTGATACAAGTAAGAAAAATTTCAGTTTAAAGTTTCTTATCTCCCTTGCCAGACCAAAGCTGACTGTTCAACCAGAGTTAAGTTATAATCATCTTTGATGTTATTTACTATGTGGTTTGACAAACATCAAAACCCAGTTAGTCACTAAATCTTAATTAGGACAGACCTCCCAAAAGCTGTAGCATCAGCACTTGCACAGTAGCAGTGAAAAGAGAGCAGCAAAACCGCCACACTCACTAGAAATAAGGGAAGAGGGAAAAATTACATCTAAAGCTAAAACCAACCAAAATGTAAAAAAGCTTTATAAAAATCTTATTTTGATAGCAAAATAAAACACTATGATTCTTGTAACAGCATAAGTATTTCTATTAAGTATAGGTAGATCTTAAGCCAAGAAAACACATTAATACTCCAAAAAGTGCATTGCTGCTCATGATGTATCTTCAAAGACAGGAGTGCAATATCAAAGAGCATCTTAAAAGAAAATCACCATGTCCTTAATGGGAAAGTAACACTACCCAGCTATGTAAATATGCTAGAAAATTCTCTGGTTCTGATCAGCATTATGAAAAAAATATTGGGGTTTTCTGCAGGTGTGCAGCATCCCACAGTTCCAGCAGCAGAGGCAAAGTCAGCTTGAAACTTGCAAAAATTTATTTTCTGTTTAAAACCACATTGAACAGCATCATGTGATTTTTTTCTCTTCCTGATCTTCTCAATTCTTTACAACTTTTTGCAGTGCTTTGAGATATCTTTTTAACATTTGCTTCATTGGGTTATACAAGATGAAAAAAGAAAGCTTATGACATTTCAAAGGAGTTCAACATTTCAGTTATTTTCAGCCTTTTAAAAATTCCACCGCTGGTTATTTGCTTAGCTTAATTGTGCTTTACAATAACTTTTTCTTCTCACAGAATATGTTCTTACAATCTCCCTCCCTCACTGTTTATTTCACCAGTGCTGTGCCACATTGGTTTTCTTTTAAACCTCTTCCCATCAACTCTCCAGGCACTTCTGGTTTTGCCACACTCCATAGAGAAACGAGCAGTAGAACCAGCCTGCTTTAAGGTGCCTGCTTTTTTTTTTTTTTTGGAAAGGGAATTTGGTGTGGAAGCTGTGCTATTTTCCCAGGCTCCCATCATCTGCTATCATGACCAAACACAGAACAGGAGGTGGAGAGAGCAAATGGGATGAACAGGGCAAATCCCTCAATCCCTCTCTGCTTCCAAATGTAACCTGTGAAAACTCAGAATTAAAGGCAACCCATTGTTACAAAGTCCCCAAAACGTTAAAGCTTTCAACAGAAGCAAAAAAAAACCAAAAAAAAAAAAAAACCAAAAAAAACACCAAACAAAAAAAAAAAAAAAAAAAAAACAAACCACAAAAAAACCAAAAAAACAGGTTTCTCATAGGCAAAGTTAGAGAGCTCCATTGGTGCTGAAGTTTTCAGGGAGATTTTCCACATCCAAATGTCAGACTCAAAAGCCAGAGGGTTCTCTGACCCTGCCCTTCATTCAGTCTCCCGGGAAGAGCCTGACATGTTTAATGCTTTTACAAACTATTCTATTTATCACCTCTTGAGTATCCACAAGGTCTCCCACTATCTGTTTGATGGCTCCTTTCCTCCTCTGCTCCACAGGCCATAAACAACAGCCATAAACATTTAACAGCCAAGATAAGCTAATAAATACAGCCTTAAATATTATGGCCTCCACGAACAACAGCGAGAGAGTCATTTCTCCTAAAAAACACCTCCTTAAACCGGAGAGCTTTTTATTAAGCCAGCAAGTGACAGCACAAAAGGCACCTCAGTTGAGCACTACAGCAAAAATGAGTGTATGGGGCTTTGAGGAGAAGCAGCAACACCCACGGGCTTGGTTGAGCAGTCAGTGAATTTGATTTATTTGCCAATGGGATACACGTTTTCCCATTACCCATTCATCTTGAAAAGCTTTTGGATAACCCAGGGTCCTGGCACCCCTTTCCTGCAGCGCCCTTTTTCCTCTCCCTGTTACAAAGGAATTAATCAGGACTGACTCTTCCTTTCCCCTTCCTCTCACAGGGTGTTTTCACTCCATCTCCCACTGACTCCTTTCCATAGTTCCACCATCAAAAGGGGCACAAGTAATTTTTCTCCCTATTTTTATATGCATAACCCTCCCTATTCTAGGTTTACACCTGCCTCACCACATAGGATGTAGAGTCAGGCACACCCTGGCCAGCATTTGGCCCATAAAGCCACCAAAGTATCACATATTTGCAACTGACAGATCAGGTTAAAAATGGAAAAGCAGCAGAAAAAGGGTGAAGTTAAACACTTCAGGCTTCTCTTCCCACTTCAATCAAACACCCCTAAGAAGCTTTAAGCAGAGGTGAAACGCGGCAGATGAGTTTCAGAAAGATTATCTTTTCTTCACAGGAATTTGGTTGTCAAGAGCAAAATCAGACCTGTGATTGAAAGGTAACTTTGAACTCCCCTCAGCAGAAGCTACAGGCAGCCCATAATAATGCTCATTATTGAAATAAACAGGGCCAGGAGACTTCTTCTCCTTTTTAATGCCTTTATTAAAAGTGATCAGCTCAGGATTGGGTAGCTCGGCAGGTCTGCACCTTCCCGTCGTCTCTCCCAAGGCGACTCAGAGGAGGAGGATATGCACAGCTTTGTCCACAAGGGGCAGAGCTGGGGACCAAATCCTCGTGGGAGCCTTCAGCGCCTGCTGATCCCTTTCCAGTTTTTCGGTCTCACTCTTGCTCCCCTCCCAGACCTGGCCCGGGGGATCTCAAGACAGGGTGAGGAACGATGAAGGTTTCCAGCATCTCTTTCAGGCCCAGCACTCCGCTCCTCACATGTAGACATCACTCCAGTCTCTCAACTCTTAGGTGGCTCGTTGTTTTTGGAGTTTCTCCGTGAGTTTGGAGTCGGGGGTCCCATAAAGCATTCTGGTCTTGGCAGTCACTTTGCATAACACCTCCCCTCCAGGTCTCTTCTCCTCACTGTTCGGGAAGGTCCCCACCCGTTACTGTCTCAGAAGGGCCATTAAGTCGCCCCAGCCAGGGCTTTTACTAATACAAAAACAACCATTAACAACAACGACCCGTAATTACCATAACACAGGCAGCAGCCCAGCAGTAGTGGTAACTTTTTCTCACAAAAAAAATATTAACCGAATTTTTGTTCATAACAATTATTATTCCAACTCCCTGGGAAGTGGCATGGGACGCTTTTAATTCTGAGGGCCACTTAAAGGCATTTCCATTTTTAAACTCTCCCCATGACTAAAGGGCTTTTGCTCATTCCCAGCCTGTTGGATCTACATTCTCTACATCCTGCATGTGCCACACTTGGAAGACTTTATTCTTGTTCCCCGCTCCCTCTCATCGCAGAGACAGGAGAATCACACGTTATTGCTTTGGCATATTAAAAGCAAATACAGAGAGGGGTTAATTTATACCTTCCACAAGAGATTTGGGAATGTTATTATGGAACATCTTGAGCGCTGGTAATGTTTTTCTTTTTATTTGCTTTGTTTCTCTGAGCATAGTTATAGAAAGAATAAAAAATAACCTTGGGCATTGTAGGAAATGTGCTGCAATCCAAAAGTAATTCACAGTGCGGTTCTGCTGAGGGCTCTGTGAGCTGAGCATCTCAGCACATTTTGGGGACAGAAAAAATCAGGCAGGCAACCTCCCAATAAAAAATGTCAATATTTGTGGAGCTGCAGTTATCGGGGTGCAGCCCACAGGGACACACGTGTTCCTCTCCAACCTGACAAGAGGGAAAGGCTCATTCCACCAAATTAAAAGGGAGTTTTGTTAACAAGTTACATCAGAATTTATCTTAATGTTCATAAACACACAAATCAACCCTGACCTTCCTCATGGTCCTGAATATTTCCCCCCCCCCCCGTGGTAAATCATTATTTTTCCCCCTTCATCCTACATGGCTGCACAGAGCTACTACAGGGAAATATTATCCCATGGAAACTCAAGCCTTCAGCAGCACATTTAGAAACTAATTAGCTTGAAACCCAGAGGATCAGGAAAACATTTCAAGGATAGCACATCTCTTTTCCTTCTTTCATGACATTTTCCTGCTTCATGAAAGCTGCTGCTCCACTCCACACATTTTGATATTTCACCAGAATTCCTTCCCAGCAAGTTGGGTGATGGCAGAAATAGCAGCCAACGACTGCACGTCAACAAAGGGGTACTGGGGAGAGAGGGAAAGAATCTGATACCTTCATGCACACACCATGCAATTATTTATTCAAGTGAGAGGAGCAAGTCTTCCAGGTGAAAACAAGCTGACTCAGAACTCTCTGATTATTGAAAATGAATCCTTAATAGAAGTAAATGGCCAAGAACTAAATTTCCTCACTGTGCTTGCCATTCAAATTAATTGGAAAGTGGCTGATTTGAGAATATTATATCCTCTAGTGAACTGAAAATGCTGCCTTTTTTTTTTCTCTGAAACCAAGAGTGGAGAATTAAATTAACTCTGAGGTTTGTTTGCTCAGAGTAGGCCACCATACTGGATTAATTAATCATCATTTATGAACACTCTATTACCCAGAGCAGTCAGAAAACTGCTAAGATAGCAACATGACAGTAGAAATGCTATAAAAACAAATGATAAATTTCCTGCATCTCCAGCTTATAGTAACTTGCCAGGCATTTCTTTGCAGTTCAAAAGAAAATATCCTGGTGAAAACTCTTTCTTAGTTTTTATAGGAGTGCTCAGAATAAACAGAATGATTTACACTTGTTCTGTAACTTGGGGTCCATAGGGAATGCCAGGGAATGTTTCCTTCCTCCGCCTGGAGATTACAGAGGGTCATGTCAGGGATAAGAGACATCATTCCTCCCATCATTCCAAGCCCAGTTAGAAGCAGATTTTCATTTACCACATGTCTAAAGAGAAACGGCAGACAAACTGTCATTTATAGGCACTTATCCAAAGTCATCATCCTTCGGGCTTCTTTTTGCCTGCATGTCCCTTGTCCTCCACAGCTCTGCCTCATGTTCAGCTTGACCTAAACCAACAGTATCCAAAACCCCTGCAATCTGCTTTATTTCCTTAATTTGAACTTGGGTTTGTCCTTAAGTCTGAACTGAGTAGATTTATTTCCTTTTTTAAGAGAGAGTTTATAGTCTGAGGAAGTCTTTTCAATGAGAAAACACAGATGGCAAGAAAACAAATTCCTGTATCATGAATTTCACTAGAAAATGGAAATAACAAGAGAATTGAATTGCTGTAGACTTCTGCAAAGGCTTCCTGGGGCCCACAGATGTGAGTGGCAGCAGCTTTGGCCACAATTAGCTGTGCTGCTGATCACTTGCACAAGTGTGACAAATGAACAGCCATAAAACTTCCATTCAGATCTTCCACCCCCACCCAGCTACACACCAATTGCACAAATTCATCAGAAGCAGTAGTTACTTTTTTCACAGCCTCTCAAAGCATGTGCTGAGAGGGGAAAAAAACTAAAACCCCTCTTTTTTCTACTTCCAGGCTTTGAAAAAAACCAATATATATAACTAATGGATTAGAACCTCCCAACCAGTTTTCTTCATCTGGGACCCCACACATCATGAGGTGTCACAAATGTATATGATCGGGGGAGCGGTGGCTGTGTTGGAATGTGCTTATGATTTAGCCTTTACTTTAGAAGCAAAACTTGGAGAGATAACAGGAAAAAAAAAAAATCAAACCTAGCAACTGTATTCTCAGAAGGAAAGGAACAAGGCACAAGATTGTTCTGTCAATACTGAGGAATTCATTTAATCCTGCCAACTAAACAATGGAAAAGCAGAAAGCGTTCCTGGGTAAATGAGAACCAATTTTGCTCTTCCAATAGGGAATTTTAAAAGAGCATAGAGGCTCTGCAGCATTTGTACAGCTGTCCCAAGGCCACTTCCCACCACTGCTGGACAGCAGCTTCCAACTCCCATCCTGGGAGCACTCAAGGTGGAGAGCAGACACAGTAATGAATATGGGCACAGGAAATAAAATGCCATTCCATGCTTTTGTTTCCCCTTCAATCAAAGACAAAAATATTTCTGTCCAAACACTGACTTTGTTGCTTTCTTTAGAGATATTATATTTGGAAAATATTTGATTATCCTGTCAAGAGTATTAAATTATAAACAGATGTGCAGAGTGGAAAGAGAGCAAAACTAAAAAAAAAAAAAAAAAAAAAAAGTGCTATTTTCAGGCATATAAATGATTTTGCTTCAGCAGCAGAAGGGTCATGAATATGAATAGTGCTGAATTCTAGAGCAGCCATTTGTCATTATTAAAATTAGTGCTTTGTCAACACAAAATTCTCCCTCCCAGCCTCCCCCTAGCTGCAGAAGAATCCACACATTAACTCCTCCCTTCTGGCAAACCTTATTTAAAAAAGCTAAAGACACTAAACATCCATTTCCTCTCAGAACAGTGGAATTCCCACATGACACCCAACTCTGGCTCCTGGGCTTTCCAGCAATGGGCCAAGCAGCAGGAGGAAATGACCTAAAGGGGAACATTGATCCTATTTAATTGTGGAGTGGCTGAGAAGATGAGGTGGAACACATTTATACCTAAGTTTCCTAATGGATTTTTTCATTGCAAGTTCTTGATCGATGGGTAGGGAGAGTTTCAGATAGCAACAGAAAGGAATCAGCCAATCTTTTATTCCCAACACAGAATTGCCATCCTTGAGATTGTGATGCACTCCAGCTGTGCCCTCCAGAGGCAGGTGGCTAATCTTTGTCCAAAACCAAGTGCTTTTAGGTAAAGCTGTGCTAAGTCTGGCAGTTACAGAAGGAAAAAAACGCTTTATTCTGAATTAATAGGGCAGTGCATCCAGAGCAAGCACACAAACTCTGAGTAGAGAATACAGTTTCAAGCCACTGGTTTCTATTCAAAATACTTTTTTTTTAAAGCCCTTTGTTTCTCTCTACTAACTACTGTAGGTTTCATTTTCTATAACACAAGCCTGCATATACAAACATTCCATATAGAGAAAACAAGATACCATATAGAGAAAACACTGTATATCTAAATTCTAGATGTAAGTGATGTGAAATAGCCCTAGAGACAAAAAGCAAACAGTGAGAGGGTGCGATGGTCCTGCCATTAGTTTGCAAACAATCTGCGATCATCCATGCTCTAAAGTGAGCAGTTAAAACCCATCACCTTTCATCCCCAGTGATTTGGAGGTAGACAGCAAAGAATTAAATCCCATTTTACTCCATGAATAATGCATCATATCTGGGGCTTTTTCACTTCCAAAAAGACCACTGGAGCAAAAGAAGTCAAAAGAGTGTCCAAGATCTTTTGACTCCATGAAGAGCAATTAACTGGATCTTTTAAATTGGTTTGCAGCAAAATGAAACTCCTAGAATAAGCTAATACTCTTCTCCTACAAGTACATTTTAACATTGAAAACAATCTCATCCATTTTCAAGTGTAAACAAAGCACAAGGAGCACACGGATTTACTTGCATATTTCATTTGGTGCAATAACATTAAATGTCATTTAGCACTCATCAAACAAATGCTCCAGCAACAAGGTGATATTCTCCAGCAACATTCCCTACAAATGTTTTCCTTTTCAGCACTTTAAAACAGTTTACAGGAAGAACTTTGCACATTTGCGGGAGTTGAACTAGCAAGGATCTGTTTACATTGGCTGGGGTTTATTTTGTGAGAAGAGGATGATTTATTACTTTCCTTATGGTTTCTGGGGTAGTACTTAGGGACATGCACCAAGTTCAGGGCAATTTTAAGAGTCACTCTGTTTATTTCAAACACTTGGGGTCATAAAACGCACAAGAACTGGAATCCACCAAATCAATCCACAGAAAAAAACAACATGTACAGCTTCCAATCTCTGCTTAGCCCGGGCCCAGAGCAGAATAAAAGGGAAGAATAAATTACCTTTTGTGGCATAAAGTGTGCAGAATGCCATCCCACTGCAGAGGAGCCATGAGGGACACTTTCTCCTAAGCTCCATCTGTCTCCCCCTTGGAGGAGCACTAAAAGCTCCTTGTTAATAATTTAACGAACTGATGGACACATTTCCAAGCACGGGGGACTGGTGCTTAAAGAAGCACCACCTTGGCACAGCAAGAGGGTGAGAGTGGGAAGCTGGTGGCTTCTCATCCCCTGATGGACTAGGGACAAGCCTGGGACAGCAGATCAGGAACCTGCAGGAGGGAAAGCTTTTCTGCAGGTGGATCACTGCTAAAAACCCTCCTGAGACACACACAGAGGTACTTCAGAGCCTGTCTCAAGCATATCTGACCCACAGCCCAGGCTCCAAAGGAGTGCTGCATAAACACTGTCCCTCAGGCCTGGGTTGGGCAAGGCATTGCTCAAAACACACCCAGAAACCCTCAATTCCATTCATTTTGAATTTACAAACTCAAAATGCACTGACCTAAACACAACTCCTGTAGCAGCTTCCAAAAGAAGAAAGCACAGCCACTGTCCTGCATGTGACTTTATAAACTTCTCCCATTCCTAATCATCTCAGATGAGGCTCACCTGGATACAATTATCTCTGTGCAGAGCAAACCATTTACTGGGAACCAGGTGTCCCCACTGTTGCCAGGTGTCCCCACTGCTGACAGCTCATTTCTTCAGAATGAGGTTGCTTCAGTCCCCCAAATCTGCCTGCAGCTGTGATCCCATTTCACTGTCAGTCCATCCCAGCTCAGGCCACTGCACTCACTAAAACAGCCAAGTGACAACATTCAGTTTGGTGCCATCTTCATAAAAGTAAAAAATTACAATCTACAGGTAAAACAGCCACAAAACTGAGTTTAATCACCTCGTGGAAAGAAAACGCTGGGAAATACATTTGTCACGTTATTCTTATAAACTCTCTTTATTCCTCTGAAATAAATCATGAGATCTACAAGGCAGTGGCCACGTAAAGGCTGATAACAAGAAGTTATATCAGCTTTAAGGAGAAAATTAAGACAGAGATACTTAGCTGAGATACCATCCTTCACAAAGCCTGGGAGTGTTTGTGTCAGAATTTATTCCCTTACTTACAGCCAGGCTATTCTAGGCACACCAGCCAGCACCGGGGGGGGGGGGGGGGGACAGCAAATTGGATTTGTAGTGTGCCACGCCTGAAAGGCTCCTCTTGCCCCCAGATCAGCATTTTCATGACCCACCTGTCCAACTATGGTAACGACCGCCTGGGCCTCTACACCTTTGCCAACCTCGCCAGCTTTGTCAGGAGCTCCACGAACCTGAGGCTGCAGACGCTGCCCCCCGTGCAGCTGGCCCAGAAGTACTTCCAGCTCTTCCCCGAGCAGACTGACCCCCTGTGGCAGGTAAAGGCACCTCCTTTCCCTCCTCCTGCTGCAATCCCCTCGTTGGAACGAGCATCTTTTCTTCTAAAAAGCCTTTTTCGAGCGTGGGAATGTGAGTTCAACACTGTCATCTAATGGTTACCTGTACCTGCCTCTTCTACCTGGAATACTGTGAGCCACACTGAGCTTGTGGTTACACAGGGTTAAATCCAGGAGGGCACCAAGGAAAGCTGTGCAGTTATTTAGGGCTTACACTTGCAAAAAGGTGCAGAAAATGTCCCCTATAATTTTTGGCCCAGCTACAAAGGAAGTATAAATCTACAATATTTTCACTGGGCTGCAGCAATTCTGTTCAGCTGATAATTTTCTCCATCATATTTAGTTAATTTTATTCACCAGCAAAGTGTATCCTCTGTTACCTCTGCAAAAGCAGCATCTGTATGGTAACTGCTTTGAAGAGCAGCCAGTCCCAACCTCTTCTGCAGGGCCTTTTGTTCACAGGTTTTTATTTTGCATTCATAGGTAGGAGAAAGATAAGGAGATTAATAATATCCCACATTTCTATTTTGTCCTTCCCTTTTGCATTCTCACGTAAATTAAAATTGGCACTAAGCCCCATGCATCCAGAACCACTCTGACAGCTCAAAAAGTAATGCCTCAAAGCCATCCAGAGGCTTCCATCTGAACCTCAAATGGAAATTTGATTAAATCAATGTTCCAATTTTTTTCCCCCTTCTTTTTCTTTTCTGCTAATGACTGAACCTTGTCCTCAGTCATTCAAAACCACTGTACACACACTGTGGGGTGTTGCTGCTCAGTGTAGGGCTCTGGCATTAGTGCAGAACACTCAGACCCTGCAGAGGTTTCAGATTCCCAGTGTGATGGGCACCACCACCTTTTGTCCTTCAGAACCCGTGTGACGATAAGAGACACAGGGATATTTGGTCCAGAGACAAAACTTGTGACCACCTGCCCAAATTCCTGGTGATAGGACCCCAGAAAACAGGTAAGGAGCACAAGGAGAGCTTTTAAAAGTTTCTACAGAGTCAAAGGTCCTTTTTTAATTTTTTAATATTTCCTAATGGCACCTCTTTTCATTGTCATAGGTACAACAGCCCTGTATTTATTCCTTCTGATGCACCCTTCCATTATCAGCAATCTCCCCAGCCCAAAAACTTTTGAGGAAGTTCAATTCTTCAATGGCAACAACTACCACAAGGGAATTGACTGGTAAGGAGAATGACAAAATCGAGGTGTTAATTCTTAATGCATGGGAAATCACAGTGGAACAATTCCAGGAGTGGGTGTGACATCCCCTTAATTACTGGATGAATTTGTTATGCTGGGAATTATTATTAGATGGAAAGAGAATCTAATTGGTAATGATGGGGCATTTAATCAAGCCCCTAATTTTGTTTAGATATTACAGTAAGGATTTTCTGAGTTTTCACACAAACGAATGCAAGAGGCAGTTCTGTCATGAGTAACATCTCTGTCTTGTCATAGCTGTAGCTGCACTGACTTACACTCTGTTCCTTCCAAAGTGGCTTTTCATGAAGTGAGGTTCCATTTATCTCTTCACAAGGATCCATCCAATCAATTTTAAATGGAAAAGACCATTCAAAGCCAAAATTCAAATCATGTAGTTCTGAAAGTGTCCAAAAGCAAAAATGTGTCAGTCCCAAAATGAAGTACTTCAACAATGTTAAAATTAAACAGTTTGACATTTAAATGTTGACATTAAATGTTGACATTTTGAAGCTTTTCCCAATTTTTTTCTGCAGCTAAAACTGAACTCACTCCAAACTGGTGAAAGATATCCCTTTGACACTGAAGTTATTAGCAAAAATCCCATCCATCACAGGAAAAACCTAATTACCAGACTTCATGAGGGCTTTAGCTATTACCAGCACCACCTAAGAGCCAAGATGCATTCCCATTACTCCAGTCTGGGCTGAGCTGAAAAATTCAATTTTGCTTCTTGAGAATTATGTCTGAAAATTCACCTTGTCACCCACCATGAAATGGGAAGCATGGGGCCATGACCCTGTTGTGCTGCTGCTCATTTTGACAAGTCTCTTCCCCTCCAAGGTACATGGAATTCTTCCCCACTCCTTCCAACACTACCACCGACCTCCTGTTTGAGAAAAGTGCCAACTATTTCCACTCTGAGGAAGCTCCCAGGAGAGCTGCTTCCCTCATCCCCAAGGCCAAGATCATCACCATCCTCATTGACCCGTCGGACCGCGCCTACTCCTGGTACCAGGTATGGAATTCTGTGCCCCAGGGGCACAGTGGGGCCACTGCCAGGGGATGGTGGTGGCATCAGTGGGAACCTGTGTCCTTGGGCAATAATGGGAGTTGTGGCACAGCCTTGGCACCCCGTGGAAGCAGGAGGGTGCTGGATGCCACCTTGCGCAGCTGGCACCTGTGACACTGGTGTTGGGAATGATGGAAGTTCCCAGCACAAAGCTGCCACCAGCTGGGATCAAACAGTTCAGTCTCAATTACAGCTGACAGGGCACAGTGGGAGAGCAGGGCTCCATGCCCAGGGAGATGCACAGGGAAGAGGAGCATGGCCCAGCCAGGGAATCAGAGCTCCTGATGCTGAGCTCTGGCCCCACTCCCCTTCCCCCAGTGTGTGCTCAGCAGCCTGCAACTGTGCTCAGATGCACCCAGTGTCTCCTGAAGTTTCCAAGGAGGTAAAAAGGGCTGTGACTGGAGACACTGGCTTTTTTCTCTGCTTGGAAACAAAAGCAAGACTGTTGTTTTCCCCAGGAAACTCCAGGATGCTCTTCTTTGCCTTTTACTGAGCCAACACCCTTCCATAACAAAATCTGCACTACTTAAAAATTCTATTTTTAGGGAAATATATAGTCATGCTTGTGAAAATGGCATAGGCAAACACATAAAGGAAACACTAAATGCAGTGTTAAAATAGCCTGGGATTAACAACCCTGGGACAGCATGAAATACATAATTTCTGATCCCGCCAGCAAGTTCTGCAAGGAGCAAAGCGCGGCCAGGGGCTGCAGCTTGTACCGGGTCACGTCTCACTGGCAGCTTTCCAGCTGCCGAGGCAAAGCAGTAAAACAGTGATTTTTAAGATTTTTAAGAATTCAGGCTTCATCTGCAGCGTCCATACCGTTGCACGTATTTCCTTCCCTGCGTTCCCGCAGCACCAGCGCTCCCACGAGGACCCCGCCGCCCTGAGGTTCGATTTCTACGAGGTGATCGCGGGCGGGCCCCGGGCGCCGCCGGAGCTGCGGGCGCTGCAGCGGCGCTGCCTGGAGCCCGGCTGGTACGCGCTGCACATCCACAGGTGGCTCTCGCACTTCCCGCCCGCCCAGGTAAGGGAGCCCGCCCGGCTTGGCCGCCCTTGGCACGGCCCGAAGCTGTCCCGAGGCTCCTGCGCCCCGGGAAAGCCGCGGCGTCACACCTTGTGCCAGGGCTTTTAAGAAATATAAATTTCATCCTGCTCCCTAGTCAGTCCCCATCATAGAAAGCTTCACGTCTTTGATCCTCAGATGGAATTGGCCTTTCTTAGAGCTGGAGCACAGATTCCTTCTTTTGCCCCCTCTTCCTTCAGATATTTTATTGCATTGTCTTTTATAACTTCGCCGTGAAAAATTTACCTAAAGGCATAGATCTAAAGAATACCTCCATTGTTGAAGTAATAATAACCTAATAATAATAAAATAATAAAATAACCTAAAGCAAACATTTTAGTACTGCAAAGCACATGCATGGGCACTCCTTATCCAAGGACATGGCCACATGGCAGCTCATGCCTGTGCCTCCTGTCAGGCAAAGCTGGAAAAGGCTCTGTCATCAGCAAGGATCCCCAGAGTGTGCCCTGGGTGGGACAGAATGTGCTGAAAGGAGGCAGAGCTGAGCATTGCCTACTTTGTCAGGGACCTGGGGGAAAAAAAACCAAACCAAACAACAAAAAGAATTAGAAGCTCTGTCTTCTCGCAATCCTGATTTTTCTTTTTATCCAGCCTCAGCTGTACTAAAGAGAGGAGAAGCAGGTCAATCCCGTTTCCACGAGAAGGGAGGAAATATCAGCCATTTACTTCTTTCTTTTCTCTGCCCTTTGTACTCTTTGATAAATGGGGAGGAGTCCTGCCCAGAGCTGCTGAGCTGGCAGCAAGGGCAGCATTGCCCTGGGAGCAAACAGGCCACGTCTCCTCCTTGCCCACCTCATCCCAGCTTATTCCTCCAGAGGAGAGGGGGATGTCCTGGCAAACTGAGCATGCAGAGGGTGCTGAGCATCCCATGCCCTGTTCCCTGGGCTCCTCCTCTGCCCTCACCTGGAGCTGCTGCCTTCTCTCCTCAGGACTTCCAACAGACACATCGTAAACCTCAACAATATTTTACATCCTTTCCTTATCTCTTTTCTCAGAGTTGTCTGAGTGTCAGGTTTGGCTTGGGAGGTTTAACTCCTGCATTTGAACAAGGTGCACACTCAGAGTTACAAGGTGCCCACCTATGCAAATCCAACTCAACAAAGTAAAAATCAAACCTAAAAAGGGGTTCATCCACATGAATGCTTTTAGCACTGTACAAAGTCATTTAAAGCTAATTTAAATCCAGGTTGTCACAGAAGTGAAATAATGCCATTTTTTGGTTACCCATAGTCCTGTTTCCAAATCAGTGCCATATTTTCCCCTGCAGTTGCTCATTATTGATGGACAGCAGCTGAGAAGTGACCCTGCTACTGTGATGGATGAAGTGCAGAAGTTTCTGGGAGTCTCTCCTCACTACAATTACTCTGAAGCCCTAACGTGAGTGTATTCCCTTTCTTATCTGCCCTGTGGGGTCCCAGGGCACATCCCTTCCCACCAGGATCCCTGCATTACTAATTACAAACACATCAGGACAACAATAACTTGGAGAAGCCTGGGGTTCTTTCCCATCAGTGTCCAGGAGCTGAAGCCTGCAGTGTCAGGTGTGGAAAGTTTGCCTTCACCATTCCAAAGGAGCCTGATGGCAGAGGCTGGGTGAGAAGCACTCATTCCCCAATCCCATCTTCCTGTCTGCATTTCCATGTACAGCTGAGACTCCTGCAGGGGAGGGAGTGGGCTGAATTCCCCTCTCCCCTCGTAGTCCAGCAGAAAATTGTAAGAAGCTTTTGCCCTGAGCCTCCCTGTGTGAGGAGCATCATCTCTTACAGCCCCAGCCCTGGATATCTGTGGCCTGAGAAGCCTGGCACTGCTTTTCCAAGCCCCTGAGCCAGCACATGGAGTGGGAAGCAGCACAGCCTCTGCTTCACCTTCCCTGCAGGCTGATCCTGAGGGAAACACAGACTTTGCAGCCGCCCCACACTGCTCCTCTCTGCTTGCAATTTCCATTTAATGTTTCCTCTCCTGGCAGGGTTCAGCTTATTTATATCACAGGTTCAAAGTAAGACTTCAGTGCTTAAGGAAGTTGCTCTGCCAAAACCTTTTTCTAGAGAAAGAATTTTGGATTTCAGAATGCAATTTTTAAAGTCATTAGTTTCCAAAGAGGGTGGAGGGGAGGAGGAGTCTGATCACAGAGCTGAGCTATTGATGCTTGAACAATTCACAACTGCACATCTGCAGTGCCTTCTGCTGGGTTTTTAAAATCCACACCCACAGACATACATCTTCCTTGCTGGAACTAAATTAAAGTCATGGAGTCGCACAGCAGGAAGAAATTTGGCCTCTCATACTGGTTTGGACAGGAAAAATGGATTGTAAACAGATCCATAAAATTATGCACTCCCTGTTTAGAGGCATCAAGAATGCAAATGTGCTGTGGAAGCCCTCACTTCTGCATGGATTTGGGATGGAAGGGGAAAATGCATTAAAGTGTGTAGCTGCTTTCTGGCAGGGCTTGTCAAAGGGGAAAAGATTGCCTAGGATTGTTCCTAGTCCTTACTGCCTAACCACTGCACAGCACACATTCCTAAAGGCGTCAGGAAGCAGCCTAAGGAGCCAGGCCTGTGAACAGCACTGGGCAACAAGTCCATCACCCTGAGTAATTGTGTGAAAGTCCTTCAGGAGAGGGAAATCAAGCCAGGCAGAAGGGAGCCATAGGAGGGGAGCGGAGGGGCACAGAGGCAGGGCTGGAGGAAAAGACAGGATGAGAGGAGTGTGCTTAGGAAAGTGTTCTCCCTTGGAGGGCTGCTACATTCTGTCAGAGTGAGAGAGAGATCCTCATGGTGGCATTGCTTGGCTCTGCCCTCCCAGGCATTCCCTACCTCTGGCATCAGGTACTGCCTTCCCAGAACCCTGCCTCTCCCCCAGGCTTCCTCTGCAGGGAAGGGAAGATAACCAGGCCTCCAAGGCTTGCTGCTGACAGCTCTAAAACGCTCCCCTGTAGCTTCAGCCTTAGGGCTATCACTATTTTTAAATAAATACCTCCACTGTGCCCAATTACATTCACAGAAGCCCTGAGAGTTCTGTGATTTCTGAACACAGAGAGTTGAATTCAGCCTGAACTGTCTCACCCTCTTTTCTCCTTCCCCTTCCCAAATTTGCACATCATAATGTTCAATAAGCTGCTTCTGAGGCAGAAGGATTGTTTAGGGCATAGTTTTGCAGTTTCCCTTTTACCCAGCACATGATGTTGCTGCTCCTCTTGGGAAATCAATGCAAGGCAGCTAAAGCACTTCACCATGCAGGGAGCAGATGGGAAAGGCCAAAGCAGAAATGAATCTATCATCAATATACCCATTTAATCAATGATTTATTTGTTTTTAATTGATACAGCTGCAGAGACAATTTAGGAAACAAAGGTCAGGCTGCATTAATAGGCTGGGCAAGAAAAAACCCATGGAGAAGGTTCACCCTTCTCCTGAAATTCACTCACTTCTGCATCCATATCGTAGGGACAGGGCAGGGGCAGAAAGGTGGTGTGTAACTAATTAACTCTGTGCTCCAGCCAATTATCTTTCATCCCTCTCAAACATCTGCTGAGCAGCAGGAATGAGCAGTGTTTGCATGTTTTATAGCTGCTTCCAGTCCCGGAGCAGTAAATTCCAAACCCGACGCCACGTGGTGCCGTTCGTTCCTCAGCGAGCCCGTTTCCAAGCCCTCATCCAAACCCCTTCTATCTCTGCATTTCAGACTCCACAATCAAATGGCATGGCTCAGATAAGGCTGCTAAGACAGTGTTTATGCTACAATGCCACCCTAGGAAGGAAAATGGTATTGAGATGCAGTGATAGGGAGCAGCCAGCTTCTTCCTCAGGAAGGTTAAATCATCAGCACCCAAGCAGCGCTTCCTCAGGAGACCTGCACATCACCCTGTGGGCTGGACAAGGACAACAAAAATTATCCAGTGCAGGTAGTGGGAAAAACTTCCTGCCTTTAGACACTTCCAAGGCAGATTTGTGGGAAAAAATGAATCCCCAGAGTTTGTACAGGTTGCCCCCTCTGTCCTCAGAATTCCAGTCATACAGGGAGATGCGTGCAGCATTAATTTTGGGCTAACACTGATGTCCCAGTAGCCAGGAAATGTTTCTGTAGCAAGGTCTTTTAAAAGATATGATCCTCCACAGGTTTGACCCTCAGAAAGGCTTCTGGTGCCAGTTATTGGAAGGAGGGAAAACAAAGTGCCTGGGGAAAAGCAAAGGTCGGAAATACCCACCAATGGACCAAGAGGTAAGGGCTGTTCAGAAATTTATGGGAGCAGTTTTAATACTGACCTTAAATAAACACACTGATTACTTTCCCCCCTTTGTTGTATTTTCAATGGATTGATGTTTTTAAAAATCAGAAACTCGAGCTTTGGAAGAGAGGGCATTGAGTTCCCCCTGTGAGAGCCAATTTGTGGGGGGTGTTATAGGTTAGTTGCGGTGGGGAATGAATCACCGACTAATAAGTCCAAATAACATGGAATTTATTAATTGATAGAGCAAGCAATAATAGGCAAAGTCAGCGCCCCGGGCGCGCTGGGCGACAGGGGAGTCTCCGCTCTGACACTGCCGCACTCTTCTGGTTTTCTGTGGAGTTCTTATACAGTCCTTCTTCCGGGCTGATGTGAAGTACTCTGCATATTCTTCTTTTGTGTTTAGGTGGTCATAGTCCACCTCTCGGGGTCTGAAGATGAAGGTTGGTAATTTTCCTTTGTCTGATTCCTGGAATTTTTAGGTTCAATCTGCTGAGTTCTTGGAATCTTAGGCTTACTGAGCAGATAAGCTGATACTGTGTTATCCATCATAGTAGCAAACCCCCCACTCATATTAACAGTTTACTAAACAGATAAACAAATGTTTGTGAAACCTATTGTCTTTTGGCTTCATCTTCCTTATCTTTTAAAGTCTGGAAATTTACTTAAACAAACTAGAGATGTTGCAACAGTCTTACTGGAATTACTTTGTCAGCTTGGATGAACAAACTTAAAGTTTTAACCCATTACAGGGGGGGTCTCCTTTAACCTGATCTTGGTTTGTTTCTCCCCCCTCTCAGTCCCGAGCGTTTCTGTCGAGCTACTACCGCGAGCACAACGTGGAGCTGTCCAAGCTGCTGCACAGGCTGGGCCAGCCGCTGCCCTCGTGGCTGCGGCAGGAGCTGCAGAAGGTCAGGTAGCACCGGGGGCGCCCGGCCCGGCGCATCCCTGCCCGCCCGCACCCTCCCGCTCCTCCGGCTCACTCGGCATCGTCAGGACAGGACCTCACGGACCGCGCCCTTCCCAGCGAATCCAGACAAACCACAGGAGAATACATAAAAAGCCCCAAACCCAAGCCCGACAAGTGTTGGAATGGCCGCGCTGCCGGCGGAGCGGCACCGAGCCCCTCGGGCGCCTCCCGGCCGCTCCTCCTGCATCCCGGCCGGGGCCGCGCCGAGCCTCGCTCCTCCCTTCAGGGGGCACCAGGAACTCTGCGTGGGACGGACGGACACCGCACGGACAAACTGCAGTCTGTCCGGACACGGGCAAAGGATGGGAACGTCTCTCGCTGGACTGGGAGGTTGGTCATGCGCTGGGCTTTTCCCGCTTTGTTTGCAAATCCTTTCATGTTCCCAGCAGGCCGTGCAGCGGGCACTGCCTGCAGCCTGCTATTGACAGCTGAGCTTCTGTCTGCTGAGCAGCGCTGTGCTTTTGAAACCTCAGACACTGCGTGAGTCATTTAGGGTCTCAGTCTGCAAACTGGTGCAGAAAAGTACCTTTAATTACCTTTTTCAGTGTTCTGGACACAAACAGTGTGCTGGAGCACAAACCCTTCCTGTAGACTTTTATGGAGTCGAAAGGACAAACACAGCCCCTGTATATCACACAAACATGTATGACATACATATCTTCACTCCTGAATATCTGCCTTGTGTATCTCTAGATCAGACACGCACTCACTTTTAAATATCTGCTTTTTGTGCCCACAGGGAAATGAAAGGGTGGTTTACCAGAAATGTGACATGAACTGTGCTTGGTTCTCAGAGCTATGGGGGCAAGGTCAGCAAGGCAGGGCAGAAACTCCTTACTTGTCCTGGATGGAGGTCATTCCTCAGACCTGGAAGTGGTAAACACATGTATTTGTATGTAACATAGAAACCCACAATCCCTTATCTTAGAGCACTGGCAACACCACAGATGACTGGAATAATGAGAGCTCTGGATAAGTAAGGCTTGGTCAGAGAAGAGTATCTACATGGAGCATTTGATAGAATTATAGCTGTTAAAATGCATTAAAACTGGCTCAGCTTTAATTAGAAGAGGACTGCCTCACTCTTGATTAAAAGCTGAATAAACATGACACTGGTTTCAGGAGCTTTTCAAGGAAATGGGACAAACACTAGAGAATCCAGAAAATTATTTCTTGTTCTTAACTTTTTGTTTAGAAAGAAGTCCATCTCTCCAGCTCTCAGCTCTGTAATGGCACCATGTCCTAAAAATCCACCAGATATTTTTATACCTCACTCTTATTTTTTAGGTTTGAATGGGCCTCACATTTCCGAGAGATCTCATGTTCCATTGAGAACTGACATTTGAATTGACTTCTTTATGTGTCACAAAGATGAAATAACATTATTTCCAGGTTCACTCCCTCCACTTGTAACAGGACCCACCAGCACAGAATTTCTCTGCACCACCGTGTGACAGAGGAGCCTTTGTGAACTGCCTGGAAATAATCTCCTTTGCTTTTTTATGCCTTTTTATGTCACTGACCACATCGTTGTTGGGATTCTTACAGACCAGCAAAACAAAGGCAGCAAAAATGCAACAATTATTGAAGGCAAGAGGGCTGTGGCTGGGAAAGACTGTGCTGGTCCTTCTTTCTGTCTGTAAGCCACGGGATTCCTGTGCTGCAGGCTTTAATTCAGAGTTTCACAGTGCTGCAGGGGGGCTGCAGCTGCAGTTTGCTCCCATTGCCCTGGAAATGAGAATTCCAGGATGTGACCCTGTGGGGCAGGGAGGGGAGTCGGGGCTCGTGGCAGCAGAGCTGATGATGAAAGCAGAGCTTTGGGAAAGCTGAGCTCCTATAACTGAGGTTGTCTTTGAGCAAGAAGCAATCAGAACGGAATCCAAACCCCTCTAAATTATGCATTGACCTCTCAAGGTCTAAAATAAAGTTGCAGGATTAACTGCTCTGAGATGTTGTCTAATAAACCAAATTTCCTCTCTGACAGGGGAGCAGGCTGCCGAGAGTCCCCCAAACAAATTAAAATGGCAGAATTAGAAATTCCTGGGGGAGGAAGAGGTTGTGTAATGAAAGCGCTGATGGGTCCAGGCTCTCTGATGTGATAATGAGGCAGTGGGGATGTGCCCTGAATACAGAACCAGGAGCTGAGTGTTTGCTCCTCTTCCATCTCCCCCTCCCCACATGAGGCAGGGAGATGGAGGATCTTTCATCCCCTGAACAGCCAGGGGGTGGGGTGCTCCTTTCCCCTCTGCTGGGCCACCCAAAAGGGAGACATCAACCACTCATTTAGCTCTCATCAGTAACAAATTATGTTCATAATAGGCTTAAAATTGATGTTTCTAACAGGAATGTGAGTGTGCAACATCTGTGTCAAGCAGGGACATAAATCAGCAGTGACCAATGGTGATTTGATTGTACTGAACTAAGGCTAAGTTTGGGGTTTTTCTGCATAACTCTGTGTTCATGGGACAGGAATTTCCCTGTCAGACAACATTTCTTACACTGTCTTTATTTCTCTTTTTGTGTTCCAGTTCATCCTTTTAGTGTGACTGCAAAGGTGTGGACCTGCCCACGGACTCGATTCCTCCATCACTCTCCTACCTAGAAAAGCTGCCAAAAAGAAATCAGGACTTGCAAGCAACACAGATTCTGAAGTGTTCAGTGCTCCAGTGACTGAATAACTTTTATAAGACTTCTATGATTTCTGCAGTATTTCAGAGCAAAGGACATCCTGTTGATAGACCTGAGGAAAAATTTCACTGTCTTGCCCTTTTTACTCAAATTTTTCTTTCCCCTCCTACATGATGACAGCAAATCCAGTTGAACAAATACTTGGTGTTGAAGCAGAAGGAATGAAAATAAATTTTGATCACTCAAAGTATTTTTGTTGGGGGGGGTGGGGATGGTGAGGGAGGTCAAGGGCTGTACTTGCTGGAATTGTTTTAAATAATTGATGTGCTCACAGCTGATTATGGGTTCTTCTCACTGCCACAGAATAAACACTTCTGATGGTGTATTACAGACAGAGCTTTGCTTCTTCCCTTAAACCCTCCTTCCCATTTCCTGAGCCAAAATCTGGGCCTGCCCTCCCTAAGTTTGGCCTCCCTGCACCCTACAGGAGAGGGACACGCAGCCCCAAGCAAGCTCTTGCCCTAATTAAAAATAATTTTCTTCTGCTCCGTTTGAGGAATCTTGAAAGGCCCTGATTCCAGCTACTGCAAATTCCTCAAACTGTGCACTCAGAAGTATGAGACAGCTTTTTTTCTCTCCCTAAAATCTCGTAATGCTTCTATTTTTTATTATAAAATATTCATTTGTTTTACTGATCTGTGTCAGAATGAGGTTAAATCATAGCAGAGTCGAGGATTTGTTCTACAAACCTTCCAGAATAGCTAATTCCACCTCCCTAGAGCTTCTATCATTGAGCAAATTAGAAATGACATTACAGATATCTCACCACAAGTTTTGCCCTTTTTTCCAGGTCTGCCTGGTGCTTGTAGACAAATTTTCAAAGGTAGCTAAATTTCCAAAGTATTTTAGGAGTCTAAATCTGTTTAAAAAAACCCAGGAAAACAAAAAACCCCAAACTTGTGGGCCCCTATACTTGTACGCCCTAAAAATCAGCTGGCTTTCCATCGGGCTTTCCAGGTCCAGGCAAATTTCCTGCCTCAGTCTTATTTAATAAAACAACAGCAGAATTCTTGAAAAATTTTACTACTCCCAGAAAATTAATGAATCAGACTATTCCCTCCTAGAACCTGGAAATCTGAACTAACTTGTGAGGTGATCTGTTTGTGTAAAGAGCTTTTCCTATGTCCAGGGGGAGAGGAGAGGAGAGGAGAGGAGAGGAGAGGAGAGGAGAGGAGAGGAGAGGAGAGGAGAGGAGAGGAGAGGAGAGGAGAGGAGAGGAGAGGAGAGGAGAGGAGAGGAGAGGAGAGGAGAGGAGAGGAGAGGAGAGGAGAGGAGAGGAGAGGAGAGGAGAGGAGAGGAGAGGAGAGGAGAGGAGAGGAGAGGAGAGGAGAGGAGAGGAGAGGAGAGGAGAGGAGAGGAGAGGAGAGGAGAGGAGAGGAGAGGAGAGGAGAGCTCTTTGTCAGGCCTGTAAATATCCAAATCCCAGTCAGCAACTGATTTATAGAATGGCAGAAATGAATCCTGCATATAATTTATACTCCGATTTCTGCTCATGAGGAATTAAAGACTTCCCAGGAAACCAGATTGATATTTGCATTTCAGTCAGCTGCAGCTGCTGGGTGTGGAGAAAAACATTTAAAACATCTCAATAAAGCCAGATCTGCCACTTTGGGTTTGCAAAGCTGTTTGTCCTGCTGCAGCTCCCTCTAACCAGACCTGGGCCAGTTTTATAGTGCTCCTATTTCTTTGGGACTGGGAATGTGACACGTTAATACACAAATCTGTCTCCATCACAAAAGGTCAGGGGGGTTTATGGGCTGGCAGTTGGAGTCATCCTGGGGTTTTCTCAGAGGTTATTTTCAGCCAGGAGAAGGTCAGCAGCGGGTGGAGTGGGATTTCTCAATCTGAATTGCAATTCCATAAAATGCTGTGGGGGTGGAAAAGTGTGGTTTATAATTTGGGAGATAACTGCATGCCATTCAATTGACTTTGTACTTGCCACTTCTCAGAGTCTGGTGGATGTTCTGCTGCCTTGCAGAATTTATCTGTAACACTCATCCCCTGTTGGTAATTTAGCTTCCCTTCAGAGGAGGAGCTGAGCTACAAGGAAGAGCTGGATGTTGGAGGAGATGAGTTTTTTCAGAACTTGCTCTGAGGCAGATATTTATTTACAGTTTTTCTTTAACTCTCTGTGCCTGTTTCATTGTGTTTGCCTTAGCTGGGGAATCATCTCCACATTAAATCTGCACGCCCTCCAAAGGCTCTCAATTCCCATCAGCATCAGTGGCAATTAAATATTCTGGTGAAGGAGAGAATAGACCCACCAACAGAAAATGTTATTTAATGACATTGTAGCTGCAGCACATCTTCCTGCAGAGCTTTGTGTAATCACACCAAGTAAGCAAAGAGAAATTGTTCTGCAACGTGAAGCATTTAATATTTCATAAGCAATCTGATCTAAAAAAAAAAAAAGGCACAAAATCACCTTTTGGGTACTTTTTTCTTTTAGGAGAAAGTTTTATGTCTTAGATTTTGGGGTTTCTGCCTTCCTACAAGGAAGTGCTGTAGCCTGCTTCCCCTTTGTGCTTTCCTACTCACCCACACTCCTTGGGGCTACTTCTCATCATCAGCATTTATTCATTCACCTGCAAATTTCAGTCCCAACTGAATTTCTTCCTTGGCTAACTTCTGCTCCCTGCTTCCATAGAGGAAACTGCAGATCTCCCAGGGAAGCATCACCTTTCATTGCCTAGACCATACAGGCTTCAATTACTTTTAGGTTATCCCTATTTTAGGTTATGACTTTTAGTTAATTAAGACAATGTGTTCTAGGAGAGTGCTGAGGATCTCTCTGACGTGGTTTTCCTGCATCATCCCCACAGTTTTCACTGTGTTCCAATGCAGGGAAGTTCCTTGGTCATAAAGCACAGCAGAGCTGGATGGCACTGTGAGTAAATCTGCCATCATTAGGCTGGGAGCTGCAGCTAAACTATAAATTGTCATCCTAACTAGGAAGAACATTTTTATGGATCCTGGCTCACCCTCTGCAGACTTCAGCTATTTCCAGTAACTGCCACACAGAACACACTACGACTTGTCAGCTGCTTGGAAAAGGAGACTTGAGCCTGGGGACTTAATTCCCTTCAATCTTCTTAAAAGATATGATCCCAAACCTGGGGATGAAAGCTTAGCAAGGTACAGGGAGGCAATCCAAAGCTGCCAGGACAATCAGAAGGGACAAGCACCTCAGCACAACACTAAAACTCATTTCTCCAAAGGTCAGATGCACAGCCAGGAAGCCTCTTTTATTTCCCTCCATGTTAGAGAAGTGGCAGAATAAGAAGCATTTGGAGGCTTGCCTGGATTGCTGTGGGAAGGTGTCGTGTCAGGGCTTTAACACAGACCACGTTGTCACATTCTTTCTAAAGCCCAGCTCATGACAAGCCATTTTTCCCCCCTCCCACGTGGGACAAGCCAAGACATAAAATTTTGACAGACATGTTTTATATTGGTGACATCCTGTGACAGTGTTCTGGCTCTGGTGTGCAAAACATCTGTAGAACAGAGGATTTTTATTGCCACAGGAGCCTGCTCGGCAGCTGAAGGTTTTAGTGTGGATCCTAAATCACCATTCCTGTAGTGCTGCAGATCCTTTTTTCCAAAATAGCTCCATATTTTTATAAAGCCCAAGTGCTTTTACTTAGGGCTTGGCACGCTCACAGAGCCAAGCACTAATCAGGGAATGAGGTGAATTGTGCAGGGTGAGCCCATGAGTGGGCCTAGAACAGAGGCAGGAATCAGGGAAATGCTGTAAATTCGGACGCTTGTTTATAGGGAAATCCCTAAGGAAGAGAACTGTGAGTCCTCTGGGAAAGCTCAGCAGTGTTTAGAAAATCTCCACCAAGACTTCAGTGCTTCTCCAGCTCTGAGAGTCTGACAGCTCCAGTTCTGTCAGGAAAGCACAGGCTGGGCAATTCATCCCCCTATCCCCAATGTCAGGTGCTGACTCACCTGCACACGGACCTGTCCAGGCTGTTTCCATCCACAGTCCTTTGGAAATGGGAAACTCTTTTTTGCCCCCTTTCACAAAGACCACCCTGAGGAACTGAGCTCTGAGGGAAGGGAAGCATTCACCAGCAGCCCACTTAGTGTGGGATTTTTTCATAAAATGTTCTTTGACAAAATACTGAATGCTAAAGGAGAAATATTCCTCGGAGACTTGACTTTGCCACGGGCCTATTTAATACTGGCATATTAAACACACTTTTATTTTACACATTAAAGAATATTAATTCTGGACACTTAACAGTGACACAATGGAGACATTATAAAATTTGGTAATGTGCAATAAAACTCCCTTCATAAGTGCCCAACCATAAGTACACCCACTTTCTGTTTTCCTTCCAGTGTTAAGTTTTGCACTCTTGCACCTTCAATTACAGACTTTAGTGCCCATTTAAAATGAGTCTATTTTGCCCACAGACAATTCCCTTCCATTTTGGCTGCCTTTTCCATTTTACACCTGTTGATTAATGGCCTCAATAATTTATTCCTTCACAGCTTTGTTGTTTTTCCAATGGAAGAGCTGAATTGTGGGGCAGACACTCACCCTCCTGTGTAATAAAGGAACAGAGGAAAACTGTGCAGCTCCTTGTGCTGGGATTACAGAGGGCTTTCCCATGAATCACAGGCTGGGCACTGCAGGCAAGTGTGTGCTGGGAAAGCTTGGAGATGCAGCTTGCTGCACTGCTGAGAGCCATCCCTGCACTCAGAGATGTGTGGATGGAGGGGAGACTGTAAAGCCAAGGAGAAATCACTGAAAGCAGTGAATAGGAAATGAGTAACACATCCCTGAAGGAGAAAGCACTTCTTTGGAGGCAGAACTTTGCCTATGGAAAAGAAAATTTGGGCTCCTGGCAAACCACCTCAGGAAAAACAAGCCCGCGAGATGCTCTGCAGGGTCCCTTCCAAACCAAACCCATCCATGTTCCTATGAATTGCTATATAAAATCCAGCTGACTGACCTGGCACCTGTGGCAGTTCCCAAATTAAAAGCATATTCCAGTCTCTTCCCCAGAAACAGCACACAGGTTTCATGAACTCTGTCACAGGGTTAAGCTTGTATCTAATTTAAGAGGTGACTGAGATGTATTATTTTAGCAAGTGAGAGTAGGAGAAAATTGGCAGCGGCGCAAAGAGTGGGTCCTCATCCAAGGGATGTCAGTGGCACAGGGATTGGACAGCCTGCCTCCAGAGGTGCCTCTGCAGGGCCTGGAGCACAGGAGCAATTACCAGGTTTGAATACTCGGTGTTACTAAGTGTTGGAGGAGTGCTGGAGGTGCTTTCAGACATGAGCCAGCTGCTGGAAGCCAAACCAGCCTGGCACAGCTTCACCAGGAACTCCCAGTGCTGAGGGAGCTCCTGGGGTCCACCACAGCATCACCCAGGGACAGGGACAGCCCTGGAGGTGCTGACCCCTCGACAGCTCACAGAGGCGTTTTTTTTTGGCTGCAGACTGCCTGGGAAAGCCAAAGCTCCCCCCTTCCGGGCGCCACAATTAGCGCAGCGAATCGCAGCCTCGCTCCCCAGCTTCCCAAAATAATCAGAAGCCGTGGGAATCCAAACCTGATCTCAACATGCTGCTCTGGAGCTGGAATCATGGAGGGTTTAAAAGCATAATCCTGTTATGGTGGCAGAGTTGAAACACTTTCCTTATCCACTGGAACAGAGATGACAGCCAGCACCATGACCAGGCTGGGAACGCTCAGGAGAAGCCTCTGGAAAACCAAGCCCCATGACTGTAGGTACAGCCAGGGCAGAGGAGGCTCATGGCCAGATCTGCACTTGTAGCACCACAGGAAGGAAGGAGAAAATAGGGATTGAAGGAGAAAACAGGGATCAAAGGGAAAAGCCATGTTAATCTTAAAAATCCCAAATCGCTGCTTCAGGAATAAGAAGCATAATGCCCTAAAATCCTTTGGCTGATCCCAAACACCAGGACGACTCAAGAGGACCATGCAGGAAAAGCTGCTCTGCTGAGTGGAGCTGCACAGAACAGAGCTGAAATAAGGCTATTAGGGCTGGAAATAAGAGCAGGTGGTCAGAAAATTCCAACAAATTTTCTCAACTCCTGGAGCTGAAAGAAAAGTTAGAGATGAAGAACACAGACCTCAAAATCAGGCATTGTGCCTCAAAGCAGCTGCCAACTCAAAATTTAATAATCACGTATAGAGTGCCAAAAGCGAGTTTGCTTTATTTGTCTCCTGTCAGCATTTCCTGTCAGCGGGTAAAAATCCCAAATTCATTGCTACCATAAAATCACGGAATCAGAGAATCCTTAAGGTTGGAAGAGACCTTTAAGACTGTCAAGTCCAAACACAGCTATTAAAAGAAAAAGGGGAGGTGGGGAAAGCTCTGCCAAGAAATTAGCTAAGGTTTAGTCAAATTTAGCTAGAAATTAGCACAGTATTCAACTTCTCCTTTCCTCACACCTCTGAATATCTTGCAAATGTTTAACAGCAAATTCACAAAGTAACCTTTTGTTTTCCTGGACTTGAGATGAGTATTGCTTTAGGCAAGGGGAGAATGAGAAGTGGGATAAATATATGTCTATAGGTACAGAGTATGGCAGGTTAAAAATAAGATCCCTCCAGTGCAAAGTTCCCCCTGTGTCAGCCTCCATTTCCCTACCAGCCCAGCAGTGAAGGAGGCACTTTTAATTAAGTGCAAAATAAGTATGGAAAACTGAGTTGGAGAAACAAGGGGGAATAGGATTATTCTAATCCAATGTGACATAATTAAATGCAGGAATCAAAGGCTCTTAGTGGCACAAAACTTGTTAGAGCCTTGAAGTGGGTATTTGCACTTCATTCTGACATGCTGCAGCCTCTTCACAAAAACAAAGCTTTTTCAAAAGGGATGAAAGGGTGACAAAGATGTTCACAAATCACTTGGAAAAAAGAAACTAAGAAAAAAAAATCCTTAAAACAAAAGGCTGTTCCTCAAAACACCAAGCAAAACAAAAGCAAAAATAATCCTGGCAGCACTGATGATGACATTATTTTGAGATCTTTTTTCTCAGTTGTATCTTAATAATAATAATCTTCCAAGCTACTAGAAGGAAATTTGCCCTCTGCAAAGGTGATTCCTGGGAATGCCTGGGGAGCAGAGAGTTTAAGGCAGAAATAAACTCATGAACTAGCAGGTGTGTTTTGTGTCTGAGCTCCAGTTTTTGTTTGGTTAGTTTTGGTGGGTGTGGAGGAGGGGGGATGGAATGATCTCACATCACCCTGCAGTGATTGGTACGGCTGGCTGCAGCTCAGGGATCTGCCCTGGAGCTCACTAACTTCTCACAGGAATTTTTATTTTCCAGCACCACACCTCCCCACACTGGCTACAATAACTACATTTAATCCCAGGTATCAAGCTGGAGAATTCCACTTGTTTCACTCTCGACCTTCGCTTCTCACCGAGCTTCTCCAGACCCTGAGAGGTGCCTGCTGCTGATGGAGACAATTCCAGCTTCTGCAGGAACTCAGGAGATAAACAGGGATGGGTGTCCTCGAGAGGTGGCCTTCCTGCCCAGAAGGAACTCTTCTAATTCCAGAATATGCTGAGCACACCTGGAGTTTTGAGTGGGAAAAGTTGTGCCAAGGCAAGGTCTGGAGTGCTTGCAGTATAAGGTCAAATCCCCCCCCTTGGAACACAGCTTCCGTTTCCCATACCAATGAAAAGTAATCAGATTCCTTTTTTCAGTAATTCAATACTAAACCAAATTCTCATTAGATTAATAGAAGCATGTCAGGAGCTGTCTTTTCAGGGTTGGGGTTTTTTTCCTGTTTTGGCATTCTGTCTTTTTTAGCTGTCATCCTTGTTTTCTCTGCTCCCAAGATGCAAAAAGAGGACAGAAGGTCAAAAGAGAAATATATTAGATTTCCCCACTGTCTAAAAAAATAAAAGAAGACCCATCATCCCCAACCTCTTGCCATGTTGTTTTGGGGGTTTTTTCAGCTTCTCAGAAGAGAGAAATAGAGAAGAAAACCAGGCCATTTCTTTCCTTTTAACGGGCTCAGAGACATAGTGGGAACACACAAAAATTTATCCTCATCCCTTTCTGGGTAATCAATACACCTAAAGAAGTGTTTGCTATCGATCCCCCAGCTCCTGTACCCTTGTCTGGTGTCAACACCACATCCAAGGATCCTGGGTAGTGCAGAAACAGCAAATAAAAGACAACATGTCTGTTGTGATATATTGATTACCTGGCTGTAAAACCATTGGGAAGAGTTATCTGTGGATGCCTGTCTTTTATTGCTGTCAGAGCCACGGTGCTTCGGTTGGAAGCCCCTTTGATACTCACACAGATCTGATATTTAGGGCAGACAGAGCGCTGGGAATAAATACTATGGCTCATTTTAGCTGCCTGAGTATCAAACAGATGTTTTTCTGGCAGGCGTTGTTTGGAGTGTGAGGAATTGTCTGTCTCCTGCTGTGGAAAATCTCCTCTCCCCACACAGGAGCAGTGACGGGACTGCTGAGGCACTTGGCTGATCAGTGGTGGGCTCATCACTGGGTGATGTGCACAGGGTGACAATCCAGCCTGACAATCCCTGGAGAGGAAGCCCCTCTCCCACTGCATTGCCACTAAAATAAATGTGGAGGTGACTCCAAGGCTGCCTGGACACGTGGATATGGGAAAAGGAGGGACCATGCCTGAACTCAGGTATTTAAAACTGCCCTCCCCTCCTCTGAGAAACCAGCAGGAGTGCAGCCATGGCTATTAGAAGAAAAGAGGGCAAGAATGTTCTCAAAAGAGGACTTTTCCTCCACTCCCCTCTCCTGGGCTCCTCTCCTGGTAAAGCCAGTCCAGCTCTCCAGGAAGGCTGATGCAAAAGGGCCACAGCTCTTGTCTCCCACCCTGCAGAGCTTAAATACTCTCAGTAGCAAGGAGCTGCGTCTTCTCCCATAACTGAATTTATTCTTTTTTTTTTCTTCTTTTTTTCTTTGAGGAACTGAACGTTTCAGCTCCATCTCATGTAAATGAGAGAGGCAGCAGCCAGCAAGGCAGAGGAGCAGCTCAGAGCCCCGTGCCGCTCTCCCATCCCGGGTGAGCAGCCCCACAGTGCCACCTGGCTCCCTGATGGGGCAGCAGCTCCAGGCAGGGCAGGGCTGCATCAGCTCCCTCCTGACTCACACACACACCGCTCCCCACAGCGTATAAATGCATCAAAAACCCCAAAACAAGAAAACAAACCCACCCCATTCCCCCTAAAAGGCATTTTCCCACTGTCCAGCCCTGGTGCAGACAAACTTCCCCATCCCAGCCCAGGGAATCGGCTTCCTGGGCAGCGTTTCCAGGATTATAAAGCTCTCTGGTGCTGCCATCCAGCAGCTTTCCCCTTGTTGGCCTGTGAGGGGAGAGAGCTAAAAGCACCCAGGGGGCTCTCAGAGAGCTCCTGGGAGTAGCATTTCTGCACTCCTAAAATGAATCCATGTTCCAGGCAGCAGGGCAGGGCTGCCACAGGCAGTTTATGCCCTAAGACCTTCCCAGGAGCAGGCTCCATGCCTTCTCCAGGTGGGAAATGTGCCTGTTTATGGACTTCAGCTCCCTCCAGCCTCCATAACCTCCTGCCACCCTGCCCACAGAGCCACCAGCAGGTGCCACCCTGGGGACAAAGCTCACAGGAATGACTCAAAGGCTGCTCACACAGACGTGGGCAGCCAGGCCCAACCTGAGGTTACCTGAAACAATCTGTTCCTGCTCCAGGGTTGTGTGGATGCACTCAGCAAAACCAACCTGAGGGGCACAAAAGATGTGCCCCAATGTTGCCTGCTGAAAGATTGCTCCTGGTGGGAATGTCAGTTCTCCAGGGCAGTGCTAGAGAAGAGAGAGAATTTTTTAATGCTCTTTTAAAAAAATTTTCACGAGCAGAAAAGCCACAAAATCCTGAAACTTGCTTAACAAAAAGCTGTTCCTGGATGATACAGCATTAAATTGGTGAACTTTAGGATGGTTAAAGAATACTAATATACAACCTGAGGACCACAAATATATCTATGCACTCCTTATCTGCCCACAAATAAAGCAGCAAAGCTTGGAAAAAAAAAAAAATCTGGAAGAAATCCAGAGAAATATTGTAGCTATGAGCTGCAATCCGAAGAAGATTCTGGGATAATGAATTAATTAGAATTAAATTAGTGAATTTAGGTTTTTAATTTTTTTCTTTAATTCCTTAAGCTCAAAGCTGTCACAAAGCCTATGACACTGCAAAGCCTGGAATACTTATAAGCTGCCAAGGAGAGAACCTGCCTTTATTTTTTATGGATTAATTACGTGGTGCTGGGTAGGAGGCTTTGCTCTTGTAGGGCCACCTGCTAATCTCATTATAAAATGTCTTGTACGGAGTCAGGAGCTGTGATAAACCACCCAGTGATGCTGCACAGGCACAGGGAGTGTTTGCAGAGCTGCTGTCAGGCCTGGTGACACCCAGAACCTGCTGTTCCATCTCCCCTTTGGTCCTCCAGCAGCTAGTCAGGACCAAAACCAGCATTTAGCACACTCCTCCTCTCCTTGCACCGGCCCAGCGAGAACTTCCTTGGGTTTTGTTCTTTTGTTTGCTCTCTGATCCAGCAGAAATTGAACAGGGGCTCTGAAAACAAAGCCACCTTTGTGGCAGCTGTCAGCAGAGTTTTATTATTGTTTCCATCCTGATGGCTGTCGAGATAAAAGGAGGAGCTCTTTCAGATGCCACAATGGATGTAATTTAATAAGTGATCAGCACAGTGGTGCTGAGCAAAGAACTCCTCCTGTTCTTTCTCCTCCCTTCCCTCTGCAGTCAGGCCATTTGTCTCTCATCCCTCACAACTCCGTGTTAATTCTTGCCTGGCCAGGGAGCAAACAGGAGGTGCTGGGCAGAGCCATGTCCCCCACTGCAGGTGGTTTAATGCCTACCTGAATCAGGAGCTCTTCTGGAAAACAAAGATGATTTTCTGAAAAAAATAATTGAGGTCTGTACACTTATTATCCTTCTAATTAGTTATTATATTCCCTCCTTTATATATCTGTGCAATAAAGAACTGCAGTATCTGGCCTCCTCCTGTGAGGAGGATGTCATGACCTGGATTTTTAGCATCATCCAAGACCCTTCACCCTCAGAAAGGAACCAATAAACCCCATTTCAGCGTCCTTGCAGAAAGAAGCCAAGTGCTGACAGCTCAGCTGTGCCTGTGAATTAGAGGAGCAATGGGATGGAGACAAGCAGCAGATTTACAGCTGGAGCAGCAGCCTCCAGGGCTCCTGTTCTCCACCCCAATCCAAACCCCATCTGCCTTTGCCAGAGCCTGGGAGAGCAGGGTGGGAGCAGATGGGTTCCTCTGTGTCCTGCCACTCCTCCGATCACCCCAGAGAAAGAGCTCCCTGAATTTCCCACTGAGTCTCCTCATTTTGGGGGTTTCACAACCCAGACTTACCTCATCCAAAGATGCTTTTGTCCCCAAGGCCACCATTAACAGATCCAGCAGCAGGGAAGCGCTGCCCACATTCCACAGAACACTTGAGCACTGGGGAAGTTACAAAGGTCCAAACGCAACTGAACTATTCCCCAGCAAACCAGGGACTGCTCCAAAATCCTGAACTCCTGAGGAGCTGCAAAGGTACCCAGGACAGAGAGCAGCTGAACACCACCATGCCAAGGCAACAGGGAAGAGGCTCCCATCCCTGCAGGACAGCTGCTGGATGTGCCAGTATTGTGAGAGATGGGTAACTTGTTCCCTGAGTAAAACCAGCTCCTTGGCTCCTGCTGAGCCTGGGGAGGTCCCTTGTACCCACAGACAGCGGCTGGGACCAGCTGGGCTTCAGGTGGAAGCTGCTGCCAAACCACAGAGCCCTGGAATGGTTTGGGCTGGAAGGGACCTTAAACATGGCCCAGGGCCAAGGCCCTGCCACGGGCAGGGACCTCCCCACTGCTCCAGGCTGCTCCAACCTGGGGCACTTCCAGGGATCCAGGGGCAGCCCCAGCTTCTCCCCTGTGCCAGGGCCTCCCCACCCGGACAGGGAGGAATGAAACAGCTCAGGATAGAGCTGGATCTCTGACTTTCCTTCCCTTCCCTGCTGCAGGGCCAGGCACACCCAGGCTCCCCTCACGCTGTCCCGCGGCTCTGCAGGCTCCTAAGGGATCCCCTCGGGCCACAGATGATTCCCATTCATGGCAATTTGCAGCAGGGCCGATTTTGAATCGTTCTGGGCACTGTAATACTTCGTTCTGTAAATGTTTACCCGGCACACATGAGCCTGTCCACTCCCAGCACCCCGGGAGAGCAATCTGCATGGCAATGAAAGGGAAATGGAGACAGGCTCTGCTCTACAGATGCTCACAGAATTGCTCACAGAGCTTTGGATGCACACTGGGAAGACATCACATCGTTCCCCTGATTTATGTCCTGTTGTTCCAGCCAGAGAAAATAAAACCTTAAATAATTCCATCACTTTTGATGTCCGGCCTTTTATGAATTCCAAGGGACGTTTGTGGGAACGCTTCCCACTCAGCTTCTAATTTGATGGAGGTTATTTGAAACATGCCGAATTTTTTTTCCTCCCTTTACAGATAAAATAGCCCCTCCAGGAGGACGAGGAAATAAACAGCAAGCAAGGGAGACGAACGGGAGCCCTTCACTCACAAGGTAAAGATAGCGTGCAAAAAGATGGACAGAGCACATTCATGGAAGCTCACAGAGAGAATCCAAACACTGCATAAATCTGTGGGATTCATAATTAAGCTGCTTCAGACCATGCACCAACAAGGTCACTCATCCTTTGCACCAAAGTTCAACAATTTGGTCAAAATGTTGGTTTCAGGCACATTTTCTGCAGCACAGCCCTCAGCACACTCAGTAGGACACCTCCTGGGGATTGAATTCAAATGTAAAGATTGATTCCGGTTTAATCTTCAGGGCACACAGGAAAAGGGGAAAACCAGTAACCTGTGTTAAGCCTTCATTAACCCTAGACTTGACTAAGTTATTAACATATTTAGAAAGCAACAAAGGAACATTTTAACAGAATTTTTTCCATCTGCTCTGCTGGGAAGCAACAGCAATTAATTTTGAAAATATTTATAATTTTTTCTTTGCAATTACTCTGTGTTTTGAATTGCTATTCATTTCTGTAAATATTTATTCTTAGAGATAGTGATTTGGCTATCCATTAGAACAAAGTAATTTCCCTCATTTGTGCAGCCACTATTAAAATCTCTTCAGAGAGAGAATCCCAAAATGGTTTGTGTTGGAAGGGACCTTCCAGACCATCCAGTTTCCAGCCCCTGCCATGGGCAGGGACACCTTCCACTATCCCAGATTGCTCCAAGCTCCATTCAACTTGGCCTTGGACACTTCAAGGGATGGGGCACAGAGGAAATACCAGAGGGGATAACCCTGTTTTTGCCCCAGGTCTCATCCCTGCGGCTGGTCAGGCTCTGTCCTCTCTGCTCAGCTCAGAACTCCCAGCTCACAAGCTCACCACACTGCTCCCAGTGCCCTCGGAGACAGGGCAGGAGGGAAAAGGCTAACTCAGAACTGTTTGCCCTGCTCTGGAACCTTCAGTAAAGACATCCAGAATTCAGGCAGTGATCTGATGGAGAGTACCCTTGCTGAGTTCAGCTGGAAGAGCCCTGATTAAGCAGGATAACACCCTGGGAAGCAGAGGGATTTCTGTTTACCCTAAGCCAACAGCACAGCTTCACCCCAGGACATGCAGCCCTGTGGGTGCTGAGTGTTCCCTAAGCTACTCTGGGCACCGCTGGAAGTATCCAGCAGGCTTTTACCATGGGCACTGATGTTTGCCATCAGGGCAGTCCTGCTGCTATCCCGTTTATTCCAGAGGGATGCTCTGCTAGGCTTTCCCTGCCCCCCTGACAAGCAAACAGGCTCTGGAGGGAGAGCAGGGGGAAGCATCCCGCAGCCCAGGCCCTGGCTCTCTCTGCAATTCCTGTTTCCAGGCACGCTGAGCCCCTGGAAATAAGGCAGCCTGTCATCTTTGTCATCTTCCTGTCACTGCTGTCTCTGTCAGCTGCCCCTGGGGAATGGGAATCAGACAGAAAGCACAGCTCTCAGCAGCCAGCACCACCCCCCTCCTGCCTGACAGCAAATCCCCAGCTCTGCTGGATTGTCCCCATCAGAGGCGTTGCTGTCATGCAGGCAGCGATCCAGGGAGCAGGGGGAGGTGGTGGCAGGCTGGGCAATGAGCTGTGGGTCAGTGCACAGGGCATGTTTGTCCTCATTTGTATACAAGCTTTGACTTTGGGTTTTGGCCACTTCATTTCGCTGCAAATAAAGGCACTGACTGAGGGCACTCTGCAGGTGTCAATCCTGACTGTCCAACAGCTACTCCACAGTACAATCCCAGCAGTGACCACTGCCATGGGCTTCAAGGGCAGGCTGGATGAGGCTTGGAGCAACGTGGCCTAGAGTGGAAGGTGTCCCTGACCATGGCAAGGGTTGGAACAAGATGAGCTTTAAAATCCCTTCCAACCCATACTATTCCAAGATTTTAGGATCTTACCTAAAGAAAAAGCTTTAGACCCTATTCCAGGAAGAACTGAAATGAGTTCAGGCATGTAAGTATTCCCCACAAAGGGCACACACCTCCTGATGTTTTCACCCATCCTCCCCAAAAACCATTGGGTACTTTGCCCCAAACAAACAGTGAGGTCACCAGAGCCCCCTGGAGCCCATGGAGTGGCTGTGGAATGTGCTAAAGCAGCAGGAAAACAGCTGCAATATCTGAAACTCCAGTCACCTTGGGAGACCTGGCAGAGTGCTCCGGCTCAGAGCTCCCGCCGCATCCATCGGGAAGGCCTTGTCTACAAGGCAGCACCTGTGGCAGAGAAAAATCCCTGTCGGTGTTTTCCTTTCCAGAGTGCTATCCATCCTGAGCAAATGGATCTTGTTCCTACAATCCATCTGCTCTGGCTCCAGGCTGTGGCAGAACATTTTGTAAATGGGGACGTGACCAAAACCATCTCCCCACAGTCAAACTCCCCCATTCCCTCAGCCACCAACACCCCCAGACTCCCCTTCCTGGAGCAGTACAAGATCTGTGTTTGGATTTGTTTATTTATGTGCCAACTGCCCTTCCTGGTACACCTTGTGTGGGAGGAGGAGCGATTGGAATGGCTGCTGTAATTGAGGAGCACAGTCCATTCTACTTCTTTGCTATAATCGGGAATTCTGACAAATTGTTCCTCCCCAAGCTTCTGGCTGGTAAAATGATTTAAGACATCAGGATTTCAGTCAAGCAGGGTAAGAAAGGCTTTTTTCTCCAGCCCAGAGCAATGGCCAGCACAGCCCCTCTGCATTGCTGTTTATTATACCTCATTTACTCTGATCTAAAGCTATTACTGAACCCAAGTTCAAAATCTGTGAAAGCCACATTTCCCTACAGGCAAGGCAAATTTGGCTTGTCAGAAGCACATCCTTCATCCCTATCCACATCGTTCCATTTGGGCTATCCTTGCCTCGCTTCCCTTAAAACTTTGGGTCTTGTACTATCTCTCCTCTAGCCTACAGACCAAAAGACCTGGAGCAGGCTATTTCATGTATTTATCCTTCCTGAAGATGAAAAAGTGGCACCATTCCCTGTGCCACTTGGGTAACATCCGGATTTCTCCAAGGCTTTTCTCCAGCTACACCAGCTCCCACACTCTTTAACCTCCTCCCCGTAACTTTTCCAGGATTTGTGTCTGTGCCACAGGGGATTTCTTACCTCTTTGTGCATGTCCATAAACTGGCTGTGTCTGCAGCAGTGGAACTCCAGCAAACACAGCGTGACAAAGCGGATGGCCACGTGCTGAATTTCACACTCCAGCTCCCCGACACAGAACACAGCCCCGTCTCCCTCATGCATCCTCCAGCCCCGCAGCCCTACGGCACTCAGCAATTTATATTCATCAACCACCTGACACACGTTTTTATGCATTACACTTCCAGCCTGGAGCCTATGAAAACATCAACAGACAATACAGAAGTTATTTAAAGCTCTAAACCCCCCCCTTTGTCACGGCAGGTAAACAACATCCTGTAACAGTGCTTTAATACACACACCATACCTGCCCCCAAAACACTTGGGATTCACTTCAGAAGGGTGAGGATTTGAAGAATTTCTGGAAGCAGCTGCAGCAGGAGAGTTCCCTGTGTTTCTATCCTCTCCCAGATGCCACCACAGACCTGCAGCTTCACAGGTCCTGCCTTGGCAGGGCAGTTTTTCTAACAAGCTGAATGCTGCTGTGAGAGGAAGCCAGCCCCTGGAGCTTCAGGCTATCCCCAAGGATATATTTCCATCTCCTTTGCAATAATTTTTCCTACATACATATAAGCAGTCAAATAACACAGATAAATACAGGTAAATATCCCACTGTATTAAGGAGGCCTGAAGCAAAAAGCATTCCTGGAACAAAGCCACATATTTACCAACAGAATTGGGAGGAAATGGGTCCTGTGGGGAATCACAGGAATCATCCCACCATATAGTGCACTGATATGGCACCATGGATTGTACAAGGCTTACATGGAAACAGAAGTTGGAATTCAGCTCCTTCACTTCTCTGAGGGGCTGATTCATCTCTGCTGATGAAGAAAGACCTGAGGTGCTCAAGCTATAAAACTTGGAGTGTCTTTCCCCTGATTTGTGGATTGAAATGCATCTGAAATCTCAGAAGAATCATTCCCATGACCAGCAAGGTCAAGCCAAGCAGAATTCCTTTTCAACCTTTCAAGCACTAACTTGCTTTTTAATTTCTTTTTTAAGCTATTGCAGAATCCATTTGGGTTGAAGATGGATGTCAGAGCAAAGCCATTAAACAATGCCAAGGATGCTCTGAACAACCTCCAAAGTCGTCTTGAAGAGGTCAGGGTGTTAATTCATCAGGAACAACATTATTTGTGATATCTGCTGATTTCCACTCTGTGACTCATTCCCACCTTCCCTGAGTTAGGGATGCACTGAGGAATGGAATACAGTTAAATCTTAAACTAGCAACTATTCTTCTGTACTTAGGAAATGATTACGTAATTTACTCCATACAATCTTCGTGAATCTGGAAAGGTAAAATGTGTGGAGAAAACGTGTTCATTTCCCACCCAGGAAGGTGAGAAACTCCTCTGTTAAAAAACAGGGGTTTAAAAACATCACCAATTCTCAAATTCATCTTTGAGAGAAAGGATGCAGCAGAATGAAGGAGTAAGACATGACCTTGTAGACCTTAAAATTATTCCTGCCTAAGGTCACCCGTGTTTGGCAAGGCTGAGATGAGACGAACTGCTGCCTTGGGGTTATGAGTGCATGCATGGATGTTATTCCCACATCGAAAATAAATCCCTACCTGCCCATTCTTATAATTATATAATTTTATCTCACATTTACCAGCCATCACTGACTCCTTTCATAGCTGCACTTACATCCAGATTTTCTTTCCCTCAGCTTTAAAGCTGTGGAGCAGCAGCAGATTAGGGAAACAAGGCCCATCCTTGGCACAGTGCAGGGGCTGCAATTTCATCCTGGGATGGGGCTGCTCCACCTGAATCCTGCCTTTGTGCTGGGGGCTCCAATGGGAGCCTCTTCCAATCCCTGAATCACCCCCTTGTGTTCAGGCACAGACTGCACTTGGTGCTATCCAGCTTCTCACAAATCCAAAGGCACTGGGAAGGACAGCAAGGGCAGGGCTGGAGCAGGATCCACCCAGAGTTGAGTCTCCCAAATTCCACTTGGGCAGTGGTGGCATCCTTCAAGCCTGCAATTAGTATTTGCCAGGGAGATTCCCTGTAAAATAGTAATTTCCCATTGTCCTAAGGAAAAATAAACATTACCTTTCTGTTTCCCCAGCCTTCAATCCCTAAGCCTGGCATATTCATGGCTGTGACTTTTGCTCCTGAAACCTGGCTCTGCCCTCAGAGCCTTGCACAACCCAGGAGGTGTAAACATGGGAAATTAGTGGGAAAGCACATCTCCTGAACCACAGGGATCCTCTGGGACAAGAGCAACATGTGAAAGACTCTACTTGACTTATTATAGAGATCAAGGAATGGGGATAAGAAAAAGGATACTGCAGAAGGGCTCAAATCCCAACAGCATTATCTAATCAAAACTTCTAATAAAGAGCACATAACATCCAAAAAAACCCCTTCCTAGGGAGGAAGCTGCAGCTCTATGGGATGTGGGAAAAATGTCTCTGTGCTTCCCTTCTTTTGTTGTTGGTTTTGGGGTGTTTTTTTTGGTTTTTTTTTTTTTTTTTTGTTTTTTTTTGTTTTTTTTTTGGGGGGGGGGGGGGGAGGACCGGGGGGAATATTTGTTTGTTGCTGAGGGTTTTCTGAAGGTCTCACAGCCCCAAGGGGCAGCAGAAAAACATTTTTCCCGAGAAGCAGGAGGCTCTTTCCCGGCTTGCGGGAACATGACGCCAGGTGGCAGCACAGCCCCACCTATGGAGAACAGCGGGGCACTGGAAAATGGGAGGGCAAGAAATGAAAACGGAAAAAAGCGGCAGATGCCTAACAGCGTGTCTGCAGGGAAAGCCGCTCTACTGTGGGAATACCTTCAGTGGGATGCTTCAGCTTCCAATCCCGGGAAAAAGCAGCCCAAGGTGCTAAAGGGCTGGCACAGCGGGCAGGGATACATGGACACAGTTGTAGGATGTTGACACGTGTACATGGGTGCACACATTTGTTATTCTTCCTCAACCCCTCAAAAAACAACAAAAAATCCCAACTTATTTTTAACCAGAAACACAAATTACTGTAAATTTCAAATAATGCCATGAACTGGGATTTCAAATCTCAAGTTCAAATATCAGCCAGGATGAGAAGCAGATTTTGGATTGGTTTAGGCCTGTTAAACTCCCTTTTAAATGCAAAAGAGCACACCTCCTGAGGAAAGCCATCCTTTGAATCAGAGAGTGAGAAGCCAAGGTGATGCTGGGAAACACCGAGTTATTTCCCAGCCCAGAAATGCCCAGAAGTGAAATGGAAAGGGTTTTCCAGTCTGCATGTGTGCCAGAAGGGGCTGGCTGCAAGTTCATCAAGCTCCAGGGTGAAACTAAGCTGCATTTTCTTCCTGTGGTACAATCAGAAAGCCACCAGCCTAAATCACAGAACGAATCATGGAACTACTGAACAGTTTGGGTGGAAAGAGACCATACAGCCCATCTGATTCCAACCCCTTCCACTACACCAAGTTGCTACAAGCCCCATCCAACCTGGCCTTGGACACTTCCATATTCTCCTGCCCAACTTTCCCTTTACCTTTCTGGTCTTGCCTCACAGAAGAGTTATTTGGTTAAACTCCCTTCCCAGGCCCTTTTCCACACTCCTTGCTGTGTAACCTCAGCTCCTCCCAGCCTTTGTCTGTCCTCTGTGGGACAGAACAAGCTGGGAATTGGCTTTTCCTTCCTTGAAATCTGGTGCAAACAAACCCAGGGGTTCAGGGATGCTGAGAGCAAAGAGCAGCTCCAACAACTGTGTGCTGGAGCAGCCTGCCCAGAGAGGGGCTGGGGAGACTCCTTCCCTGAGAATATTCAAACCCTTCTGGACATGGTGCCCTGGGGAGTGCAACTCCTGTCGAGCAGGGATTTTTCTGGGAGGTGGTTGTGTCTTCATATTTCTCACAGAGTGAGGCAAAGCATCAGGAGAAAAATGCAAATAAAGGCAGTGAGGAGAGTGAGGGGGCAGCAATGCTTCAGTAGTTATGGGAATATTGATGTTCAGCTCAACTGAACCTCCCCAAAAATGTCAGTAAGCGCAGTTGTGGCTTGCATGACTGGTCCCTTGCCATGGATAATGATCTCTCCCACCACACCTGACATACCTTTCCATGGCTCCAGCCCTGAGAAGCAATTGTTCTCTGCCATGAACTTCCTGAACCGTGCACACTCAGGAGGCTGAAGGAACTCTCCCTTGGCAGCCAGACTGTCCCTGGACACTGAAGGGGAGCTACAACCCGGCCTTCATTTTACACAGATCATGGTGGTTCAGGCAATTCAGCCTCAAATATAGCCCAAATTGAGTTTGTAGGCTAAACACTTGAGAAATCAGCCTTTAAAGAGTGACCAGAATTATACATGGCTTAAATCCCTCCAGCCTGAACACTGATATTTGAACTTGGCCTGGACATCTACCCTCTGGCTGCCACCCACACAGCTCCTTTATTCCCCACTCCCAAAACTGGGATGTAGACCATGTTCCCAGTTGTGGTGTGAGAAAAGGGACCTCTCATCCCTTGAGGGCTCCTGCATAGCCCAGGGCACCTGCCATCTCCTGCATCCCAGCCAGGAGCACAGAGGGCAGGAGATGAGGGGCCCCTACACAGATCACCCAAGATCAACCAGCAAGTGCTGGGAATAATCCTTCCTGTCCTGGAACAGAATGGGCAAAACTCAGAGCACTGAAGACAACCACTAAATAGCCCAGCCAGAGGAAGGCCACAGGGGTCACTTTTTGGGCAGGGCAATGACCTGAAAAAGGTGCAAGGACACAGCAGAGCATGAGGCTGAAGTGACACAGCATAGGGGGACAGTTCTGACATGAGCTCCCGAGAGATTCCACAAACAAATTCCTCATGCCATAGGATGGATAAATCAAGGAGAAGGTCACACTCTTGCCATTCCTCTCCTACCTCTCAAGGATTCTCTCTGTGTTTTCTCTCTGCCAGCTCAACAGGAAAGCCACCCAGGTGGACATGTGGTGACTCCTATACACAAGGAGTGTCCAGCTTTCCCAACCTTTCCTCCCACACCCAGGAACAGCAGGACTGTCCAGAACCCATCCATAACAATACATCTGGTGAAATGGTTTAGGTCTCTGGGACATTTCCTGAAGATGAAGAAATTATCTAAGAAAGTAGTAGCAAGAAAATTGGTCACTGGTCTGGGAATGGTAACCTGCCCTAAAGTTGCTCTTACATTATTTTTTCAGTGATGACAATTTGTTACTTCTGAAAAGTTGTTTTACCTATAGTGTTACTTTAACCCTCTTAACTAAAAGCTTTTTTTTATACACCCCCCTCCCCCTTAATTTGATACAGCAATCCCATCAGGCTCCCATTGATAGACTGGAATGTTTCCTATTGTTACCTTGAGATACTCTTCTCTTTACATCCATTAAAAAAAAAAAAATTAAAGAAGCTGATGAATCTTTGAGGAATCCCAAGATTCATGCACAGGTGTGGATTCATTTGCCTTTTTTTGGAAAAGGATGGAGGCACAGAGTCCTGCCCCTCATTACATGTCATTCCTCACCCCCTGGTTTCTTCAGTGCTCCATTTGTGGTGTGAGGCTGCTCTGAAAGAGACAAACAAACAGGTAATGACCTGGGGTTTATTCCCTTGGCTTATTTTTAACCTGGACCTTCTCACCGTGTTCGTTTGTGGTGCAGCTCCACACAAAGGAGATCTGTCTGCAAAAACGAGGAGCCACTTGCAGTCCACAGCAGGAGAGGTGGCCAGTAGGAATGAGTCCTTAAAAAGAATGGATTAAATTCTTGTACCTGAGTAATTCAAGCAATGGGATCCAGGGAATAAACTATTCCCCTTGCTGTGCCCAGCCATCAATCACACTCCAAGTTCCTATCATTTAATCTAAAAAAGCAAATTCCAGCATTTTCTTCCAGTAAAAGCAATGCCGATTTTAATCACGTGTCTCCTTGTCACGCTTTTCGCAGCACCACCAAAAGACCAAGCACTGCACCTTTTCCCAGACCAGAGGCTGCAGAGCCAAAAACAACAAAAAGAAAAAGCTAAATAAACATTTCTTTCATCAAGAAGCTCATGGGTGAGGCCTGAAGCATTGAAAGGTCTTATCTGCAGTGATATCCAATGTCCAAACTTAAATCTCAGCTTGGAAACGCTCCCTGGGGTGAGGCCGCCCTGACCCAAGAGCCAACAGAGCCCAGGGAGGACATCCAGGATCCACGGGATCTTTCCAGACCAGCAGAGCTGGGATGGAGCTACTGGAACAGCTTCTGGCAGAGTTAAGGTGTCTCCAGGTGAGTTACCCTGGAAGGCAGAACCAGGAAGGCAGGGAAATACCAAGGGGGCTTTGGGAAAATGGCAAATCAAAACTTGGCAAGCTCAGAAACTAACACACAGTAAAAATGCTGCTGAACCAAAAAGGGAAAATACAGAAACATTCAAAAAAGATGCATAAATGCACTAAAAAGCAGGGCACAACACAGTAGAACCTCTTACAAAAACAGGCACATGTGTTAATTCCTCACAGAACTCTATTTTCTCTACATATACATTTACTGTCTCAGTAAGTTTTCCTCAGTGGTCATCTCCTGGAGCTGAAAACTCCTATCCTTGCCACAAATCTCACAGGAGCAGAAATTAGGAATGTATTCAAAGTCTCTGAGATGATCACATATCTGCTGCTTCAATTCAAGAAGCAAAGAGCTGTTCGTGTTTAGAATGAGAACAATTCCTTCCCATCAGGCTGTCACAGGAATTCAGTGCATCTTTTTGCAGAGAGCTTGGAAAATGACCAGGTGAGCTTTGAGGAGCACAAATAACACAGAGACATCAAAGAGAATGCTGAACATCCCTATGCCCACTGCAGCTCATCATTCTGTCCCCTACTCTAATAGTAAATTGCAGAACAGGAATTTCCAAGCTTTCCCTAAATACTATTCAGCCTTCCATCCTCTCAATCTATGAGGAACACAGTTTTTTCTAATTTTTTCTATCTAACAGGATAACCAAGACTGCCCAACACAGTGTGCTTCTTCATTTTACAGTGAAATGAGATTCAGCATTTGCTGGCCTCTGTTTGAGAAAACACACTCATACCCATAAATAAATGAGGTTTATAGCTTCCAAAAGGTGTGGTTTTCATTAGGATAAGTAAGGCCCAACTGTGGTATTTTCCAATTGGTGGCAGAGCACTGTCTTGGAGGATGAATTCAGTTTCTTTTAAGGATCTTCTCTGTTCCATGCCTAGCAACTAATATTGATCAGAGAGGTGACTAAAGCCTCAGCCCTGACACTGTGATGCACTCTGGAGATACACATGTGTTTTAAACCATTGCTTTAACATTCCTTCAGCCATCTGGCTGATTCCAACACTGGCTGGGCACCAACAGAAATCACTGCTCCATTCTGTCTCTGAAACACAGGAACAATTTGCTTGCTGTGGCAAAGAGGGGGATTGAAATAACCACAGTAACAGCTTGTGCCTGAACTTAGAAGGAAGTTGAACTTAGAAGGAAGTTGAAACACAACAGGTATTTCTAGACATGAGGTGGATCAGCCTCGTCAGGAATTTGGCAATACAATGAACACAGCAACTGCCTCTTCCTGCAAAAGAATTGCAGCATGTTTTTACCTACAGAGACTACTCAAGAAACCAATCCATCATCTCAGCTATCATCACTGTGAAAAACTCCTCAGCCCTGCTTTTGAAGTGAAGATTTTACCAAGTACAGGAAAACAACAAAACAGAAACCACTGTGCCAGCTATGTCCACCAACCTCAAAAAATTTGAATTGCTTTCAAGAAACGTAATTAATCATTTTCTCTTTCAATTCAAAGCTCCTACAGGAAATGGAGCTACACTCACAAAAACCAGCAATATTTTTGATTTCAAATATATATCATGCACCACAGTAAACACTGAAAAGTTGTGTGTATATCGGTAAGCATCCACGTTAAAGTACACACATACAGTGGGTACTTGGAGACAACCAGCATCCAGCTGAACAAAAATATACTTCCAACAACAGAATTTCTCTATTAAATCCATGTTTATTGCTTAAGTTTTATCACAGTGGAGATTAAATTATGCTTAATCATCCGGTCAGTGCTTTTGTACCTTCTTTAATGCCAAAAAACCCCCACATTTTAAACCAAGTCATTCATACACTCGAAGTCTTCTCACCATCCCACCATTCATTGCCTCTGTGTGCTCCTGTAGTTGCCACGGGCTGCAAGATTGTAAAAAGGTATAGCTAAGAGGCTTATATTTATAATACCATTTTTGTGTTCAAGTATTCAGAGAGCAGCACAAGGAGCCGCCCTGCGTATTAGAAACATATCTGCACTGTTATTTATTGCTGTAGGACCGAGGCTCCTGATGAAATGGTGATGAAATTTTGCATCACTGTGTATGAAGATGAGCTCAGCATCCCGTCATCATCCCAACTCCTCCCATGTTAGTGAGCGACACAAGGCAAAACCTCTGGACTTCCCTCCTTTCCCTCTCAGCCACGGGACCTCGAACTACAAATAAATAAAGCGTACACTCACAACGTGTGTAGTGCAAATTCCAAGTAAACAGAATGACGCAGAAATAAAACTCAGAGTTGCCAACTTTGGTTCAGCAGGGCAGCAAGGATCCCGCGCCCGGCATTCCCACCCCAGTAGCGCGGGGCCCCGTGTCGGCGACAGTGATTGAAGGAGGCTGCTGGGGGCAGGGGGACACGGGGCCACCTCCACAGCCAAGTGACCAGGCCTCACCCCACACATGCCACCAGCCCCAGGCAGGACGGCCGGACACAGCCCGCAGCACAGAATTCCTATTGGCAACTAGGTGGAACATGGATTGCGTGGCCCAGACTAATAGAAGGTAATGTTGCTGTTTCTCCAGAGACAACTGTTGAAAGAGAACATCTACAAACATTGCGATTCAGAAAGAACTTAATGAGAATTAACAGGAAAGACATTCAACTCTGGGGGAGCGCTGTGTGGGGGTCGTTCCCTTTAAACAAACCCCAGGGAGTGGATCGAGTCTCGCACAGCTCTGGGCCATCACAAAACCTCCTGCGCTAAGCACAGAGCTAGATTTTTGTAAGTTTTTTTTTTTTCTGTTGCTGTTGTTTCACTTATTTTTCTTAATTATGTGAATCTACTTCCCACACAGCCGTATTTGGAACTGAAATAAGACTCCCTAATATTTTTGTGGCATAAATTCTGTATGCAGAGAAAGGCGACAACATTTTGTCTCAGTTAAAGTTAGGACACACTGTAGACTCACTCAGGACCCTTTTCTCCAAAGTACTGGTAGCGAGCAGAAGAGTCATGCAGCTTTATCAGTAAAACGAGTACATATTTTTGCCATTTTTCTTCAGTGCTCTTTAAGATTATTCCTATTTTTTTAACGTTTGTTTTCTCAGTCCACAACTTGCTATTTCTCACATAAAGACTGGGGGAAATCACTTGTGTTTTAAACAGCATTCTTACAACAGGTTGAACCTTCCACAAAGGAAACACAGAACTAGCACTAGAGAATTCTCTCAGCTAAAAGGATGGAGATATTAAAATAAAAAAATAAAAGGAGAACACCTCTGCAAATAAAAAGAAACCTCTCCTCATTTAGGACACACACACTGAGCTTTTAAAAGCTGAAAATTCATAAATACGGTCATTGTATAGAACTTTAGAGAATTAAGGCTTCTAAAAACTTCAGTGCCAAAATAACCTCTCTGCATATCAGTATTAAGAATAAAATATTTTCCATTTTAGGTTGTGCTTGCCTTTTTTTTTTTGTTTTGTTTTTTAAAGACCTCTCTTAGTTCCGCAGAATTTTGTCACATAATATTACATACTGAAGGGGAGTGTTAGAACTGCTTATTGAGGTTTTAAGTAGTTGTTAGACTAAGTTACAGCGATAAAATTCGATTACTGATCTGATTCATTACTACTTTACATGGGGCTGTTGGCTCATTTCACCTTTTTTTCATGCTTAATGTGGCCGTTCCTTCTATACTTGCCATTGGGGATCCCGTTCTGATAGTGTCCATTAACAGCACTATGTTTGTCATTGGACCAGAGATGCTTGCTCTGCTTGCAGATTAACTTGGCCATCCTGGCCAAAACATAGTAAAGTAAGGCAGCACCCACTAGTAGGACCAAGGCAATATCCAGTAAGAAATACTGAAAGAGGGAGATGCTGTAAACAGCAGCACGCAGGTGCTGGGCTCCGTTGTGGCGCAGGATGTAGTTGATCCAGTACACAGTCCGGTTCACCGGGTGGCCAGGCTGGTCCTTGTGGATCTCCGACAGCCGCCGTGCCCGCTGCCGATAGCTGGGGGAGGGAAGCAAACAAGGAAGAAAGGAAAAGCTGTCATCTCATTGTGCTACTGAATCACCAGAGAAATGGACAACAGTGAGAAACCTGGGGTTGATTTTGCAATAAACCAGTTCTGCCCAGGTCCGGAGTTTCGCTCAAAACTTTTGGGTTTTCACCCCAGCAGCTGACCCTGCCAATTTCTCCCTCTCCTGTCTGCAGCTTATTTACACAGGACTTGCTTTCACACCAAGGATAATTGCACAAGGGGAAGGTGATGCAACTGATGTTATCGAGGTTGCTTTCAACATTCCCCCTCTCTGCTGCTTGCTCCTGACAGCAATCTCCTTTCCCAGAAAGACTCAGCTGCCATGAAAGCAAGAAGCATCAGTAGCACCAGGCTCCGAAGTTAGGGTTATCCCAATACAATATACTGCCAGACAATCCCTCACTCATTTTTATCTGGATATGAATGGTATTATCAGCCAGAACATGAAAATAACACTAAGTATAATTTTTTTAACAATAAAATCACAGAACTTAGAGTCACTCTTCCTGAATATCTCCCCATTTCAGCTAAAACCCAAACCATGTACATGTATCTTGCTTCAGGCAGCACCACAGCCAGACTGCTCGTGTGGAGTAATCAAAACAGACACAAAGGGACCTTGGTCTGCAACACAGAATAAGTTGGGACAGGTTTGTTTCCATAACCTCTGTGCCCTCCACATGGCAACTGCTACAAAGCACAAGCAAGACAATTGAGTTTTGGTGCTGAGCAACTAGCCCAGCACCCACACAGAAACTTCAGCTGTTGGGTAATCCTGAGAAATAGGACAAACACCCAGACTTGCCCCAACTGCACACACAAATCATACAAGGCAGTTTTTTTCCACTGCACAACGGTTTCCTATCCATTCACACACAAACACAATGGCTCATTCCATACCTGGGGTCATTAATAACTTTTACTAGGGCTTCATAGAGCTCACTCTCAGTCATGGTCTTCCAGTTGAGCAGAATTCCCATCCCTTTGGCCTGCACACGGGTCATGGTGTCGTAGTGGTCTCCAAAGAGGGGGATGCCCACCACCGGCACCCCGTGGTACATGGTCTCAAAAATGCTGTTCAAGCCTCCGTGACTGAGGAAAGCTTTGATGTTAGAGTGACCTGGAACCACAAGAGGCATGAAGGTTACAAAATGCACTTTATCTCCTGTTGTTGAAGCACCTGGGTACAACAAATTGATCACCATGTTTCTGTAACTGCAACTCAGGCAGATTAAAATTACTGCAGCTTGTTCTGAAGTTCTACCTAAACTCACTCTGCTGAAATTCCTCATGCATTAAATCATTTCCTTACACACTGAGAGAGAGAACAGCCAAAGTAAAGAAAGAAAATTCTTATGTGTATGAGTAGTGTAAAATGATTAATGGAGTAATTCATATGCATTGCCCACTCCTGAGGAGCTGCAGGTGGTGAGTCCAGAAGGTCCAGCAGTACATTTGAGCAAGGGGGACCACACTTTTGTATGGAATATCATTTTTTTAAATGGCAGGACAACTGAAGTCACACTCTCCCTAAAGTCTCACATGCCTTACTTGAGCTTAGCAAGACCTGACAATCACAGCAACAGCCTCATGTGATGGGAAAAGCAGCCTGGCTGCCTCAGAGCAACGCTGTAACCAAAACAAATCTACCTGCTCTAGGAGTCATCTGCCTACTCACTACCTTCTCCAGCTCACACACACTGATGCTTAATGCACTCATCAGCTCCCATCAGAGCTGTTTTGGGAACACACAGACATCCAGGTGTACCAGAAGCAGTCAAATACTCAGCGGCCTCTCAGATCTGCAAGGGGCTCAGGCACCCTTTGACAGGGAAGAGAAAGAAAAATAAAATGTCAAGTTTCATTTTCCCCTGAGAACCTGAAGCACCTCAGTTCAACAGAAAGGTTATCAGCTTGCATCACATACCCAGGTTCTGGTAGAGCTTTCTTGCCTTTATAAAACAGTATTTACAGACTCCTAAAACTTACTCTGATGCTCAGTTTCAGGACTCCTTGAACAGTGCTTGAACTTAGGGAAAACATGCAATTTGCATCAGGGAAAAAGACATTTAACAGAGAGGTGTTGATCTCTCTTCAGATCCTAATTTCATATTCTTGCTCCATGACAGAAATTATCCTGGCTTTGTAACAACTGCTAATTCAGTAGAGTATTTTTGGAAGAACAAACTGAACTCAAGAGAGAATAAGCAATAAATAATGGAAACAGATACTCACCAAGGAGGTCATTTTGTGGCAACCATTCGATCAGCTTGGTATTGTTGCCTAAATTCCTCGGTTTGTTTCCTGAAAACCTAAACCAGTAACATGAAATGGAAACAGTTATCAAACCCTCCCAAGTAACTACCAAAGGAAAGGGTTGTTTTGTTCATTACAGAGGACTGGAACTGCAACTTCAGAAAGAACCAGCTACACTTTCCCAATGAAGCAAAACGTACATTGTTGGAACTCTGGTTACTGTACAAAGAATCCACAACACATCTTTGTAAGTGGCCTGTACTTCTGTACGTTGAAAAAAGCCTAAATTATTTATGCTAAGTTAAATAAAAGCAATTAATTATGTTAACTAGATAAATAGTTTTTTAATGCCCTAACTAGAAGGGCATAAAAACCTATAAAAATCCCTTGATTTAACACTATGACATAAAGACTGCCAAGTAGTACTCATTATTTTTCTGTCCAACACACAGGTCCATGACCTAAGGAACAAAACCAACCCCAAATCCCCAAAAATTCCAAGTTACACTTGACTGATTTATAAATATCTAAATTTTAATAGAAGGCTTTAAATGAAATTGTTGGGTTGGCATTAAAAAAAAAAAAAAGCTGTCCTTATGAAAAATCCTCCAGATTTATTTACTACAAAACATGGATGCTTCCTAAAGAGGCATATTCCAGGGAAAACATAGTAAAAGGACAGAAGAAAAGCACTAAGATAAATTGGGATTATTAATTAGAAGCCAAGAAGTGTTGTGGGTTCGTAAGAAAACAATGGCTCTACTCCTAACAAAAACTGATGTTACCTTCACTACCACAGATTCTGTGACAGAGCCTGAAAAAAATTCCATTTTTCCTGTTCATTAGTGAGATTTGATCCTTGAACTACAGACAGCAGCAAGGACAGTCCCTAAAATATTGTGGAGAACAGGCCACCAAAACTATTAATACAACTCCAAGAGTGTGGCAGGGTTGTGAGACACCCACATGAAGTCTAAGACACTGCATATTTGAAAAAAAAGAAATAGTTCACATGAACTTCACCAAATCATATCAGAGATGCTTGACACCAAGCAGAGCTGACTAAACAGTTTTTGGATTTTTACAGGGAGTTGTGAGCACCACTCAAGATGTTTTTAGAACTAAGAATGCTTCTTACTGACTCTGACTTCGGAAAATTTCTCTTCCTTCAATTTCTCACAGAGAACAAGCAAGTGGGAAATTCAATAATGAAAGGCTATGTTTACACATAAAAGAGGAAAAGGGCCTAAAAGAGTGAGAGAAAAGGGGAAGAAGAAAGAAAATGGAGGCTTTTCATCATCAGAATTCATTCTTGAGCCCCGGGGTAGTTCCTTCATCAAAAATAGAGACAGTATGTCCTTAACGGTATAACCTTAGCTTGTTTTCACTGTCTCTAATCCTTCCAAGGACATAAACTCAGCCCAGGAGTGTAACCACACCTTATTCTGCCACAACAGTAACTGCTTCTCCTTGTTACCAGGATATTGCAGTATTTTCATGTCAAGTGTTTTTCTGGAGTGTCACATTGTCTGTGCCACCCAGGCAGCCTCAACTCCAGTGGGAAACAAGCACTCTCCAAACCCCCCCAAGTTGCTCCAACAGGGCCTTTACCTCCAGATGACCCTCTGGGGCAGCCTTGCCAGGGCGTGTGCCAACTTATTGGCGATGTCTTCTGACAGGTACTTGACTCCAGCGCCGAAGGAGACGAGGACAAAGCCGTTCTGGTGAGCGCCACTCACCCACGCCTGCAGATCCTGTGGGAAACAAAGTTCACACTGAGCACTGCAGGCAAAGCACAGGAACAATAAGGAAACGTGGCTGTGAAGGAGCAGTTGGTGGTGCATTTGATGCTTCAGAAGCTAAGGTCCACAAATCTCAAACATCCTAGAAGTCACCGGGAACAATGGCTCGAGGTTCAGAATCCAGAGCAGAGACCACAAAAAGCAAAACCCTTCCCTGTTTGTTTTAGCTGCACTATTAACCATCAGCAGCTTCAGACAATTTGTCCCTCCTTAAAGGAGCAGTTGACACACATTGACAAGTTACCAGGCTGCATTTTAACTCAGCAAGGCTTAAACAGATCCATCTCATAGTCTCAGCTTGGAAGCCCCGCACGGGAGAAGCGCAAATGAAGCCCGGGACTCAGCTGCATGATTTCCAGCCTTCAGCAATGGGAGAGTGCTTCAAACGCCTCATTTTGCTTTCATCTATATAAAAAGAATTAACACAACTTGAAAGAAGCCAGAGCTTCTAAAAACACTGTCAGTTCCTACTGCACAAGGAGTAAAGAAAACATACCTTTTAAAGCATAGATTTAAACTCTCGGTTTTTCCTAACACATATCAGTCGGAAGAAGAATATCTCAGGATATGGTTTAATTCTGGTCTCATCAAGTTTAAGCACAAGCCTGCTCAACACCAGTGCAGCAATAGGAAATGAGCAAAGAGAAAGTGAAGAGCCCTGCTCACAATGTGCCTCTTGTCCTGGTAATCAATAGGAGGGCAGACAGTAATGGAGTAACGCCGTGCTGTCGTATCCCAGCACAAAATCCAGCACACTGCACCGGGGGCTGTGTACTGCTCTCTGCTGTAAAGCAAAATAATTTCCATTTTCTTTAAATCCACTGCTTGTCCTTCTCCAATGCATTCTTTTCCTTTTTTTTTTTTTAATTCATGTGGAGGGAGAGAGAGAAGGCAAAGGAGGGGAAGTGGCTCTGACCTGCCTCAAAGCTGAATCATTTATTAGGGCCTGAACTTCTGACACCAAAGTTTCCAAGTGGTTTTGTGATTTATTTAAAGCTCGTCCTTGAATCTTACTTCAGGACCTAAGGCACACTGCAAATGTCATTATATTAGTCACTGTAGTGCTTCAGCTAGTTACAGCTTCAAGTCTTTCCCATCAGCTGTTTAAACTAAAGAGAAACGAACTCTTTGTGGGCTCTAGGACAAACCATCCTGAAAAGCTCAATATTCACAGGTCCTGGTCTTCACAGGCACTCACCCAGCCAAAGGTGAATGGGACTAAGGACCTGATGTCAAGAAGCTCCAAGTGCTTCCTGCTTTCCTCACTTCAGCCTTTATTGGCTTGACCTTTGGCAATGCCAGGTCCCTCAGAGCAGAGGGAAAGTCTAAATAAACTGGACATAGACTGCTTACACAGGGCCTGATAGGATGAACACAGAAATGCCAGGTGCCTGGAAACTGGTGTGGAATGGGTGAGGAAACAGGAAAAATAGCAAGTGTCACTTGTGCTTTCATAGAGGAAAATCCATGGAGCAGTCTACTAAGCCCCAATTTGATCCCTAGAAAGTGATGGAAAAGAATCCTGGACCATCCCGGCATCAGAAGGTCCTACCTGTGACTACCTCTCCTTGGCCAGACACTCAATTTCTGCTGCTGGAGAGGAGCCTGTTCTAGCTGAGAACTGGCTCCCAATGCCACTGCTCCTCTGTGCTTAATGAGAAATTCTGGGAGAATTCACAGAGCCCACGTATTCACACAGTAACAACCACACTTCATTATAGAAGCATAGAGGAAGTATAAATATTTCCCTGTAATGGAATTTCTAAAACAGCATTCAAAAAGTCACCATATATAATACAAATAGCTGCTAAGTATTTATAATTTTATGTAGAAAAATAATAATTTTTAAAAAAGGAATTTCATCACCTACAGACTTTTGCATTTTGCTGTGCAACACGAAAGCAACCTGCCCTGTGTTGTTATGGTGGTTTCATAGCCAAGCCTCTGTAATCCTTCCCTTTGAAGGTAATCCCACTGCTTCAGTGGAACATCACATGGACAAAGGTGAATTCAAAATCTTGACAAGATTGGTCTTGGCAAGACAAGATCCTACCATCAGGCTGAAAGCATGGGATTTGTTTGCCATATAAAATGTGATTACATTAAAAAAAAAAAGCTGGAATACTGAAAATAAAATAGTTTTTATCAATAGAACCTTAATATCCAGACCAGAGCTGGATGATGCCTGGCCAAAGCTGAAGCAGAGGAACCTAATGGAGTATCCTTTAGAATGCTAAATTAGAAAGAATGCAATTTATTCCTCAGGGTCAAAACTGCCCAATGCCAACCTCAGGAAGACCCAGAGAGTTTGATCTCAGCTTGGTGTGTTTTGACATCAGCTGGAAAGTTCTTTCCTACCCCAGATTTTATCTGTGTTTTACACGGTGCTGTTAGCTAGAGGAATTGCTTCCCTGCCCTCTGACCTGCAGCCCCTTCCCAGCCTGCTTCCCCAGAGGGGTGCCAGACATCACTGCTGCAGAACATCAGCTACAGACTTGTCAGGATGAAGGTTTTTCCTGCAAACATCTGTGTCATTCCTGGCATAACACAGCCCTGATTCAAGGGAATCACTACAAATGTAGGGAGCTGGGTAAAAATTAGGCTATGGAAAAGAGGAAACTTACACTGCATCCTCTTAGAGCTCCTCGAGTTTGTGATCTGGATGAGTCCATTATTCCCAGCTCCTTAAACTTACTGTAATGATCTCTGTGACAGCTCCTTAGCATGGAGTCTCTACACAGAGGATCAAGTGAAACTGAATCCAAGTGAGTGGCATTGCCAGGCCTTTGGCTTTAAGACACATCTGAGTGTCCTGGTACAATCAGCCAGGCCATGGCACAAAGCCTCAGTATTTGCTTGTATTTTGCCTGTTCTTTGTGCAGTATACAAGGTGTAGCTGTGATACCCACAACAGATAAAGAGCAGGCTGTGCTCTTGGCACATCTCTGAAAGGGATTGAATACTTCAGCAGCACTGTGACTATGGCTGTGAATGTCACTTCATTCTTGCATGTACACTCCTAATGATCACCAAAGAGAAGCTGGGAGCAAGGCTCACAGAACCTGAGCACTGGAAAAAGCACACACTGATGCCACAGAACAGTTTTTTCTGCCTACAATTTCAGCAGCCTTCAGTCACCTTTCCACTCTCCAGGGCCATATTAGCCCTGACATCCCCCACAGCAGCCTCGAAGAACCCACAAAAAAGCCCTCAGAGACAGCCAAGTTCATCCCCCTGAACTCAGCCCTTTCTTCCCCTTAAATCCACTTACACTTTTGACCTCCAGCACATGCTGCCCGGCGATCTAATTACTCTCTGTATGAAAAGGCACTGAGTCAGGATGAGTCATTAGAGCCATCCTCATTAAAATCAGCATTCCCTGGTCGGGCAGCACACCCGCCTCCTTCTGCCCACTTTAAAGGATTTCCAGGTTTACTATAAACTCAGGATGGTTTTCTTTTAACACAAGGAAAGGAAATTACCATTTTGGAGAAAAAAGTCGGGGGAGGGAGTTTTTTACATGATGAGCTGCTTTGAGCCTTCCTCAAACTCTGATTCAAACTTCAACTGAGCACAGAAGTGAGAAGTTAATGCAAACTTAAGATATATGTCATCAGGACATGCACTTCTTTAAATGGCTCTTTCTTTCAGTGACTGGAAGAGAACACCTAACCCTCTCCCTCACACAGAAATATGTCATTTTCAGGTTTTCTTAAAAGTGAGGCAAGGGTTTTTCTTTCAAAGTCCTAGCACAGACAAGAGACAACATTGCCTCGCTGAGGCTACACTGCCAACTTGACAAAGCCAGCAGTGACTTAGAAACAGGGATCAGGCTCTTCCCTCCCAAACCAGCAACCAAACTGGAGGAATTATAACCCCCAAACCTGGATGAACTTGACACAAAGCTGCCAATAGAAATGCATAATGAGCAATCGGAACAGACTCCCAGAGCTTGAGTACATCATGTCCATTGAAAGTGTAGGCCTGGCAAGCCCAATACAGCACATTCACATTCTGAATTGAACTGTAAACTGTATTTTCCAGCTCCATATTGCTTTTCATGCAGTTACAGCTTCATACACATTCATAATAAAGGACCACCTAATACACATATTATAACCAATTCAAATTTTCACTTAAACAGTTTAAAAATAGTAAATAATGCAAATATCACCCAATCCCTACATTAATTACCATTTTCTCCAAAGTTACTTTAAAAATTAATAAAAACTGCATACTAAAGTATAAAAAGCTTAAAGGGCCTCTACTCAAAACACTGTGCCCAACCCTGCCAGGTCTCTGCTTGTTTCCATGCAAGTTCTGTGCAAATCCATGTCCTTTGGGAGAAATAGTACAGGACTCTGTGCTTGCATAGGGACAAGAAGCACTTATTGATCCGTGCTGTACTATAGGAGCGAGGGGGGAGGAATAAAGACATAAAATCCATCTTTTGACCAGTGTGAGACAGGAATGCTATTGTGCCAGCCCCACTGTGTGGGCTTTGTTCTGCCTGGTTGTCTAATTAGCCATTCTCTGCAGGCCCCAGTGCTGAGCACACAGCTGTGAGCAGGGAGCGAGGGCCCAGCTGGCAGTAACCAGTGGTGCCTAATACTGAGCTTTGTTTCAGATAAACAAAGTGCACAAATACAAACATAACCGGGTGTAATATCCGAAGCTCCCCCTGTTCAGCTGCTCCATTCAAATGTGCAATAGCACAAACGCCTGTTCTTCGGATATGGTTGCAAAGCACCCTTTCCCCAAGGCAGAGCACAGGCATCCTATGCAACTTCTACAAAATGCTGCTTAGAGCAGAAAAAAACAGATCTATTTTAAATTAAGAAGCCACATTAAGCCATCTTTAGAAAGGAGATACTCGCTGATAAATTAACAGAAACGTATAAAGATCATTTTTCTTGAGTGCCTAAACTTTTCTGCTGTCCTCTGAGTAGTGACATAGTTCAATTCTGTATTAATACATTTTTATTTCAGATTTTACTAACTCAACATATCAGAACAGGTGGTCTAAGGTCATACAGGTGCACTTATACAACCTTGACTATCCCAAAACAAACAGAATCCTGCCATGTAACCTGAAAGTTATAAAATCCCATAATTCCACAGCAAACTCAGAGAAACTATCACTCCAGGCAAAGTAAGCGGTTTGTATTTACTTGCCATGAATTTTAAGTCAGTCTAGAACCAAAAATAGGAGTTTTTATTTGCTTGGAGCAGCAAAGGACACAGAAGAGGCCAGTGCACATGGAGGGCACGAGGCAGAGGATGGAGTCAGCCTCCCTGACTCCGCACACCCAGCTGCTTCTGCTGGCTCTGCATCGCCCAGCGCCTCGCTTGCACTCCCAAGGTGATTTTCCACTGCCTGAACTCCTGCCTTGTAAAAACCAGGGGCCACCAGGCAAAAGCCATTGTCTCATTTTATCAGGACTTGCTCCTTTCCGTATCAGCCATCCTAATTAAGTTCTTGGTTCAATTACGGGCAGACACGCAGCTCCCAATGAGGACGGGACCCTCCCGCGCCCCCATGTCCCTCTGCATTAATGACAATTAATCCTTCTCCTCCCTGGGCTTGATTAATGAACTCTGCCATATACAAATAGTGCATGCAGTTCATATTCACACAATTTCTTCCTATTTTGTAATTCATACCGGCACAGAGTGAGCTAGCTCCAAAAGAATACCTTGTGCCCATTGAAGAAGCGTACCCAGACTGTGGCATTACACTAAATCCCTGCTTTCTTGCCGGCTAAGAAGACTAAATCTGGTTTTTTGCTACCTGTTGGGAAACAAACTCTTAAAATCTGAACTGTTTCCTATCAGAACCCCAAACATTGCTAAGTACAGTCACCACATACTAATCTGACATTGCTGTTAGCATTTCCAATATTAGACACAGATTGAGTCTTGCTGAAATACAGACATTTTCCTGCCATATATTTTAACAAATTATTTGCTGGTTTTATATACACACTGTGCATCTGCCTTCCCCAAAACATATGAGGTATAAAATTAGATTAAAAAAAAAAAAAGGTTTTAAAATCCTACAAAGCTTTCCAGTGCCTAGAATGTTGTATTTTCTGATCCCAGATCTTAACTGCCTTTTCCCATTTAGCATCCAAGAGGGACAGCAAGTTTAAGTCCATTTAACTTTAAAGAGGAATGTAATTCACACTCCAAACCAGAGTGAGGAAATGCAGTCCCTCAAGCCTTTGCTGCTTCACCTGAGCCCCCTCTGGAGCTGGGGGCATATCCAGTGCAGCTCTGGGAACAGGCTCTACCCAGAGCTAGAGGTCAAGCAGGAAAGTGCCGCGCAAGGACTTCCCTGGTGCAAAAATCCATTACTCACCAGAGCTCTGGCAAGCACCCTGGGAAAGCAACCTTGCCTTTCAAATGAATGGCAGGAGTGGAAAACAAGGAGCTTGCCCTTCAGGAGAGGTTATTAAAATCACTGCAGAGGGATCCTCACACCCAGGGTTCCAATAGAAAACCCTGCTGGAATTACCCCACAGGCAGCATTCTGTTAAAAACACCCCCCAAAACCACCTTCCTAAGCAGGAATGGAAAACTTGATTATCAAATGGAAACCCTCTGAGCTGCTCCATATGGAGGAAAAAACCCTACAGGCGTTAAGAAAAAACAGTACCAAGTATGGAGACTGTTTTTACTTATTCTGCCTACATAAAGACAAATTCAACTGGTGAAAATACAGGTAAGAAAGAAATTGACAAGAAGCTAAATTATAAATACAGACCTCTGTGCTACAGCTACTGACATACACCCCCACCCATAAATCCACATGATAACCTCATTTAACTGAGAAATTTTGTCTGTCATTGTTCTAGTATGACACCTGTGCTCTGTGCATGGTAGGACATAAGAACTCTAAACTGGAGCCTTAAATCCTTTAATCTAATAATTCCAATTTCTTCTTCATTTTCCTCTTCGGATAAAACAGCTTTTTGTTCTTCCTGGGGTTTACCTCCTCCCTTCTCTTTTTTTTAACAGCTTTATAAATACATGTAAAGTGTGTATATATAAATATGCATATACAAACCCATATATATTTATATTATATTTACATTAAAAAGCCATCAGTCCCCACAATTTCTTTGAAAATGTTTGGCTTCTGAGCCTGTGTAAAACCCACATCTTCCAGCCAGACTCCCCTTGCTCAGGGTAAGCAGCAGAACATGCTGCCTGCAGAATTCCCCTTGGGAAGGCTCAGGAAGATGTCTCCTCACAAAGCTGGAGAAACCTCATCCCCCAAAGCAAGGTATTAGCCATAAACAAATTATCCACTTCACCTTTAAGCAACTAGGACATCTGAAAAGCTGTCTTGATTAATGATTTTTTTTTCAAGTCAGTAATATCAATAATTAGGTTTGCTACTTTGTAAATGTCAAGTTTTGAGCACATCCCAACGTGCCAAATTATAGGAATATGGCACCCAAACTCAAGGATATTACAAATACCCCAGGAAAAAAGAAAACCCTTTCAAATAAATTCCTATCTTCTGTTTTATGTTATAAATGGGAGAAATATGAGGAAAACACTGGCTTGTTATTTATCCTCAATGGAGGTCATGCCTCAAAATTTCCAAGAGACACTCAGTTAAACCACTGCGCATTCCCAAAATGAATAAATCTTGTTAGTTTCTGAGTTCCAATATGAACATGATAAACTAGAATATTTAAAACCACAAAGCCTATTTACAGCAGTAGCTTAATAAAGTGTTGGGTTGCTAGGGGCTTTTTTTTTTTTGTATGAATGAAAAAAAAAAGTCACTTCTCTTGGTTTTAGCTTTCAGCTTTCACCATCTGACCTATCCAACATCTATGGTCTGCAACTTCTACTTTCCATTCCCAATACAAACAACTGCTTGAACTCAACAAATCACCATCCTGGACTGTAATCCATGAACCAAGTAAACTCACTTTTTGAGGGACAGATCAGGCTCACTGCAGCTTTGGTCAGCTCATGGGATGCCAGCTTTATGCATTTGGAGAACCTGCCTTCCTCACAAATTTAACTGGAGGCACAACAAAGCTCCACAGTCAGCCTTGTGTCCTTTTCCCTGTGTCTTGCACTAAACAGATGCTGAGTCACATTTCTTCCCAAATTGAAAATGCAGCAGTACAGCAGACCAGACATGGTTCACCAACCCAGTTCTGCTGGAGCAGCTGAGACTGGACACTACAGTTTTAGGACGGTGGCTACAACTCTTTCTTGTGGAACATCAAATTCTGGGGGGAAGAAGCTTTATCTAAAACAAATTTCAAAAGACATGAGCCAAAAGACATGATCATACAGTTCAGTACAGAATTCACACAGTGCTGCATCATCTCCACCATCCTTAAAAGACTTTTTGCCTCCCCAGCTGACAAACACATGCATTTCCAAACAGCTCTAGAATTGCTTTACATCACCAGGAATTTACTGTCCAAACAGGTCTGTAAGAACCAGTCCCTGGACTTGAAAAATAATACTAAAGTGATGGTGCTATGCCATGCACAACAATCCACTGCTACAGTCTGCAAGGGCTTATAGATGCGTCCTTGAATCTGAATGAAGGAGAAAAGCCAGGTTTAAGGAATAAAACATCTCTTGATTCTCTCATCCCTTGTTCAAGACACATATCAGTATTAGCTAACACACTGAGTTAAACATACAACTGTCAGCAAGGCTCAGAGAGAGAAAAAACCCCAAGAAAATAAACCAAAAAAACTAAATTACTTTTTAGTGAAGATATTCCAAAGGCACCAATTTGCTGCACAGACTTTGATCTGTATAATAACGAGCTCAGATAAGAGATGTCCATGGAGGAGTGAGGAAGTTCCTGTAATTATCTGTTGACAGCTGCAGCTGTAAGGACAAGTTATTACTCCAAAATGAGAGCACCCTCCTCTGCAGCATAAATTCAGTTTCCTCATGGACTCAGTACTTCCCAAGGCAGCTGCCTGGAGCACCCCTCAGCTTCCTGATTCAGGGACTTAGCAGGCTGATTAATGCCTGGTATGCACCAACCGGGTCACAAGGCAGAAATGCCAGAGAAGAGGTTTCCCAAAAGAGTGTCCCTTTAAAAAGCCAGCTTCATTCAGGTCCCTCTGGAGAAGTGTAGTGAGGAAGAGGCAGAGGAGCCTGTGATTTTCCTAATGGCCAGTGACAGTTATCCGCAAAATGCTGCCAGGGAACAGCATACCCTCAAATAGTTTAAGGCACTGATGACCTTAAGGACTTGATAGCCAGTCTGTTTCTAGCTTTTCATCCTTTGAGGCTAGTTCTGTTCACGCTGTCCTCTAAATAATTCAGCAGACGGTTTCATGAGATATGTACACAAATCATGGACTCTGCACCCACCACCGATAAGCAAAATACAATTTCACAGGCACGTGGGATAAGTCACCTCTACCATCTCCTGGTCTTTTACTGAGCAGCACAGCACACTTCGTGCAAGAAGCACCATCCAAACCCAGTGTAACCAGTGAAAATGTCACACTGGCTCTCACAGAACCCAACCACAATCGCCCATGCAGAGCTTGGCAAAGCCACCACGGGCCCTCCCAGCACGGCAGAGCAGAGTGACAGGGCGCGCTCACTCCATGCCCCCGCAGCAGGGATCCCAGGGGCGATGTGCCACGCCCGGGCGCTGCAGCCCCCGCCTGCCCGGGTGGGGCCGCCCCTGCCCTGCCCAGGGCGCCGCAGGGAGCGGGCAGAGCGGTCACCTCCAAAGGAGCCGGGCTCTCGCCGCTGGCTCCCCCTCCTTGGCACGCCGAGCACTGCGACTTGCCGAGGGACACTGCGCCAAGCGCAGCCCGACACCGGGGCACTCGCTGCCCGGGAGGGAGAGAAGCGAGCGGCATCGGAGCCTTCCCGAGGCATCCGGGCAAGCGGCAGCCCAAAGGCAGGCTCGCAGGTCGTGTGCCACAGCCGAGGGCTGCAGCGTAATTGCTACGGAGCTCAGCAGCGACTGGAAATCGTGCTTGGCACATGCTAACTGCAGGAGCAGCAGCGACCATGTGCTCCAGGATCGAAATATTAATGCAGATGGGACAGCAAAGCTGGGTCAGGTTATGTATTTTTACATATATAATATTAACACAGACGACCAGCAAAGCTGCATCAGGTTTCTTTCCCCTCACACTGTTACACGACATGAATATTCAGCACCCACTGCTACATGCTACCTTTAAATCTGTGCTTTTCCAGCTTTCTATTCAAGAAGTTCAGGGAACAGGTGCAGAATCTGAGAAAAAAAAACAGAGCTATCCCATCCCCTGGAATAAAAGAATGGCTGCCATGTAACACCTTAAAAGATCTTGACCTTTATCTCCTCATTGACTGCTTGTTACTACCTGCCTCCTATTTTTAAGACGCTGCTTATGAGCAGAAAGCTAGAACTTTTAACTTACATGTAGGCATTCCTTATGATTAAACAAACTACTGGGTTATTTTTGGTGAGGGAGGAAAAAAAGGAAAAAACTGTTGACAACTCAGGGATGCCACTACTGAGGTGCCCAGGTAGTCTGAGCAGGTATTTTGGACTTGAAAGAACACCCCTGATTTTTTCCCAATACTTCCCTAGCCGACCAAGTTAGGCTACTTACATGCAGTTTTGGTGAATTCAAGACACCTGAAAGACTTTTAGTAACAGCTTTAGTGGGCACATTTTAGCTGCTGTGTCCTGCTCACACTCTCCTTTTCTAATCATTGTCCCTGGACAAGAAAATGACTTGAGAGAGCTGCTGAAGCATCACCAATTCCAGCCCAGGAACATGAACTCTGCTTCTGGCTCACCTTAATGCACCAAACTAGAAGCTGCAGAAAATAAATTAGCCAAGGCGGCTGCCCTGGAGATGCAGCAGGAGCAGAGAGCAGCCACAGCACGGGCTACCCACACTCAGGAATTGCATCCAATTGCTCAGCAAACACAAACTGATTGCCCAGTCATTTACCTACCATACACACCACGGGGGGATGTGTAACAGCTTAGGCATGGACAAATGACAGGATAAAAAAGCAATGTGCTCACTTTGTCCCTCTCTCACTCTCAATGAAAACTCAAGCTTCACACACTAAGAAAGAATTGCCTGATAAAACTGAGAAAGTAAATAACGTCTCAGCTCACTAATAATTATCAGCAGTTTCTTTCCCCCTCTGTAACAAATATTTCCCACCATTTACTTGAAACAGACACTACAGGTCTGTTTCAAGGTCACTGTCACTCCTGTTACCCTGAACATCAAAAGACACAAAACAGACAGCATTAACCTCATTACCCAAATCAATTACTCAAATACCCTTTTTCTCTTACAGGAAAAGGAAATATCAGTCTGGAAAACAAAGGAAAAACTCAATCCAGCCAGCAAAGTTTTCCTGGAGGGAAAAATAGGGATGAAATTTAGATAGCAGAAGGGTACCTTCTCAGGATAACTGACCCTTCCTTAACACAAACACACTGAAGCACATGTAGAAACAGCCACTTAGAAGCAGCACTGCTACGGTCATCTCTGATGACATCCTGGAGAACAGACAGTAGCACTTTTCATACAATAACCAAAGGTTGAAACAGCCATTTTAAGAAGCAAATTGTTGAGCACTGCAGGTCTACCTAGCCCTTTGTGTCATCCAGCCAAAAGCATCCATTAAAAATCCCCTCCAATTCAAGACCTATTAGTTTATGGACACATAAACCAAAGTGCAAATGACATTGTTTTCTGTGAGATTGTTCTGTCACTCACCACTGTATTGCTCAACAGAGGCATTCTTAGGTACAACATAACACAGATCACTGAACTAATCAAACTTAATAATTAATCTGTGCAGCAAGGATTTCTGGAGCCAGTCCAGTCACTATCACTGTTTCAGTCTGAAGTTCTGAGCCTGATGTTGTGCACGTGCACAGTAACAACTCATATCTGAGTGCAGCCTTGGTGGTATTCTGGCCAACTCTTAGCTCCATTTCTCACTTGGTACAGTCTTTCCAGGCTCATGTATTCCTAGTCTTAGAGTCATTATCCTACCTAAGGGAGGTACAAAAACAAATACCATAAAAACACCCATACCATGAAGTTACCTAGCATAAACTATCAGCAGGCTTCTTTAAGCATAAACAGTATTCAAACATTCTCCCTCAGGTTCATTTTAAACCATGTCTGGTTAAAAGCTACTGATGTGATTTCCAAGGCAGAGTGCACTTTCTCACCTCTAGTGCAGCATTAAACACCTCACTCAAAAGCAAAGTACTTCCTGCATCCAAAAATGATTCATTTTGTTGAATTTGCAACCAATGGTTCCCCTCACCACCACAGGAAGTGACTTCCACAGAACATTTCACCAAGCAGCAAGAACAGGTCCCACCTGAAAAATCACTGACATGAAGTCAAGCAGAAAGCACTGGAATTACTGTAAAACTCAGCAAACCTTACTTCTGGCAGAGGGCTGGCCGGCTTCGTTAGGATTCCTCCCACATAAACAACGTTGGGTAGCGTAGGTCTCGGAAACTCCAGCGCTACATCAGTACAAAGCATCCACAGGCTGGATCCATGCACCAAGTCATACATGGACCGCTCTGGAAGAACCTTGTGTTTCTGCATTATCCTTTCATATTTTGGCAGAACCAAAAAACTGACTCCAAATCTTGAAATAAGATAAACAACAGTATTTTTAATCCTCTCGAATAGGTTCATGTGATCCGTGAGCAGCGAGTTAAATTCTGGAACGTAGGACAGGGGAGCCGGAGCGCCCACTTCTGCTGGATACCAGAGGCCAGTGGAAAACACGGCGTACTTAACCCCCAAAAGATGGGCTAGAACAAATCCACACATCTCGTTGGGATCTACCAGGAGCAGGTCAAAGTTCTCCTGTTTGAGGGCACGCATGAGGTTGCGGTTGCCGACGATCATGTCACAGTTCTTGGAGTAGTGGTCCAGGATGTCGAAGAGCTCGAGGGCGGTCAGCCTCCCCGAGAAGATGCTCCTCATCTTGGACTGGAGGAAATCATCCGAGGTGCTGCTGTTAAAGATCCCTGGGTAGCGCTGCAGTCTGTAGTGATTAGATGGAGGAATCTCTCTGCCCTCAGAGAGGAGAAACACTGTCTGGTGACCTTGGTCATGCAAGGCTGAGGCCAGAGTCTTGAAAATATAAAGATGGCTTTCAAACATAATTGGCGGCACAACAACGATTTTGGCAGCCCTCGCTATCCCAACAGCACTCCACAGGAGAATGAAGGCTGGAGCGTACGGCTTCATAGCTGCAAGGAGAAATCAGAGCATTACATCACAGACAACAGGACTGCACTTTGCTGCTTAGGCACACCACCCTTCAGTTTGCATGGTTACAAGTTCTTCTCTGATAGTTACCCACAGGCTTCAAGTTGCTCTCCTTCAAGCTGCAACTTTACTCTGATTTTAGCATAACATTATCTGGGGTTTTGTTTTCACATAAGCTAACAGGTCAGAGAAGATAGAGGACTTTTTTCCTCCTAAAAGGACATGCAAATTCCCGCCATGTTTTTCTTTAGAATCAATGATGATCAGATACATAGGAGTGGAAAGCAAAAAATCAGGCAGGAAGATGCTACCACTGAGTAAGAACCAACTTTGAGCCTCCAAAAATGACACTCTGCCTACAAGAACAAATGTAATAACAGGAGTTAGTACTGCACACGTGAACACGGCAACTTCCACTGAAGCACTTGATGCTCAACCTACTTAAATCAGCACTTAAACACCCACTTCAACACCAGCTGAAAAACCCCATTGCCATCCTGAGAGCACTGCTCCTGACAGCAGCACACTGCTGGGGAAAGGGAAAATACTTTTCACACATGGCTGGGTGATTTAAAATGCTGTATGCAGCAGAGGAAAGCAAAGTGCCTCAGAAGCACAACAAGGACATGTCAGAAAATCCTCAGTCACCATCACCCTCCTAGGACAGAGAAATGAGTACAAGCCAAACCAAACAATCTGCTCTTGCCTCGTGCCAAACCAATCCAGGTGGAAGCCTGAGTCTGTTGCAGTGTCCTTCCTAAATAAAAACAACAGATAGCACTGCTACTCAGTCCTTCTTATCTCCTTATGGTATAGCCATACAACCCTCCTCCCTCCTGAGATTGCTCAGGACTTTCTCTTAGTTAATGTTACATGGGTTACCAGCTAACAAATAGAGCATTTTATATAGCTATTTATAAATTACTACATTCCTATATGCATATTATGTAAAAATTTTAAGGGTTTTTTTGGGTTATATTACTCTGTAGCAAGTTTTCTGAAGGATGTCCCTTTCAGGTAGCTGTAGGCAGCAGTTAGATCTCACCCGAGCTTCTTTTTCCCCCTAGCTCCCTCAGTTACTCCTCACAGGAATTACTCTCCAGATCCTTCACCAGCTTCACTGTCCTTGTCAGGATGTGCTCCAGCACCTCCACATGGTTCATGAGGTGAGAGGCCCAGACTGGACACAGCACTCAAGGTGTGGTCTCAAAGGGCCAAGCACAGATGGAGAATCACTGCCCTGGCCCATGCTCAGTTATCCTGAACAGGACCCTGCTGGAGGGTTATGCTCCTTAGCTAAGAAAGGTGTTAGGAAAAGGAAGTAAACACAGTTCACCAATGAAACATCCAAGAAAAATGATGACTCAAACTCAGAAAAACCCCAATATTGATTCCATGTCCCCATGCTAGAAGCGTTCCCACGGTATTGAGTTACTCCTGTCAACAAGAGCGATATTACAAAAGCACGAACGGAGGCGCAGGACTGGGAAACTCAGTTATGTTTTATCAGCAGCACAAATCAAAGGTTCCAGGAGCCTGAGGGCCCCTGAGGATCCAACACGCTGCCACAGGCCAGCTCCACTTCCATGTCCTGATGCAAGGCCTAGAGCACAGCACAGAAGAGACAATCCTTAGCCCTAAGGCATAGTTTCCATGGCTGGGGTGACACACGTGTCACCAAAAGCCATGGGAACTACAGCTATCCTTCCCCTAGGATGTCGACAGTGTTTCCCCACTGCTTCCTGTCCCCACACTTACCTGGCAGCCAAGTTTTAAACAGGAACCACATGGCACATGCTACTCCTTGTGAAGGTATTATAAATACTAACATGAAAACCTGGCCATATAACTAAAACCATTTACCAAACATTATTTTTTATCCTCTTGCAGTGTATCACTGTCAAGAGATCACACAACACACTTCCCTGGCAGTCTCTACCTTGTGATATCCTCAGAACTGGTAAAACAATCACCACTTCTCAAAAACCTATTATGCAACTCCCCTTTTCAACATAAGCACCTGCTGCCACAGGAGCTGGAAAATATATGTACAGGACCTGCCAAGCCATAGCAAAATATTAAACACATGATGCTATTAGAGCAAGGCCGATTAAGTGACATTTTTACTGGGGAAAATTGCATTGACCTTCTATTGAACTTCTGCCAGGAACCTGCAGCCTCATCATTTCATACCCTGGCCAGACCGAAGCAGGGAGCTCGGGTTTGAATTCTGCAGGAACAAGGGCAATAGTAACAGCATTCTGTAAGCCAATTCATCACCAGCCTGGGAGACTGGGCAGACAGGGACTGGGGAGTGGGTGGGTGCCTGGTGCCATCAGCAGGGAATCAACACACAACCACCCAAGCTCAGCTCCAGGCTCTCTCCCAGACACTCCCCCACTCCAAGGGCCCTCAGCAGTGAGCTCCCCCAGCACAGCAGGTATTCCCCTGGGACACTTGCCTATTCCAGTGGGAATTTCTGCTTCAGCCCATCTCCCCAAGCAGCAGGCAGCACCCAGGCACAGAAGTCTTTACAAGTGTCAGGACAAGGCCAAGGTGGTGCTCAGCTGAAGCCAGCTAGTAAAAACCAGAGCTCAGGGATTCTTCCTACTAACTCCCAGCCACAATCCAGCTGTCAACTCCCAGAACAAATCACTGGCCAAAAGAAATAAACATCCAAGGATCAAAGGATAAAAGGATCAACATCCAAGGCAACTGCCTTCTGTTTCTGCACACCAGAAGCATGAAAGCAACTGTCAGGTGTCCTGAGAGAAAAGAGGAAAAAAAAAAGCCCAGAGACACAGAATGATGCATTTCTCTAAGATGGTTGACAATATAAAACCATTTTGTACTTCTATCTTAAGTCCTTCTTCTTAGGATTTGCCTCCATTAAAGGTGACTGTTTTGGCATCTGAGCTGCCATGCAACATTCTTTTATCACAGAGGGTGAAAAGGAAAATCCAAATTTGCTAACACTTTAAAAAACCCCCAAAACATAACACCCAACCAAACAACATCCATAAAATCATCACTGAATTGAAGCCATTCCTTTCAGCCAAAAAGGCCCAAAACCAAAGATAGGGAGAAAGGCCAGATGCAGAGCGGCATTATAGTAGTGAAACCAGCTACTCATTGTAAAGGGTTTTCCTATTGGAACATAACAAGAAAAAGTTAATGTATAACTTCTTGATATGCCTTTAACTTTATGAGCAGCTGTTGGAGTAAGTTTAATGACTTCTGTGTGGGGGTTTTCAAATGAAAGAGGAAGCATGAGTTTTAAAGTGTTACAGAAAATCAAGCACACTCCTGGACAGTCAGACTGTTGGAACAGTTTTCAGCTGACCAAAACACTTCTAAATCACAACTGTTTTTTTTTTTTAAGGAAGTATTTTTCCATTCACCCAGAAGAACCAAGCAGAACCTACAACAAGAAGTGTGACTACACAGAAAATAATGACTTTCAGAATTAAAAAATAGGAGGGAGGATCTTCTCCTCCCTTTGTCACAAAGTTTGATACTTGAAGGCTGGGCAATGTGGAAATGAAGTAATGACTTTGAAATAAGTGTAGTGCTTGCTGACTTGTAGAATACTAATTTAAACATTAAGACTTAATGTCATTTATATAAACATCAATCCTAAATTATTTTAGATGAATTCCAAGTAATAATTGGTATAACAGTCAATTAAAGTCCTAGAACACGTACCCAAGATTACATTTAGATTTGCTGCCAATCCTTAATAATCTGCTAATCACTGCTAATAGAACTTATTGGCATGTTTGAGGGCTTTCTCCTGCTTTACACTCCTGGCTGCCTACCTGTTCTTTCTGAAACTCAGAAATAGCTATTTTCATGCCAGCAATATCATTATCCACATTTTCCTCCATGGTAGAGAGATCCAGAAGCAGAAGAGCCTCTCACTCGCCTCCATCCAGCACAGCCTGAATGCAAACTGCACCCACATTTATCACTACTCAAAAGATTAAACAGTTCTTAGGCATAAGGACATAAAGAGTCCTTTTTATTCACTAACCAAGAACACTCCTGACTTCAAAAGCAGCACAGGAAGTTTGACAGAGCTTCAGTTCAGCGATTCAATCTGCTTTTTTGAGTTCCTCCCTCCCATTCAGCCTTTTTTTAGATCTGTTAAGATTTGCAAGGTTTACCTGGGCAGTTTGAGCAGGACCTCTTCTGGGAAAGGTGCCCTTCATCCCAAACAGCAGCACTCTCTGACAGCAAAGGAGCAATCTCCGAGCTGCTGATCACTCACCTTACCCGAAGGGCTCAAATTACTCATTACCATTCCAGAGACAGCACAGGTTAAAGGAACAGGCTGCCACCTCTGCAAGCCCAAATCTGGGAGCTGATTAGCAATGAAATGACTATGCCCAAATGGAAAGCTAATGTGTGCATCCCAGGAATATTATTATTTTTTAAAGTGGGGAAATGTGAGATTTTCATGTAATTCAGCAAACCAGCAATTGCCACAGTTGTGGTGCTAACATATAGATTTATTCCCTCATCTTGCTCTCAGTATTGTCCCCCTCCCTTTACTACAGCTCACTACACAAAACTCCTTATTTTAGAAGGAAGAACACAAACCGCTCTTGAAGCTGTAAACTCCCTAAAACTTGACATTACTGTCTGAGCCAATTGGAACAAAAAGGCAGAAACACCATTTTTTCATCTTACCTTTTTTCCAAAAGAAAGGTGTATAAACTTGCATTAAAAGCTGCAGATCTGATGCAGTTTTCACACAGGTAGAGGGACATTGACCAGTTTCCCGTTACATACAGCAACCACCCATGCCAGGGTGGTTTTCTCCCAGTGAGGCCTATTTGGCCTTAGCTATCCCACCTGAGGTCAAAAAACTGGAATCATGAGCAGGGCAGTGTCACCTCAGGAGCCAACCCCACCCCACCATGCCCAACTGCAGCCTTCACCACAGATAAACACAAGCAGGGTGTTCATTCCTTTTAAGACCAGATGTACTGTAGCTGTAGGAGGAGACGTGGTTGAAAGCATAGCAAGAGAAACGCTGAGGGAAGCTGCAGAAGAACTGGTCACAGAGAGCACTACAAACTGCCTCTGGGAAAAACCAAAAAACCCATAAGCATTAGCTGATTATAGTTTACTACTGTTCTCAATAGAAAGGAAGCATTAAAACAGGGAAAGAAATGACCACTGATCCCAATTGTTGCCTGACATTACCCAATTGAGTGCCACTCCAGCCCTGCCCACTCCAAACTCCATTGACATGAGCGTACTTTGTGTGCAGTTCTGTTTGCTTTAGCTGCTATTAAAAACAGTTTTACAGGTAAAACATGATACCCATCCTCCAGAGGCTTGTGAACACCTCACTTACACAAACACAGAGCCAAGCCCTACAACCCAGGCTGCCTGACCAAAGGCCCTGTAAGCAAAGCCTTTTATCAAGCCCCAGATAGGCAGGAATGATTAACAGTAGGCACTTGCAGTTAGGTATAATGCTGAAAGACAAATAAAATACTTCAAGACAAAGCAAAGGTTTCACTAGTCCTGAGTACAGGATGATTCTATGCTAAAAATGCAGTACTCAACCCAAATCTTAGCTGTGCCAGCCAAATACACGCAGTTGATAATAAAGGCAAAATACAAATACACACAAATATGCATGAAGTACATTGATTCCAAACCAAAGGAGTGACCAGAGAAAACAAAAACTCTTCCCTTTTGCACATCCCTCAACAAGTCTGATTTTTCACATTTCCCCCAAATATTTTAAGATTTAACAGCACTCCACATCAGCATTTTTTTTTTGCTGAGCACCCAGAAATGGTACCTATGTGAGGAAACACACTTGACCACATTATGTCTGACAGCACATCTCAGAATATAATTTTATCGTGGAGACAGGAAGATTTTAATTAATGGCATAACAGACAACAGTAAGGAAGACCATTATCTTCAAGCAAAACCTTGCCTCCTAACCATTCCTTTAGGCAGGGAAATGTAAAACATGTTCTTAGCCCATAATACTGTTTGCTGTGCTGTACATATTCCACAGGCAATCCGAAATACCCTACTCCTTTAGGAGCATTACAACATCACAGTCAGCATTGCACAAGATGACTTGAGGCAGCAAACTGCAGTTTAAGATTAGGAAGCTCTTGGTACTAAGTGACCTGCATGCTGAAAAGCAGCAAAAAAGCACCAGAAATGCAGAAACGTGCAGAGCCTGGGAGCAACAAATCAGGAAATCATCTGGGAAGAGACTCTGGCACAAGGCATTGTACAGCCTTTGGATTTCTGTCCTTAGATTTTCTCTATCACACATCCTGTTACTAATTGCTGAGGCACAGTGTATGCTGTGATTGCTATTCTGTGTTGCAATGTTTTAGATGAGTGGTGTGATTTGGCTTCCAACCACAGGCTCCTTTTTTCAACTAAATGAATAAATTAAGAAATTAGGAAGACACGTGTATCAACAAGAGCAGGTTTTTGCATTTGCTTTGTAGAGTCTCCCAAACAACAGCTCCTATCCAATGGCTGAAGCACTTCAAAGAGTACAAGAAAATCTCATCCACAGACAAAAGAGGAAGATTTATAGGCATTACAATGTTAGACTTACTGTGTCAGCTATGCAAACAGCAAAGGAGCTGTTAAGAGGGAGTCAAAAGGATATGCAATTTATGAAACCACTTTTAGTAACCACTTACTGTATGTGCAACAGGTTTTATCAAACATGGAAGGGTTTTACCTAAGCTTTTGTACTCAACCATGGTAGAAAAAGGATTTTAGAAATCCTCATTTCACAGGTAGCATGGCAGAAGAGGCAGTTCTTCAAAATAAAGGTTCTACAGTTTATACATAACATTTTCAAAAAGCATGCCAGTAGATGGATCTTTCAGAAGTCACATGGGAACAGAACTCCTATGCAAGGCATTCTGTCCTACTGAAATAACTTTAGAGCAAGTTACCAAAGTATAACACTCCTGGTAACACTTCACACTGGCTTTTGGAAAGAAGCGCTCTGTGGTTCTTCATGGTTAGGGAAAACTGCCCCAAACTTCTGAAAACACTGATCATATCTAAAAAGATTAAATACTTACCAATATTATCTTTATAATGGTTCTGTTCTAAATCTACTCAGGATTTCCAAATCTATTAAGAGCAACAATTTGATCTTTTAATCAAGACCCTTAAAATGTACATGCTTTGGAGTCATAATGCTGCAGTAGTGACCGTATCAGTCAAAATCTGATTTCCCTGAGAGTAAAGGATTCAAGTTTAATTAAATATTTTCATAAGGTGAACTAAGTTGCAACAGGGCCAAGGCATCTTCCACTCCACATGACCTACATTCCTTAACACTCCACGCACTAAAACTGAGCAAACAACGCACAGCAAAAATTATAAACTTTACAGAAGGTCAGCATTGTACGAGCATCCATTTTCCAAGTTCAGCCCAACTAACTGCATGGAATTGAGTTTCATCAAGATTTTAAAACCTGTGAAACATTAACCTCTGTAGACCTACCAGGTAGGGTAATCAAAACAAATCAAAACACATTCTTGAATCATTTCAATAACCCAAATAAAAGCAAATAGAGCAAGAACAGCCAGTCCTTTTTGCCCTGTTTTACACCGGGCATCCCAAACAGGGCATTTCAAGATCCCTATAATTTGTAACACTTTCCAAGGTGAGGATTAGCAAAGCCAAGCACTCGCACACTGCTCCAAAACCAGCGAGCCTTCCAGCAGGGCAGCCTGACTGGGTGCAGCAGCAGCTCAGATTTCTCCGCATTGGCGCTCTCCGTGACACAGCTCCGCTCCGTGCTGCCCATGGTTATCCCAGCCCTGGCACCTTGCAAAGACACCTGCTGCCTGCACAGCCCAGAGCCATCTGCTTGTGAGTGAGACACACACTCCTGGGGGAGAGATTTGTCAGCTTCACCAACACAACAGGAGAACCTTCCCTGACAAATTGCACCTCTTCCTTTGCAGCTTCTGGGAACTCACTCACTGTGTTTTGGCAACAACACCCAAGTCCCTTGACAAAGTCTCCTCAGCTCCTTGGAGATCTTCCCTCCAAGTACCCAGACCCGAAACCCTAAGTTCCTCCACCTGCTGCAGCCATTTTGGACTAGAAAGAACCAGAAATATTCCTGTGACATTAGGGCTGGAGGGATCAACAGAGCTTATTCCACATTTCCAGGGGACACCAGTGCTGGTGAAGACATTTTTTACCATCCCTGTTTCTGCTGTGTGACTACTGTGCCCTGAAGAGCCCAGGAACAGAATAACTCACCACAGGACTAAGCGCTGAAAATAAAAGGAAACTTTCTACCTGCAGAGAGGACAAGGCATAAGTGCCACAGGAGTTGATGGAGACAAAGATGCCTCCACTGAAGGGTCAAAGCTGCCCATGGTGTCTTTGCTCTCTCACTGGCATCAAAAGATAGGCTCAAAGAGCAGATGAACGAAGTGCCAAAGAGATGGAAAAAGGAAAAAAGAAAAAAACCTCACTCTGATTTTCAGTACTTGAATTAATGACTGGATCTCCCTTGCTATAACGAACCTCTGAAGAGGGGGCTGGAAGAATTGCAGTGCACTTTGCTGTGAGCCTAATTCCTTGGTGCCTGTAGTTATGTGCTACCATCACCCAAGCATGAATTCTGGCTCACAAACAAGCCCCAGGCCCTAAGACAACGTTAGTTTTAAACTGAAACCCATTTTACTGGGATTTTCACTTAACTTCAATAATTATTGGGGGGATGCTTTGCTTTTCACTCCAGCTGGCTTCAGCTTGGTACAAGCTCTCCCTGGTCACACCATCACATGACACCCAGTAGCACTCAATGAATTTCTTTGTTCCTTTTCTGACTTCATCCTATAGCAAATAAGCACATTTTAACAAGCCACACAAACACAATCACAAAGGAAACTATCACAGGTTTGTTTCAGCAGTGGGAAATACAACCTGGAATAAAATAAAAACACTGCATTTCATCATGCTTTGCTCTTATTCATCTCCATTAAAATAATTGCAACACCACCACACATGCCAAAAACATTTAGCTTATTCAGTCTGTTAATTAACAGCTTCTGTTTCGAAATTTACGGGTCGGTTTTCTTCAAATTCACTTGTTGTGTGTTGCTTTCAGATTTGTATTTTGAGTGCCTTCTTTCAACTATCTCCTGGTAGAATCTGGGCCTAGAGTAAGGATAAAAGGGTAGTGTAACAGCTTTCCTGTATAGTTTAATCCTGAGATTCTGATTTTAAGAGCAAAACCATATCACTTACCAGAGCTACAGTGGACAGAAACGAACTTGGGAATCTTCTAGAAGGAACAAAACACACTCCAGTAAGGGTTGGGACTTTTTATGTTTCTGCAGCTGTACAAAAATTTTAAACACACATAAGCTTCCTGCAAATTTCTAGCACTAGTAGTTGAGTAAGACTAGAGTATAATTCAAGAAAGGAAAATCTAGAGTATAATTCAAAATGTAAAGACAAGATTTGTAGATTTTCCAAGACAGTCTGACACTTCAGTACAATCTGTTAATTCACAAACACTAGGGCAAAGAGAAAATAAATCCAAAGATTACACAGGGTCAAGACAAAGATGATTCCCATATCCAAGACCACAATTCCCAGAATAACCTGGGTGTAAAACCAAAACAAATGAACAATAATCCATCCAGGTACACCCCAAGTGGTTCTACACATGCATATGTCTGTTCCTACCCACCAAAATGGCACTTGCCAGGTATTCCTCCACTTCTGGAAAGCAACTAAACCTTTCTCAACATGAACACTGCAGAACAATAAATACCTGATGGGGGTTTAAAACAGAAATAACTTCATAGTCTATATCTGTAGTTATTTCATTGGTAAGGAGTTTAAGGCAAGACTTATCTAATAAAAGTATAGTCTGCAACAAAATTATTTGGAATACTCCAATCCTCAAGTGTACTGCCACAAAAATAAAGCTAATTGATAAACAAGCAAATAATTACCAAACTGTCACAAAGAGCAGTAATTAATGACTTATTAGGAGTGGTTAAAGAAATATGACAGCTTCACTCCTATATTTTACACACTCAGATCTGTTTCTCAAGATTCTCAACTTAAAAAAAAAAAAAAAAAAAAAAAAAAAAAAAAAAAAAAAAACAACCCCAGATAACCATCAACTGTCCTTGGGCAAGTTTCCACACAAGTCCTCACAAGACTGACAGCAACAGCTCCCATTTCCTTTCAGCCCCACAAGTCATGGATGCCCCAAGCACTAGACTGGCCTATCCAGACACATTTCTGAAATAATACACATGGAATTCTCCACTTTGTGCTGCTGGGAAGCAAAATGTGTGTGGACAGAGCTTCACATGGACACTTTAAGCTTGATTAAAGTGATACAGTTTTGTGTCCAGGGACCAATCACCACACCCATCACCACACACCCCTCAAAGCTCAGTTTCCAGAAATAATTTTCTTCTAAGGACCAGCAAGGCTTCATCAGGGGTGCAATCCTTCAGTGAAGCTTTGCTGGCATTCACAGCACATTGATGCACAGGTTTGAACCGAGCTGTGGTGACTTTGGGCCATGCCAGAGCCAGCTCTCCAGGGGCAGCACCCCAGAACACTCCAGAGAAGGATACTGCTGCAAGGTCCACCTCAGGAAACCATGCTGCTAAAAAGAATTACTGCTGAACAGGTGTTTGCCTTTTGATCAATTGGCACAAGTGGCTTCCCAAGCAAACAAAAAAGAAAAAATCTAGTTCCTTGCAAACAGCAGCTATGATCTCTAATAACTATCTCATTTTAAAAATCCCTAGCACTCACAAATCTGAAGCAGCTACTAGATGAAGTGCTAGCTTTGTTTGCTTTGTGCTAGCTTTTTTGTGATTTTTTTTTTTTTAAAGACAGTACTTAATTTTTGTTCAAAGTTTTTTCAATACTTTTAAAAACATCAATTTCATGAATTGGTACTCCTGGCACTAAAGCACCTTATTCATTTGACTTAAGTCAAATAACTTTCAAACCAGATGGGGGCTGCCAAAAAAACCTAAAACAAAATACAAAATATGTAACTGCATCTCAATCTAAATGCAGTTTAGATTAAATCCTGGACATCTACAATCAATGTTTGAAAGTTTTGGTTACACTTATGCACTCCATCTTCAGTTATAAGAAATAAGAAATAAACAGTTATAAGAAATAAATTGTTATTTATAAGAAATAAACAACTTTTTCCAGACTGGTGGTGAAAATAATTTCTCTAATGGAATATAGTCTTGAATTAAGAAACTCGAAAGGTCCTCAAACTTCTACACTCACACTGTTACCGCCTTCTAAGTATAAGACACAGCTTTAATATTTCATTTTTTTTAAAGCATGCTGTTTCTGCAGGGCATCAAGGCTCACTTCCAGCTGAGAATCAGAAGCTGACTCAAGACTTCCCATTAACTCTCTTTAGTTACTGAGTAAGAAGGGAAAATAGTCTTAAGTTGCTTATTTTTTGTGCAGCTGAATCATTCATAGGAGGAGAGAACAGCACAGAGCAAAGAAGAAAGCTATGCTTGTTTCCCTATACAAATAAAGTTATGGGCATGACAAACCAGTTTATAGGCACAGTTTGGGCTACAAATCATTTAAACGCTTATTTCTTGCACAGAATAGCAGGACCTCACACCCTGAGCATTTTAACAGACATACATCCAAGTGTCATAAAAGATCAAAAACAATTCATCAAAAGGTTCAAGAAACCTTATGTCACAAGTCTTGGAAATTTCCTCCCAGCAAAGCTGTCCTGGAGGAAGGACAGAGAATTCTATTAAATGCTTCCAGTGGATTTTACTTCCTGGAAAAACAGGGAGAAGAGCCCTCCACAATACCTATTCACAAACACTTGGAGCTGTATCAGAAAGTCAGTTTTCAGCCCAAAGATACTTTCTGAAACAACAATAAGAAGTCAATCCATGATGAAATTTTTGTGAGGACTAGAAATACCAACAAAGGAGGTGAATGATGTCAAATGCTTCTCACGTGTCAGCATTTCTCAAACACACTTCTGTTCCCTTCACAAATATGACTTTGTAATAATCAAAAAGAAATAAAAATATTTGTTGAAAGTCTAGAGCTGGAGGAAAAAAGTTAATTCATTTGCTAATCATCTCATGAATTTGATCTCACCACAAACAACCCAATAGGCTTTAATACTGCAGTAGGATTTCTCTGGTGAGTAAAAGGCAAGAGATTTGACCAATAAGGAACAAACCAAGGTAAATTCTTGTACTGTTCTGAAGGGAGAAACCTTCAGAAAGAGCAATGTGGACAAAAAGGACTTTAAAGAGCCCAAGTGGAAAACAGCAGGAAAGGTAGGCAAGGGCAACAAACGCTCAGCAGTTTAAGTCAAAACTAATGTATCTCATGGTCAAGAGCATCAATTAGAAAATAACCAAGTCAGGACAGAGGCTGTTACTTTTTTAATTAGCTCAGAACACTCTTCAAGTCGTAAGAAGAGTATTCCAGCAAATCATGTCCTCTGTGCATGTCTCAGCAGGGGCAGGGAAGGCCCCCCACACAAAGCCATGCCAGCGAGGCACAGCAGCCACGCACCCAGCTGCAATTGCCACGGCTCCATCGCCCAAAACCAGCCCACTGCTCCATTAGCACTTACTCAGCAAGTCACTCACACCGGCAAGGAGAGGACTCAGAGCTCAGGTGACATCACCCTGCACAGAAGAAGGATGCAAGATCATTTCAGATGTCCTCTCCTCCAGCCCTGGTTAATCTCATGGGTTTCTCCACCCAAATGCTGCTTTAGAGCAACCCAACTGTTTAGAAGCATCCTAAGAAAATAAAATCTACTGTTTATAAAACACTGACATGATTCTCACCTCTGAGTCTCAATATTTAAGACACATCACCAAACAAATATTTTCTTTGCTCAGGTTCCATAAACAGCTTCTGTTAACAGGAAATACAGACCAAAAAAAAAAAAAAAAAAAGAAAAAGGAAAAATAAGTCACAAGTATTTTGTGCTAAATAATCATTTCCCTGTACTTCAGCTGAAATATTTTCACAACAGCATGAAAGCTGTCTCTGAGCACAAGACTCCAGCACAAACTGGTTGGTCTTTTGGAAAAGAAAAGTTACTGCAGTATCCAGTGTTCGGCCTGGATCAATGACTGAAACAAGCGAACAAAAACAAGGAAATGTGAAGCAAAGGTTAATTGCACACTAGGTAGTGTCAGTGCTTTAAAACTAGCTCAGCTAAAAATCTAAGTGACCTTGTGTGATAATTGCTTGGAAAAGCAGGCAGCTTCAGACTGGAAACACTAACTAAGAAAATGTTGGCATAAAAGTCTGGAAATAAGTAATATCACGTGAATTATTCCCAAAACTAAGTAATTTGGCCATAACACGAAAAAGACATAAAATCCCATTTATTTAAAGGTGTTTGCGTTGGAGGAGAAGACCTTCAAGGATGCCTACTACTAGAGTTGCTCCCTGCTGTCCATCCCCAGGGAACTCTGAACAGCACGCAAAACGGGCTGCGCAATTTCCAAAAATTCCCTGTTGTTCCACAGCCAGGGCTCAAACGAGTAGGTTATTTAGAGAATAAGAGACAAGATGCCACTCGATACCCGCTTAAATACCACAACTTCAGCGATGTGTCGCCCAAAAAGTTCACGCTTCACCGTTTTCCTCCTTTCTGAGCCCAGCCGGGAGGCGCAGCAGCAATTACGCAACGCTGTTCCTTCAGAGGCGGCTGGGATGGAAACTGAGGGAATATCCAGCGAGGGCACTGCACCCCAGGCACTCTGGGAGCCATCCCAGGTCCCCACTGTCCCTCACACCGCATCCCCAAGCCGGGTGGCAACCCAACAAGGGAGGGGGGGGGGGGCTCTGCACGGTGCTGCCCGCGCTGACACCACCGCGGGGCCGCTGTCGGCGACAGCCCCTCACGGCGACACCAAGTAATAAACGGGGACCCGCCGAGACCGGCCAGAATTCGGCGTCCGAAAAGCGGCGCCTGCCCGCGTCCCCCCTGCCCCGCTCCCGCCCTCAGCACCCCGCGCGCGCCGAGCCCCTCGCGCGCGCCTCCCCTCAGGGCTGCGGAGCCGCCGCTGAGGGACCCCCGGGCAGGCGGGCGCCCCCTCAGCCCCCCACCCCGGCTCCCTCTTCCCTCACGGCGCTCCAACTCCCTCAAGGAGCAGCGGCAGCACCTGCCAGGCTTCCCCGCACTCGCCGCTGCGGCGCCGGACGAGGACCACGCCAGAGCCCGGCTGATGAGCGCCCGCCTGCCGCGCCGCACAGGTAGCTGCGCGCCGCCCCCGGGCCCCTCTCGTGTCCCCGCCCGAGCGCCCCTCACGAAAAGGGCGGGAAGGGACGCGTCCTTCTGGCGCCCCTCAGGACATGGCGCTCCCCCTCACCCCTTCAGCTCCCTCCTCAGGTCACACCGTCCCCTCGCTCGGAGGCACCGCATCGACGCTGCTCCCCTGCGCCTCCTTCTCTCAGCTCTCACCCCACGGCACGGCTCTCACCTCAGCTCCCCACTTCTCACCCCGACTTCCACGGCTCTTCCCCTGAGCCCTCCTCCCCCTTCCACAGCTCTTTCGCTCAGCCCCTCGACTCTCACCCACCCCATCCCCTTAAATGGCTTTCCCTCCTCCCGCTACACCAGACCCTCCACCGCAGGCACCCTTCCCCTTGCGGGAAGGCAAGAGGGCGAAGGTAGACTAGGACAAGCAGCGAGGTAGAACGACATTGCCTCTCCACCTCCCCACCCGGACCCTCCGCTCCGCTCCGCACCGCAGCCGGGACCCCTGGGCCCCCTCGGTACCGCCGAGGCCCCTCACCGCTCTCCCTTCAGGGCCGCTCCTCCGCGTCGCTGCCTCTGGTAAGGGGCCGACGAGCGCAGCTCCGCTCGGGGCTCTTGTCCTTCAGCCGGGTCCGCCCGGCCCGGGCTGCGGCGCTGCTGCGGCGCCGAGAGCGCCGGGCCCGCCGGTGCCTCCGCCCGGGCTCTGCTGCACCTGCTGCGGGGCTGGGCTGCCCTGCGAGCAGAGGAGGCTCCCTCGCTCCGTCCTCCCTCAACTTCGCATCACTCCGGGCTGCCCCCGCTCCGCCCCACCGCATGCACCGGCGCTGCCGCTCGCCCCCGCGTCCGGGGAAAGGCTCGACTGCCCTCCCGCCCCATGCACTGCCCCGCTGCCGGGACGGCGGGCAGCTCCCGGCACAGGGCAGCTCCCCTGGGCCCGCCTCTGGCGGGCGGGACCGGGACCGCCCCCACCAATCGGCCCCAGCGCGGCTGCTCTCCAGATCCTGCCCTTCGCCGGGGGCAGAGATACTTTCTGCCGGACCAGGATGCTCCAAGCCGCGTTCAACTATTCAGCCAACTAAGCACCAACTTAACGTTGTTATCGCGATTTCGCTTCCCCGACCGTCTTTAAATACAAGCATTAACTACCCAGTTGGTTTCACGTCTGTGTGGTTTGGGTGGATGCGGATTTGGGGTTTTCTCCCGTGTTATTTGTTCGTTGTCTAATAATGATATGTCAAAATATAATAAAGCTGTTATCGCATAGCTGACAGACAGTAAAGCTCTTAAAAAACAACAAGATTTGCCCCTCACCTCTCACACACTCCAAAGTCCAAACTTTCCCTGTTTCTTTTCACTTTCACGTTCACTGCAGTTTTTGCAATGAGCTTTAAAGGACAAGAAGTGTCAGATTGTCTTCCTGATTTGACAGATCAGGTTACTCCTTTAATAAAAGTGAAGGTTTAAGTTTCATCAGACAAAACAAAAAAGTTAATGAAATTGGAATGATAGGTTAATGAAACAGCATGATAAGAAAAATGAGCATAAGCTTTACATTGATTTCCATTTTAGTCAAGATGGCTCACAAAAGAAAATGAAACTCAACTTTCATTCAAATTAATCCAATTTATTTGGGGCCTATAGTTTTCCTCTATGTTCGTTATACAGCTCTTTAAGAGCTATTCTGTTTCTTACACATGGAACAAATCATTAAAGTTTCTCAAATCTCTAAAAGTGGCAATTGGTGCAGGTACCTGGGGAATTCTATTACAATTATTTACCAGACTTTGCTAAAAAATTAAAGGTTTCTTCATGGAATATTGTACTGAAGATGTCTCACAGTGCTGGTAGCATACTGAATTTAATTACTGAGTGCTATTTAATTCTCAGGAGTGAATGTTACTTCTAAAATCTTTTGTATTATTTCCTACCCACTCTTCTGTCAGTACATCAGACTTGGTTGATTTTGTCATTGTTCTGCCTTCCCAGTTTCCTGTCTTGAGCAGATGAGAATAGGTCAGACACAATGTTTTACCAAAAATTAAAGTGTTCAAGAGCTAATGATTTTCTCATAACATCCTACACTTATTGTAATGACATCTTTCCTTGCCTTCTAATGGCAACTTGCCTTGAGTTTCCATCATGTACATCATAGTGTCCTGTCTCTGCCTGTTATTGCCAAATTGATTTTATTTCCAACTCCAGATATGTGTATAATTTTGTATTTCTTTCAAAGTAAATATGAGGCATTCATTATTAGCTAAGGTATGATTATTATAACTCTAAGGTGTATAAGGCATCCAGCAAAATACTGAAACAGGGATTTTTTCACTCTCCAGTATGTTCCAGACCCTGTCAAAGAAATTCTGTGTTGCAAAAGTTTTGGAGTCTTGAAATCTGAAATTGTGATACAGAAATCAGATTCAAATAAAAAAAAAAATAAAATCACAAAATGCTATAAATATGAAGCATTCTTAATTTTTGTTAAAGTTTTACAGAGTTAATAAACACTTCAAAGCATTTTTGAAGAACCTTCAATTGTTGTCCAAAGGGACACCTTCATATTATATTTCAAGGGAGGAATTTAATTAATTTGCTTTTAATTTGGACAGTGATGTCATCAAAGTTATTTTTACTCACTGAGGAGCAAGAAATGCCTCTTGATGTGACATATTTCTCTGAGGTTGTAGAGTGCCTTCATCCAAGAGAATGAGGTTAGAACTTGTGTTGGAGGAAGACAATGGCTCCCTGTCATGTTTTTGTCCTGGTGAAGTTTTTATCATGCTCATAAGAATCAAGAAATGCTACACTGTTAATTCCAGATCTGTGATTCTGCAAATCCAGTTCATTGAACTGGACAATATGTGTAGGGTATACTGAAGATTATGTCCCTCGTGCCTTTCTGCTGATTTGCACAGGTCTGGCCAAAGAGGAAGGAATTTCTCCAGTAGATTGCTGGATCATGATGATTCACATGGCGTTCTTCAAGTGTTTTGTCCTCAGCCTTGATTGTTTTGGCTATACATGCACACACCTTTTTTACAGAGCAAAGTACAACCATCACCTTCCTTGTAACTCAGATCCCAAGGCAGTGTTAGCTGCCTTTGCTGCCTACTTGGTATGCAGTCACAAACAGCCAAAACCACAAGCAGCCTATTTATTTATTTAAATAGGGCTTGTAGTTCTTTAGCCTTCCCAATATGCCAGAAGGAACTGATCATCTGAAATGTATAGTAGTCAATTGAACTGCAGTGTTACCAGACAACCAGCACTTCTGGGTCTGCCTGTCAGGTCTTTGGAACCTGCTCACAGATCCCCACCAAAGTGGGAAAAATGTACAAAATGAGTCTGCCTTTGCAGTAGGCAAGTGTTGGCCTTATTGTCTGCCACAAGTGGCACTAACACACGAGTTAATTCTGCCGGAGGTTAAATCTCACAAAGGGTGAGCCCTTAACTGTGTGCTACAGCTGTAAACGGCGGCTCCCAACAGAGAGCTAAAGCGACCACCCCGTGCTCTGTGGCTCGTGGAGGTGTGAAATGGTAATTTCTACTTGGCCGATGCCGTTTGGGTAGCAGCAGACAGCTTTTCTCCTCGGTGAGAAATCTGTGATGCACCTGCAGTTGTTCTTTCAGTGCAGCCCGTGTAATTACAAAGCACAACGTTCTATTTCCTGGGGCAAACATTTTAACAAAGGAAGAAAGAATCCTTTATGGACAAATTTAGGTGAGACCTCATGCTTGTTTATTCCTTGCTTGGCAGTAAGTTTCTGAGCAGGTTTGTTGACCATGGGGCCAGGAGGCTTTAATGTTGAAAAATGTTAAAACAATAAAATCCCACTTTGCTCTGCCTTGTTGCAAGGCATGTTCTGTGGTTAGAGAAGGCACAGGGAGGGGCACTTCAAGCATTTGAGCAGATCAAGCATCTCTCCTTTGAGGAAAGACTAAAGAAGGTGGAACTCTTCTGTGTGGAAAGGGAATAGCTGAGAGGGGATTTAGTCAAGATCTGCAAAAGCATGAAGGGGGTAGAGATGACAGCTACACCGCTGCTTTTCACTAGAAGCTGTGATTCAAGAACAGGGCAGTGAGCACCAAAGCAGGTTGGAGAGGAGAGGACAGGAAGATTTTAATGACAAGCAGCTGACCTTGATTTCCTTGATTACCCCAAGAAGTTAAAAAGGCGGGCTGGGTGAGCAGGGTTTGTTGTGGGGTGAGCAGTTTGTGGCTGAGGGTGCTCTCTTTCAGCTCTGGAGGTTGCCTTTGACCCTGTGGTGGTACAAATGCAATATTTGAGCATTGTGAGTGAGTAGCGAGGGAGTGGGTTAGCAGAAGGGGTTGTGCTGTTTATAGAGATCGTCTTCTTTTGCCACTGTTAGAAGCTGATTAGTGGCTTGCCAGAACTTTATTAATCCTCAGAGAAGTTCTTGTGTTGAGATCCATAGTCCAAGGAGTAGATACTCTCAAAAAGTTATTATTTTGTATTTTTTTTCTGCTTTAAGCAGAGGACTTTTTTTAAATGTGCAAATATAGCCAGAAAATGGAAAGATCCTTTAGGTGGCTTTCCTGTTAGTAAGTGGCAATAACATGTTTTTACAAAAGTTGCTTCTGGAAACTTAGACTGTGTTTATCCCAGAACCCTTTCAAGTTCTAGGTACTCCTGAAACAAAAGTAGGCAGGAAGTATTAGGTATGGGGTAGGTGCTTCTTAGTTGAATAAATCTATTTATGTCAGGTGTTCTTGTGACTTTTTGTTCACTTGGTTTTGTTCCTATGCTTAATGGTGGTTTAGTGAAGGAGGTTCAAAACCTGTACCACTCCCTGTTTCAGTCCTGTGTTTCAATACTGTTTCTCCCCAATTGCTTAGTCACTTCTTGAATTGTGTGGTAGCATATTCCTCAGTGTGCTTTTAAAAAGGAATGTGGAAATAGAAATATTAATGTTTCTGTTCATGCTTTGGTGAAAGCTGTTTTAAATTCAATTTCATAAAATTAGTGATTAAGTGTGTAAAAACCCTGCATGTGAGAACAGTGTTCTCTTAGTTGCTGTTAGAAATGTTTGCACATGTAGTTTGCTCTTTTACAGGTTTCTATCTCAGCAAATAACATCATGATGAGCTTTCTTCGTCATCCTTCAAAGAGGCACTAGGACTTCATCTCTTTAAATTAGAGGAAAACAACATGAAGTAGGTATGGGAGGTAGTCTTTTTTCAGCTTAAGATACCAAAATGTGTTCCAAGTCTGTTACCTGGTGGAGGTTGCTTGTTCTAATTAGTTCATTAGAGAGGAAGAAGTAATTACAAAAGGCTACTGCAATAGTCTTATTTCACAAGGCAAAAAAGTTGCTGAAATACCTGAGCGTGGAGCCAATACTAATTTTATGCCTAGCTTTGCAAGAGGCTTTTCAGCCCCTACTGACATTATGTATATCTTTGAGCAAGTACTGCATTTAAAACCTGACTGCAGAGAAGTGAGCCAATCCAACAAGATGCTTGTTTCTGTTTCTACACCTCCCTGTGAGTGGCTTCAGGAAGCACTGCTTAGTTTTGCATCTGTGGTTCTGACTTAAATTATCCATGATAATGAGCTATAGTTTGTGTATCTTTCCTGTGTAAGCAGAAAAGGTTAGTTTGTGTATAATAAGTAAAATAATTAATAGTGCCTGGATACTCTACTGAAAGGTGTTGCTGTTTGACTGAAAGGAATAAAAAGAGCAGTAAAGCAAACAAATGTATTGCTCCAGCAGTAGTGTATTGTATTTGGCTCGTGAACCATTTCTCATTGATAAAAGGGCTCTTGCCGCACCTATTAACAAAACACCAAATGCCAAAGCTCTGTGCATCTTGTTTGCTCTCCTTAGCCCATCTGGGCAGTAAGGGACAGAGTGAGAGGGTGGCACCTCAAAATGGCTTCAGGGGAATAGTTAAATGAACTGAGATCTGCTTGGTAATCCCACAGTGACACAGGTGATAGGGGTGTGGCATGGTGTGTGCATGTTTGGCTTTCTGATTCATAAATTATTGTAGGACAGTCTTCACAGCCTCGGCTATAGCACGGTAAAGGCTTGACAAAAGATAGTTGTGAAACTCTTCAAAATAAGTTCTGCATTTCCTTTGTGTCTTATGCAATTGGCTCCTTTTCTCTTTTTCCTTCTCTTTTCCTTTTCCTCCTCCTGTTTTCAAGCCCTACTGGCCTTGGCATTTTGGAGCCTTTTTAGTCAAAGGTGACACTAAGCAGCAGTATGAAAATACTTGTTAAACAGTATTAAATGCCTGCTGAAAAGACATCATGTCCTTCCTTCATTGGATGTGTTCTGTCTCCTCAAGCAGTGCTAAGTTCTACTTGGTAAACTAATTATGACCCTAACCTGTTCTACCAGTTTCTTTGTTGGAAATCTTCTCTGATTTTAAGATCAATTTGATGGCTCTGTGAAAGCCATTGTAGGGCTGGGTTCTATGTGATTAATAGTCCCAGCCCAGGAGGTCCCTTTCAGTCCTGAATTGCTGATCAGATATTTAGAAGTGAGAGATTAAGAACTGGAACAGGGCTCTCCAGCCTTCTTTTTGGGATGTTTGGGAGCACGGCAGAGGTCCTGAGTTTAAGCTCCAGTGCCAGGTGACTGATGTAAATACACTTGGATATAAAGCTGGGAGGGGTTGGGGACAGTGACTTCCAGCAATGGGTAAGAAGCAGAACAACCCAAGTCTGGTGAATGCAGTCTGCTATGGGGATCAAGTATGGCCCCTGATGTGAGTCTGGAGAGAGGGGAGAGAATATGGCATTGCAGCTGCCACAAGCATGTCTCAGCTCTACAGTGCTTTGGGAAGTTGGGAACTTGGGATATGGAACTCATGGCACAGCTGTGGGCCCTCAGCAGCAGTGCTGGTTCATCTTGTTTGTAGCTCTGCTGTTGGGGGTGATGGGGAAGCATGCCAAAGTCACTCCATGTACCTACCACATGCCAAGAAGTTGTTTCCCAATGTTTGGGTAGCCACCACCACATCCTCCTGCCAGATCTTCCAAACTAGTTCCTCGCCTGCGTGTCTGTGTTTTGTTTTGCAAGCATTATGATACTGAGACTGTCATACTGAAACCATTGCACCCAATATCAGAGGACCTCTTTGCTTCAGGTGGAGAAGCAGGCTTCCCAGGAACATCTTCTGGTTTTATATTTGATCTTTACAGTAAGACTTTCATCTTTATGCATTTCTGTCTGCCTTACAAATTGTTTTCCTTCTTCTGTGCATTTTAAGTAGCCCTAGTAATAAAAATGTTCTGACAAGCTGTTTTCTGAATGCTGCAGAAGCCTTTTTCACTTAGGTGTCCCTTCTGCTCAGCCCTAAGAAATGTATCCCTTCTGTGCAATTCCACCATCAAAGTCTAAGAGATCACAGCCTTTTGCAGCTGAAGTTGTCTTGTTTTCATAGCTACACCTTTTACAGTACCTAAATACCTGGGTCATTTTACATTGTCCCTTTTGTGGCTTTACCATTTCTTACTGGTTTATCTGTTTTTAAGGAGTATGTCCAGTACCATTTCCTACAATGTCAAGTTTTTCCTTTTTGGTTGGTTTCAATTAATTCATGCTGCCCTTGTGCTTAAGGCACCCAGAGAGCTTGGAGGCCTGAAGTGCAGAATGAATCATTTAGGGCAGGCGATCGGCTTTGGGGAAGAGAGAACAAATTGAAAGTCATTTTCTCTCAAAACTGCTCTTGTTAATTTAGTTCCCAGTGTAGCCTTTCTTCTTCCCTTTTATTTAGAAGATGGGCTAAATATCAAGAGAAGGATGGGAAAGACATTTCTAAGAATGTCAGGAACCCATTTCTATTCCTCCCAAAACTAGGGAAAAGAATAGCCTTAACAAATTAGTGCTCCAACAAGCTGAAATTTCTAATTACATATGTAGATATTAGAAATCTATTGGTGTGCCATGTCGTACCCCTGGTGACATACTAGTTTCTTTCAAGTCAAAGGTCTCAAATGAGTCATCATATGTATATTTGTCCAAGTTCTTAATGAGTTTATGTATTGACTTTTGGACTTTTAGCACATTTAACAATTTTGATGTAATTCTGAATAATGTAATGTTAAAGGCTGCATTCTAATAACAATAAGTGTTAAATAGAACAGGGGAAATATCTTTAAGCAAGTAGCAAGTTTGTACAGAATATCAGCAACATGATTTATACCAACTCTAGGAAGTCAGTTTTAAACAACTGCAGAAAAAGGAAACTAATATTTTTTATCACTGAAAATCTGTTCTCTCCTTTTTAAATAAACCTTTTGTCTGCTTTTATTTTCTAGCAAACTTTTCTCTTGGCAGGGAAATTTGCCTTCTGTTAAATCCACTGTTTATTTTTGTTGCTTTATTTTTTCATTACTACCTTCTCATATAGTTGTGTGAAAATGGAGCTAACTAGCTTGTGTCTTGTATCTGTGGGTATCTGTGTAACCCCATCTGTGCTTCTGATGTGCCAGGTACACCAAAATTGGCTAGGAAAAATGTAATTGCAGACAGATATGTTGGCCCAGCTTGTGATGTGGGGCAGAGCACATGCTGTGTCCCAGTACAGAGCTCTTCCATCTCCCTGCAGCCTGGGGCTGATACCATCACATAATGATGTGTTTCCTGTGTTTGTCTCCTCATATCAGTGATCTTTGATGTGCTTCTTCTATTTGTCTCCTGTATCAATGGTCTTCCTCGGCAGGACCTTGTCCTTTACTCAGCCCTCAGTGATTTAATTGATGCTATTGTCTCTTGCTGAGTGCATCCATGTTAATGCCCTCGTAGGAACATTAAATAATGCATTGAAGGGTTTGCTAAGAGAACCTGGATCCTATTTCATATCGAGAGTGTGTTCAACATATGCAAAAGCATGAGCTTTTGCATATGTTTGGAGCAGTGAACTGTTACTCTTCCCTTTTGTCCCATTTTCCTGTTACTCTAACTGTAGTGACTGAACTGCAGCTGATCCAAGTGTATGTTTGGGGAAGTAAAAATCTGCCATTTCCCAATTAACCTCTCTCCTTACACTCTTGTTTTACCAACAGTTTTGAAGGTTGATTCTTTTATTGACAATGCATGGTAAATCTTGATCAATTTGCAGTTAATGTAATTTTCTCCTTTTGTTGTGGTTGAGGGAGAGTTTAGATATTTTCTATATGTGATTTTTAACTGAGACCTAGATTTTTGATTTTGTGTGCTGTGAATGGAGCGATGTGCTAAAATCCATTACAGAACTGTCATATGTAGAGTTGAATATTTGGGAGCCTTAATTCATCTTCCTTCTGTAGAAGTCTGCTGCTTCATGTTGCCCTTGTAGAAATTTGGGAGCGCAGTTTTGGAGATACAGCTATCCTTGAGCATAGGAATCCTAAAATGATCCAGGGTGGAAGTTGTCTGGAGGTCTAGTCCCACCCCTGGCAGGAATTGATCATATTAGTTTTGAGTGCTTAGGGCCTGCTCTGCTCAGTCTGGAACACTGGAGAATCAGGGTTCCACAGCCTATCTGGGCAACCTCTTTTGGTGTTTGACAACTATGTTGGTTTTTTCAATTATCTAGGCAGCTCTTCTTGGCCTTTGTGTCCACTGCCTTTCATGCTATCCCTAAGCACTTCCCAAAAAGCCTTGCTGTTCCTTTACCCAACTCCACTGGACAGCTGAGGATGGTAATGAGTTCTCATCTCAGCTCTCTTGAGATATAGGACACTAAAGAATTTATTCACCTGCATTTTTTCAGTCTTGCCAGAGTGGGGATTTTGTGTGAGAGTATGGAGATATCCCTCTACACCTACTGAAATCTTGGCTTGTTTTGTAACTCTGGTGCTGTGGGGTTTGTGTGGATCAGAAACAGTGATTCCCAAAAAGAAAGTGTTCCTGATTGGGATTAGATCTTGGAGTCTGCTAGGGCTGGAGGGAAGACAGAACCGGTTCCTCCCTTTGATTTTGTATCTGTGAGATGGCTGAGAGCACACTTGGGAAGGAACTCATTGCAGAAGTGGCAGTTTGACAGATGGAGTACAGCCAAAAAAAATAGAATTAATGAAAATGAAGGCATTTGTAATAGCAAAACCAAGAGTTAAATGTAGGTGGTGCAGATGCAAAGAGCAAGTTGGAATTGTGGTGGACAAGGGATTGCAGACACTACTGCCTTAATTGGCTCAGACTTTCTCTTTTTAATATCACAGTAATGCCTGTGGGCAAGTTAAGAGCGAAAAAATGAGTACAAATATTGCAAGAGGAGCATCATGGATATCATGGAGTTTGGTTTTCCTAGAGTGTAGAGGGGAAGATTATTGGTTGAAGGGGGAGGAGTTCTTCTTTTTCAGCCACTGCTTTGAATAATGAAATATTTATTCCCTCAGAGAAGAACAGCTGAAACAATAGAGCTGTGTTTATAGAAAAATGGTTATTTGTCCAGACTCTGATTTCTGGTTCATCAATACCTCTTTGTGAGAGGTACTTCCCTCAAATATGCCTTTGTTTCCAATGGAATGCAACCAGGGGCGTATAGTGCAAGGAGTCTCAGTTGGGCTGGCTTAAACAAACAATAAAACAGTGCAAAGGCTGAAATTAAAATGTATATATTTGTTCTATGCCATGTTCTATTCATTACCTGATTGAAGCATGAGGCAAAACAAAACCTCTTGAAGCTTCCAGCTGGCTGAGCTGTGTATCTGTACAGCAATGTTACATGTGTTTTAAAACACAATTAACAAGGCAGTTGCCAAGCTTTTCTTATGGTTTAATGAGCTTCTGAATGGTGGAAATAATCAGAAAAGTTCTCAATTCATGCCTAGCCTTAAGGACAAACACCAACTTTTTTCCTTTTTTTTTCTCAGACCGCTGAGCCCAGTGATCCAGTCTTACACTTGGAGGGACTGTGACAGGTGGTAAGTGAGACGGCTTCAGGTCACTTTGAGTGTAATTCATCTCTTTTCTGAAAAGGACATCTGCTTGCCCAGAGGGTGCTCCAGTCTATTTTCTTCTCTCCATGCCCTGGTATCCTCTGCTGGAAGCAATTGGGAGCTCGGAATGTTTATTACTATGTCATTGCTCGTCATGTCCCTGTTGTGATGGCAGGGTGTGTTCAGGCTCCCTTTCTCTGCCAGGGAACCACAGCCTGACCTAGAACACAAGTTTAATACCACAAGGCAATGTTTGTAATTTGATTTGCTGTGCTTTTTTCTCTCCATTCTGGAGTGTTGAGCTTGTCTGCTGCTTTGACTTGATTTGTTTGGTTCTCTAGAAAGCACCATCTAGTGGTACAAGCTCCTTAAGGAATAGGTTATGTAGCTTCTTTCTGGGGTAAATCTGTCTCTTGTTTTGCCTTTGCTAAAAATAAAGCTCAAGCACATTTCTCCAGATTGTCTACCAGCCTAGTTCACTTTTGGAAAAATTTGGCTGCATCCTCCCACCTTTATGGTGCCTTTTAAAAAACTTTTTTGACAGGGGCTTAAATCAAATGGATTGATCTCCAAGAAGTGATCAATGATAAGTAAAAGAGATGGTTGCTGTATTAGAGAAACAGGTGGTACTGCACTGTGGTCTGCTCTAGGGGCAGACATGAGTCTGCAGGAGGGGTAGGTGGAGGAGAGCTGCTGTTCTTCCAACTGTTTGGGGTTTTCCCCCAGGGGTTTATGCATATTTTGGATCCAGCCAGGTAGTAAGGAGGATATTGCCCTCCCTGCAGCAAGAAGGATGGCATTGAAGGAACAAGGAGTGCACACTTAAGCAGGGTGTGAAACAAGGACAAGGAAGGCAGCTGCAGAGAGACAGAGACAGCTTTTGCCACCCATTGCAGAGCAGGCAACGCCATGGGATACAGGTATGCAAGTGACCAGGAGCTGGAAATTGAGGAACGGAAGGAGCGGTAAATCATGGAGAATCTGAGTGAGAAGTCAGTGAATACAACAGTGTGAAGAATCCATTGAGAAGTCAGGACAAGTCATCAAAGAATTTGTGAAATGACTTGCATGTGTTGGTGACAGGGCTGGCAGTAGTTGCTGTGTTGTGTCCATACGACAGCCTGGGTTTAACCGGATGGACATCATTGTGCCAATAACTTATTTGTTCTGGTCAGTGAACAAAACACAAATACATGCAGCGCTGTAAAATTATTCATATTTCATTCTAGAAAACAGAAGAAATGTTCATGAACAGCTAAATTTCATTACCATTGACAACCACAGTGATGGGCAGATGGTGTCACACCTTGCTGTCTTGCATGGATTAAACACTTTGTGACTAATAATGGGAAAATCTCTTAGAAAATTTATTTTTCCCTCCCAGATTAACACTACCTGCCCTTTTTAGTGTCCCAATATAGAGCAGCAGAGGCATCTTTGAATTTCCTTAAAAGTATCAAGGAAAAAGTGTTTACTGATACCCAGTAAATATGTGAATATGTAAGGGTGGCATCTTTACAGATCCATCATAAAAGACTTGCCCTGTAGGGTGGTACAGCCTGTTTGTTTGAGCATTTGGAGAGCAAAATCTGAATTTGAGCATCTTTAAATAGAAAGGGATTTGAAGTCCTGTGTTTTTTGGCCCATGAAAATGACCTATAACTACCAAGATGAAAATGCCTTTAATGTTTTTGATTCTAGAAATATTTTCAGCCTAACTTCATTCAGTTTTCAACGAATTGATATGAGGTTTGTGGTAAAATCCACCATTAGAAATGAAAGGAAACAAGCTGCTTGTCAGAGTTAGAGTTCCCTATGAAGCTCCTGGTTACAACAGAGCTGAGATGGTTTTTAAACAGGCAGCTTAGCTTCAAAGATACACTTAATAAGCAAGAGTGACCAGCTGTTTTGACTATAGAGGGAATGACTACAGACTGATAATGAAGGTGAAACAGAACTAATTTTTTGTGTCTGCGGTACATAGCAGTACCACCACTTAATGCATGGCATTAGCAACATAAATTACATCCTGTTTTACTCCATATTGTGACAGTATATGCCCAGAAGGAAACACAGGAGGAGAAAGTCTACAGACTGGAACAGCAAGGACAGTGGGCAAATTGTGGAAATGCTTCAGTCCTAAAAGGTTGCTGAGGTAAATGAAATTGAAGCATGTGAAGCTTGCCAAAATAAAAGTTACTGGCTCCTATTCCAAAATTGCAACATCCTGGTAGATAAAGCGTTTTGTAAATAGTGACACAACGAGAAAGAAATGCATGCTGAAAGCTGGGAGATATGGTGGGATTCAATTGACATTAATGAAAGGGTCATGGAATGATGCAGTGTCAAGTTATGTGTGAGAAAAGGTATTGATTTAGATACCAACTGTATGAGATGGGAAGTTACAGTTCATGCTTGGGGACTTCCTTATATACAGGTTATATTTACCTGGTCAAGTATGAGAACATCTAGGGCCTGGAGCAGTGCAGGTTAGCCCTGAAAACCAAGGACCTCTACTGGTATTGTGCTGGTATTCTGCTCTTGGTACACCACATACACGCAGAAACTCTAAACAAAAAACACTCTAATCCCAAATAAGAAAAATGCAAACAAAAAAACCAAACAACCCACCAACCAACAAACCCAACACTACCCAAAAAACTCCAAAAAATGCCAAACTGAAAAACCTACCACCAATTAATCAAAAAACCCCCCCAAACAAACAAAAAGACCAAAAAAACCCACCAAAGAGACCAGAAAAACTTGCTTTGTAAGATGGAATTACTTTTTCTAGCTAACAATCGATCCATTTGCTGATTCTGACCAGGTTAAAGACTAAATAAAACAAGTAATTTTAAGGCCTTTTATGCCAATAAGGTGAAGAAATCACTGCTGCTGTCTTTGGTTATTACTCTTTGCAAGTCAATCAATTTTTATTTTTTTTTTCATTTCTTTAGTCTGAGTTGAATTTCATCTGTGTGGTGGAATTTTCATTATCTCACTGGCCTCTATGCCATGGTATTGTAGTTGATGAATAAATGAGTTTCCCAATCATACTTGTATTAGTGTGTTGTGGAGAGATAGAATGTAAAAGAATAGTGCAGAAGGCAGTCTCACCCTGAGGAGTTGCAGCTGTACCGATCACCAAAGATCAGGAACAGGCCTGCCCTTAACAGGCCACAGCTGTGTCCAGTAAGAAGATGAGTGCTACAAAAGGGTGGATTAGTTGGGTGAGGGGAGAGCTGGAGTTGGTTGGCTGTGCTGAGAAGGAGGAGCCAGTGCTGCGAGGAGGAGGAGCTGTCTGTGAGAAACCACAGAGAAGGCATGGGACTTTTGCAATAGGATGACAGCAGTGTATTGGGGTATTTTTTCTTGTCCTTTCTTGGACTGTTCTGTGTAATGGCTGTCAAATTATTTTCTTTGCATAATGCTGCTCATCTCCTTTTGGAAGGGAAGATGTGACACATGCCCCTGATTTCTGTTCCACTACAATGCATCTGGGCTAACAGAAGTCTTGAGTGTCCACTAATCTGGCTGTGTGACCTGATAGCTTTTAAAACAGTGGGTTTATTGGCAAAGGGTTTCCCAAATGTAGTTTTTAGTGGTGGTTGTGTTCAGACTGACATAAAAAGTGCCTATATTGATATTTCAAAACGCAGTCATGCAATATATCTATACATTGCTATTAAAAATAGGTGAATTTCCAGAAATAGCTTGGAGCTATTTGCCATGTAATGCACTGAAAACACATGTGAGCAGCAAGAAAGCAGTGTTTGTGCCATGAGAAGTTAATTGGTAAGCAAAGTATCATTTGAGTTGTGGTGGGCTCCTGAAGCAGTCGGAGGTTTTGTACCCAAAAGCCACATCCGATAGATGATATCTTGCATGTGTATCATTATATGCAAAGGGTTTCATTTTCCAGCATCCAGAACATCAGCATCTGTAGTTTTATTGTAATGCTGATGGGTCATGAATACTCCTTTTTACATACAGAGCAGACCTCACAAGTGGCCCTACTACTAAGTTTCACGTTAGGCAAGAATTCATTGCATGCTCAGTCATCTTATTCTGCTGATTTTCAGTGTGTTCAGTTGAGTTCACCAAGGTGACCTTTCACTGAATTTTCTGTGACTGTGTGCCCAAGGGTTTGCCTAAGGAGACTGCCTGTCCCTATGAGCCTGACCTCTCTTAGATCACCACAGCTATGGAATTACTATCTCAATTTATTGTGAAAATCCTTGACTGGCAAAGCTTTTGGGACATGTTTCTGCACATCTTGATCTGAAGATCCCATTAGCTGTCTGAGGCACTGCCTTACAAATTCATGGCAATTAAGGAGAACACAAAAATTAACTTGGAAATTTTATTAGGTTTAACCAAGGGATTTGGGGCAGCATAAGTTGGTTTGGTTTTTGGGAATGCACTTTACTCTTTACAGTAATTTGAGGAACAGAACTCTACAATGGATTCATTAGTGCAGGAGTTCCCGGCATGTAATTCTTCAGGGTAAGCTTGTAGGTCCATGGTCATTGTCTTTAGTATGTGATTCTCTCACATGTTTTTAGATGTACTAAAGAAAAGCAAAATGGTTCTTTTCACAAGTTCTCCAGTCAGAGTTGTTGATAATATCCTGGTGTGAATGAGAAAAATACCTTCATCTGTTCTTTTTCTCCTTAAGAGGAATACTGTGACATGTGTGAAGCATTATCTATGGGGTTTCTCCATTCCTATGCAATTCCTCTTTTTATTCTTCTCTGTGGTAATAAAGATACCCCTTTATTATAAGATATCTCTGTGCCACTTGCTTTTCACTTGGTCTGTTTGTTCTTCTTCCAGCTCAACCCATCTTGCTACTGCTTCCATTTTAATTTATAAGTTATCTATCAGTTACAAATTATAATTATATGTGTGAGAATCAGTGTATGTATATATTTAAGAAAATCTGGACACAAGTGTTCAGTCTTTTTCTCCCTTCATTCTGAAACCTTCTGGTGAGTGAAATTAGGATGAGAATTTCAATACAGAATCCTAAAAATTGATGGTGACTTTTTTGTGAGATCCCACAAGGGCTTCAGTGAGGGTTAAATGTGGGCTTAACTCTGGTTTGGGCCAGAGGCAAACGTCCTGCCTTAATCCATTGTTTTAAATCTCTCAGACTCTGCAGGGGAAGGCAAGGGCTGATATGTGACACTGTGTAATGAACACTACAGCAACAATCTCCTGTGAGCCATGCTGGGCGTTCAGATTGCCTGTACAATCCATGTCCCAGGACATCAGGCACTGGATACCACAGACATTGCTCTGGCTTTTCAGTAACTGTCACCCAGTCTGCTGGGGAAACTCACTGTGCATCACAAGGAAGCTCTGGACAAATATTTCAGTTTCTTTTATTTATGGTATGGGAACAGAAGCATGCTAAATGTGGTTCTGTTCATCTTCACGCTTGAGGTGCCTCCTCTTGGGCAGAACTGCTGGGTTGTGTCAAAGGCTGGCAATTGCCTTGGCACTGAGTGCCAGTGTGGCCACAGTGCCTGGGCTGGTTGTGCCCCAGATAGGTGTGGGGATGTCAGTGCAGCAATTGGCATCTCTGCTGCATTCATAGCCCAGCTCCAGGGCGAGGGTCATCAGTGTGTGCCTGCGTCTGCACCTCTTCATGCACAGGTAAGCTCTGGAAGCCATTTGTCTGTGTGCCAGAGCATGGTGAGGACTTAGAGCAAAGCCTGAAGTGCTGCTGCAGTAAAATCATAGCTTAGGAAAGCATTCATATGTTTCTGGTAGAAGATACATTATTATGCATAATTCAAATTGCTGACTCCATAGCCTTCTCTGTGTGTTGCATTTGGAATACAGATGGTAAAATCAACAAGCTTGTAGCTTAAGTTCAAAAGGCTTCAGGTCATAACTCAGGAAATGAAGTTCTAATTTCTTCCTTTGCCAAATTTTAGTGACTCATTCAGATTACTTGATCTTTCACTGTCTCAATTTACTGCCTTGGAATTTAACATAAATCTACCTATTTCTTCCCTAAACTTTTTCCAGCCATTGTGGAGGCATAAAAGATAATGACTAATTTTAGATATTCTCTTTAGTAGGATTGGGAAGGAGTGCTATTAACTTTGTGGTGTCATTCAGAAAAGTTACTGAGGAGAACAAATGCCAAAAGTAGAGATTGTATCATCATCTGTGTATTGCATAGTTATTCTTGTCAGTGTGCAACAGGAAGAGATCCCCAGAAATCAAAGGCTATGTAAACTTTATGGAATAGACCTTTTGGAGGTCTGCTTTTGACATCAATAGATTCTAAATATGTAGTAACTTCATGTTTTCTGTGCTAAATGACCTTTATTTGTTTAAAATGTAAGGTGGCCAAAGCTAAGAATCCAGGGTGTTTTCAGAACTCTTTTATTGGAAAGCAACTTGATGCTAAAGTATTACATCTTGGGCTTTCTCTATTGAACTATAATGTTAAGAATAGATTTTTTTCTAATTTAAAATCTGGGTTAGGAATGTGGTTGAAACCGTAAAGCTATGTCAGACAATGGTAATCTTTAGTATCAGGAAACCTTCTGTGTGCTGGTATGCTTTAAGAGAAGTTGAATTAGTTTTGCACACTTCCTGTGCAGACTGTTCCTGACCTTGTAGCAGTTTTTCAAGGTGGTAAGCACTGGTGGGACCATGCATTGCATAATGTGGGCTCCTCAGCACAGGAGAGATAGGGAGGTACAGGAGAGTGTGCAGCCTAGGGCCAGGAAGGTGTTCAAAGAAAAGCACCATCCTGTCTGCAGGGAGCAGCTGGGAGCACTGTGCTTCTTTATCTCAGAACAGAAGGCTCCAGGGCATCTCATCAGTGGATAAATAGCTGGAGGGTGAGGGTACAGAGGAGACAGAACTTGGCCACTTTTGCTGCCTGGTGCCGGAACTGGAGCCACCGGGCACAAAATGAAACAGGGGAGTTTTCCTCTGAATGTGAGGAAATTTTTTTGCAGTGAGGGTGATCGAGCACCAGCACAGGTTGGCCAGAGAGGCATGGCATCCACTAAGTCACAGCCAGATCTGAGAGCAAGGCTGGGACAGCAGCAGGTACCTTCCAAAGGCATCAGAGCACAACTCTAGGAGTTCCCTTCCAACATCAGCCTGTGATGATGTTAATGATTCATGAACAGGGGCATCACAGGACCAAATCAGTTATGCTTTGAAGGTTTGAGATCTGACTCTCTGCCATAGCTCTGCTAAGTTGATGCATTAGTGTAGGAAATTGTGACCTAGCTACTACCTATAGCTAAAATGGTACTACGACTGGGAATGTGTGGTCAAGTTGGCTCACTTCTGTGAATCTGTCACCCAGTTATGTTGTATGTTTATGGAAAAACACTTCTAATGATGCTTATCAGACAAAAACTGAAGTTCTTTTGGGTGAAGAGGGCTGTTGTCAGGGCATTCCAAAGGACTTGTGTCTGGAGGTCTGCAATCTTTTCCTTAACTTGTGAGACTTCTTTGTTCTTCTTGCTGCTGTTAATTGTATGTAGTCTTTAGGCCTATGAAGAATATTTGTAAGAGTAGTATAATCCAATGTGCAATCAAAATCTAAAATCCCATCGGTGTCATACTATTTCATATTTTTCTACTCAATGGCATTTTTTTTTTGTTTAGTTGAAAGGCTTTTGTTGTATCTGTCTGGTCTCTTACTTCACTATGTTGTTGAACACTGCATTCCTTACTAGATACAAGGAAATAGCACTGCTCAAGGTTTTCCAAACAACAGATGTGTTCAAATGTCACTCATTAACCAGTCCTATGAGCCATTAAAAGGCCACTTGCCGTTTTCCCAGCACTACTTCTCCTAAGCAGGACTCTCAGAAACTTGAATTTACCTTAGCTATGACTCTACAGAGCAGTCTCTGGTGTTTTGGTGTTTGTGCCTGGCAAGGGACAGGTTATTACATAAAGACTACAACCTTGAGTATGTTTGCAAACATAAGAAATAATACTTAGTAATTAGGTGAAATAATAGATATTATCATTACTCTGATCAGAAACCCCTCAGAATGGGCTATTTAATCAGGCTGTTTGTAGGTAATGAAGACTGCTGTTTAGTTTTTCTTAGGGCAATTATTGTCTGAGAAGTGTTGTGGTGGTGCTGCCTTAATGATTTCATTCTCATATTGCCTCTTATGTAGTAGATTTCTCTGTTGCATGTTACCAATTTGGGAAGTCAAAGAGCTTTATCTGCACGTTGTTTACAGGAGGTGCTTCATATTTGCACAAATCCCAAACTGCTGGTGATTTAATCTCTTCTGCAAAGGAGAGACTATATAGCACTATGTCATCCAGATAGCATGGGAAAAAGCGAGGTTTCTTTTCTGGCTTTTTTTGTCACCTTAGGAAATTATTAGTGACAAGTCATTCAGCTGATCTAATAAAATCTTTCTGTTATTGCTTCCATTTCAATTTGTTTATAAGTTACCTATCAGCTACAAATTATAATTATATGTGTGAGAATCAGTGTATGTATATATTTAAGAAAATCTGAACACAAGTGTTCAATCTTTTTCTCCCTTCATTCTGAAACCTTCTGGTGAGTGAAATTAGGATGAGAATTTCAATACAGAATCCTAAAAATTGATGGTGACTTTTTTGTGAGATCCCACAAGGGCTTCAGTGAGGGTTAAATGTGGGCTTAACTCTGGTTTGGGCCAGAGGCAAACGTCCTGCCTTAATCCATTGTTTTAAATCTCTCAGACTCTGCAGGGGAAGGCAAGGGCTGATATGTGACACTGTGTAATGAACACTACAGCAACAATCTCCTGTGAGCCATGCTGGGCGTTCAGATTGCCTGTACAATCCATGTCCCAGGACATCAGGCACTGGATACCACAGACATTGCTCTGGCTTTTCAGTAACTGTCACCCAGTCTGCTGGGGAAACTCACTGTGCATCACAAGGAAGCTCTGGACAAATATTTCAGGTTCCAGTGCAAACTGAACTCAATTATGATGGTGAGATTCAAGCAACTTAAGCCATTGGCTGCTTTGGTAGTGGTGACTTGTTATCTACGCAATGGGGAAATCGGGTTTATGAAGAGAGTTTATGACCACAAAACTGGGATCATAATGTACTGAGACTTTTTAATCTATTTTCCTTATTACACTGAGTTCCCCTTCTTTCAGGATATTTAGTGGCAGCCTGCCTGGTTTTAGTTGACTGGTGTACAGTGCCCACAAGACCACAAGCACATTTGGTCTAGACACAGTTTTAGCAGCAACTCATCGGGGGGAAAGGTGTTAAATCATCTTGAAGATTTTGGTTTCTTTAGGCCTATGCTGTGTGATTTTTCACAGCTCTGTGTCTCTGGCCTTGAATTAAATATTGTTTGAACTTTGTGGTATGGAGAAGCTTCTAAGAATGTTGATATTAAGGTTTTCTCTCCCTCTATAGATACAGATTTCGCTACTCTAGTCTCAAATACTCTGGATCCACTAAAGGAAAATCAGTAAAATGATTTTTGTAACAGAATGACTGTTGAATTTCAAATTATTTGATAGGTTAGTTTAAAAATAAGAAAACATTTATTTTCCCCAGCAAGTTGATTTCTTATATGAGGTCTTTATGATCATGTCTCCCTGTAATTCAAGTATTACAGATGTTCAGGAAAAAGTTCTGTAGCATGCCCACATTCCTTTTAAAAGAGTAACAGGCTTGGGGGATAGTAAGTTGGAAGTAAAAATACCAACCTGGGAATATAGGTAGCTGTGATGAGGAATTGTCCCAATGGTTAAAAAAATTGTTTTTAAAAATTACCAAAATATAGCTTAGAATAAAAAAATGCTGAACTTTCTCACCTGTTCAGGCAATTTGACCAAGGACACCTAGTGTTCACAACTTCTGACATCTGATGGCCATCTTGACTATTGGGAAAGCTCTGTTCCTCCCTCCAGGAAAAAAAAAAGGAGAGAAACCTTCTCTGTTTGCCTCAGCAAGGCTTCTAAAGCTCTCTGTAGGTATTAATGCTTTTAGGACACCATTGGTTTTAATGCAAGCCTCTGACGAGCTCAGTTAGCCTTCTCTCCAGAACTTAGAGCTGTTGGAGGGAAGCAAATCAAACTGTGGTTTCCAAGGTATAACCTGAACGGTTCATAAACTGAACTTTCATGGGTGTTGCCCACTACACAGCAGTGTAAGTCCCTAAGGGATGTTCTCTTATCTCATGCATTTCCTTCTTAAACTGTACTTTCCTTTTCAGGTCTAGTTCTGGGAGTTACCTGAAATAATGCTATCTCAATATGTGCTTTAAAGATGGGAATGTAGATATTGGTGATGCTGGATCCACACACATTGTTAAAAGTTTTGGTATTGCCCCAAGTTGTACAGAGCTTTCCTGTGCTCCTGCTTTGCTATGAAGTAAATTAGATTGTCTTAGAATTCAATTAGCAGAATAAGATTTCTGTAAGCAGAAGTAAGCAGAAAAGTTTAACGTGCTCTTGGCTTGAAGTATTTTGCTGTTAGACCTCTAAGTACCAATAATATTATCAACTTGTTGTCCTTTGATGTGGTCCTGAAAAGATGTTTATAAAAAGTGTTCCTCTGATGAGCAGGGCAGTCACATCTAGTAAAAGAAGTTGCACTATAAACATGGGATTCTTCTGAATAACGTACCTTCACTTTGTATCTTTTCCCCATGCAAACAAAAGGTACTGTTTGTGCAATAGAAGTAATTTCCTTGTCTGCTGTTGCTGTTGGGAAGTATGAATATGTCCCCTCTACACAATTCCCACAGTGGCCAAGGAGGTGCGAATGCCTCACTGAGAGTCCCAAGCTGTTGGCAAGTACCCCTTTTAGGCATCATTTTGTGGGAAATAGAGATGTAGAATTAAATAAGAAATTAAGCAGGGATGACAGCAAGTCCTACCTTTCCCTGTCCATGGAGAGTAACCAGATTTGGGTCTATTTCCTGTGAATAGGGTCCATTGTTAAAACCGTGGTGACCCCTCCTGGGACCACAAGCTGCTTTTAAAAATGTCAGAATACTGTGGTATGAAGCTTGGCTTGCCCTGTCACTACCTGGGTGCTATCTTGTGCTTGGTGTCAGACCAGGCAAGGCTGATTCCAACGGTACAACAGTGCAGAAGGTGAGGCTGAGAAAAAAACCCAGTTCATTTCTTATGCGTGAGCCAATGGGGCTCGTAATACACTCTGCAGTCTGTACGGAGCAGCAAGTGTTGCCCGGGGCTCCAGGGCACGGAAACTGTAGCCTGGGGAATTCCTGCATCCGCCTGAGCTGCCGGCACCAGCTGAGGGCAAGCCGAGGGCCGGCCTCTGGGCTGTCCAGGGAGTTCCGCGTCCTGGGAGAAACGGATATGAGACTAGAGATGCTTGGAGGCACTGCTGCTGCACTCCTGCTGTGGCAGATCAAAGACAGCCTCGTCCTAAAAGGGAGTTTTATTCCACAGGGGAAGCCATGTGTTTAGCTTAGTTTCAGCCAAATTTTATGATCATGGGGAAAAAAATCAAGGTTGTAACCAAGGGGTAGAAAGTGATGCAGTTAAGTGATGCAATGCTTCAGGCAGGTGCCCGTACAGCTATCCAAAGGCATTTTATCTGTTTGATGAACTGCATAGATTTAATTGTCAACTTTTTCCTTGGGGTTTGGGGAATTGGATGGGGTGGTTTTGGGAGGTCATGTGTAAGGGTAAGAAAAAGGACAAGATAACCTTAAAGGTGACTTATTGAGACACAACTAAACTGTTTCTACTTTGTTAGTTTAATGTTGGATTTTTTTTTTTCTGGTACTTGCTGAGTTTGGGGTGTTTGCATTCCCAGCCATGTTAGTGCTTAGAAGTTGAGTAGAGATGTTATTACACCTGAGATGTAAGATCTCATTTTAGTGAGTAATTTATTGTACACTTTATGGTTATTAGCAGAGAAAAATCTCTCAGTTAAAAACTAAAATACAACTCCTGGTTTTCTGTATGGCAGCTCTGAGTCTCTGATCTGATGCTAGTTTTATTGATCAACTTAGTTACTTCTGTGTTCGTACAAAACAGGTTTCTAAATGGCAAAATAATTGTACAGAAGTGTTATCTTCTTTTTCTACAGTCACAGATGCCTTGCATGTTCAGTTTTGGGGAACCTCAGTCTCCAACCAGAATTCAGTTCATAGTGACAGAGGTCACTGTTCCATATACAGATATTGTGTTGGTACAAGGGGAGGCAGGTGTTTGCTCTTGTTTGGAAGAGTAGCCTGAGGAACATGACAGATCTAGGTGATTGCATCACAGAATGTACGCCCTGTGTGTGGTGTGCTGTATTTTATTACTGGTTAGTTTGGGGAAATAAAGAGCTTTCTGTGGAATATATTAAATCATCATATGTGAGAAATTGTTGTCTTATCCCAGACAGAAATACTAAAAAATGCCTTATTTTCTCTGTTGTGAGTTGGTCAACTTCTGAGCTGTGGTCCTTGATTTATGGTCCAGAAATTTTTCTTACTATTGCAGAGTTACTATAAAACCAGTGTAGGTCAGTTATTAGGAAATTACAGGTACAGCTGCACTCTGGTTCCAAGCACCAACAGTAATGTGCAGATTAGTGAAAAAATGATGCATTTTGGATTTGGAAGTCCTGGTTGTTTCCAAAGGGTCCACACTGAAACAACAAATAGATCCCTTCTGAAAGCTCAGTCAGGCATGCACTGGGAATTGCTGTCACAGCAAGAAGAGCCTAATTTGAACAGCCTGAGTAGCACAATTGCTCACAGCATTGCAGCAGCCTCGAGGTCACTCCTCAAGGTCTCACAGCACCATTTGTGTAGTTGGGCTTTTTCTTCCAAGGAGTTATGATGTGTATGCAAGCTTTTTTTGTACTGTCTGTATTAATAGCAATTGGGAAATTTATTAGTTTTCAGAAAAGCTGTTTGTACAGAAAATGGAATTCTTCCTTGAGGGTTGTGTATCAGTGGTTCCAGAGCAGAAAGAGGCTGGCTGTGGGAATGGGGAGGAGGAACAATGGTTTTAAACTGATGGGAATAGTTTTAGGAGGGATATGAGGAGGAGCTTTTCATTATGAAGGTGATGAGACATGTTGCCTAGAGAAGCTGTCAATACCCCATCCCTGGAAGTGTTCAAGGCCATGTTGGATGGGTTTTGGGGCAGCCTGATCTGGTCAAAGACGTCCCTGCACGTGACAGGGGCTTGGAATGAGATGATCTTTAAAGGTCCCTTCCTACCCAAACCATTCTGTGATTCCGAGGACATCAAGTTGTTCTGTGCAGCCTCTGGGCTGCCTTTCTGCAATTGGATTTTCTCTTTTAATTATAAACTTTGCCATGGTGTCCAGGGTGAGGTACTTGGGATTGGTCACAATTGTGATTAATGTGTGATTTGTATCTATCAGCAACAATCACTGACATAATTGCATTTAATTATTTCTGCTATTATGTGGTATTAAGGACTTAGAATGTTGCAATGTAACAATTACATGGAAGTTGTTTTTCCTGTCATTAAGTAGCCAGTATTACACTATCAAGTAGAATTTGAACCCAAAAATAGAAGCATTTCTTCTCAACTGTGTTTTTGTATCTTAGCAAAGCAGTATCTGGGTTCTGGGAGTGTCTGAAAACACAAATGAGAGCAATAACTGATCCATTTTAGAGAAGCAAAGATATGATGTTTGTCTTAATTTCCTTTTTCAGCAAAAGATGTTATTTGAAGAATAAACATACTTAGTTCACATTTAAAAGACTTGAAGGCTTGAGGCAATATGATCAAGTTATTAGTATACAAAGTACTTGATCAATGTAAATGTTCAAGATTTAATTATTTTTACTAGCTGTTTGGTTTATTTTTTTCTGTAGCATGTTTCTTGGGCTTGCATCTTATTAATGTTATCATTGCACTAATAGCAGATACAGTTCTTATTTCCTAAAAGTATGAGGTCATTCCAGAGCTAAAACTGCTGTGTGCTCCTGTGCAAATGTTGTTTCCATAATTCTCAGTCCTGATGGGGGTGTCCAACTGCAAGTTATGTGGCTGTGAAAAGGACAAAAACCTGCATCTCCTCAGATTTTCTTGCTGTTTAACACAATGTCTGACATGCTGACAAAAAGTGATGCTCTGTGTTGTCTACCTTCTCTTCTGGCAGTGTAAGATTCAGCAAGTCAAGGAGACCCAAAGAGCTTGTTGCACTGTTAGTGCTCCACAGCAAACGTGAGTTAACTACATTTTTAAGATGTAATCTGTTCCAGCCTAACTCAGATGGAATAGAGGCTGCTGAGGAATAGGAGTTAGCATTGTAGTTAAAAATAACAGCTTGTCATTTCTATGGCTTTTGCCTCTTGGATAGGAAAATGACTGTCATTCCAAAGGGGCTGTGCTCTGGTAATGTTCTATACACAAGTACTTCTCTGTCTGTGTACACAAAATATTAGAGATAACAATACATCATATAGAGCATGGTCTGTACATTCTAAAAGCAAGCTAAGACAGGAATGAAGATGTTAAGCTGCTATTTCTATAAGGAAAAGCATAATCTGCTGGGCATCACACATTTAAAACCAGACAACCATAGATAAAATTATGCAATAGTTACTTCTTGAATTGATAAGTTACTTGAGCTGTAATGGAAGCCCACTTGTGTTCTTCTGACTCATATTCAATCCAAGATAATTCATGGTCTCTTACTAATTGTGTACAGGCCATAGCAATAGTTGAAATTGTGCAAGTGTGTTCTGGCAACAATGCCATTATACCATAAGCACTGAAGTACTGAACCCAGCTCCAGTGTGCTCAGCATCAGCCTGGAATTCCCAGCCAGAGTCTCAGCCTGTTGCTGATAGATGCCCCTGTGTAATGGGGAAGTCAATCAGCTGTAACCTTAGTTCACAATGATTTCCCAGTGCTGTTTTTAACTGTGCACTTAAAAATGGTCAGTGGCCAGGACCCAAGAATTTTTCTTCATGGTTCATGATCCGTCAAGAGGAAGTTGGAGTCCTAAGATGAAACATGTGTAGTGAATGGCCCTGGAAAAGAAAACCTGCAGATAGAAATGGCAAAGGAAAGCTGCGTGTTTGTTGCCATAGAAATTGGGGATTAGATTTGCTGTTATTTATGGGGGGTACCTGAGGTAGGCTTTCTGGTGTGCAGTTTTTCTGGCACACGTGCTGCCTGTCATTCTACTTTGATTTGACAAACAGATTTCTAATCAGTCATATCTTGGTATAGATTGTCCTTTTCTGCCTTTTATGCCTGTTGTAACTTGGACCAGCATAGTCCAAAAATAGCTTATTAACTGAAGAACTGTTATGTATAGAATTATGTACTTAGTTCCTGGAACTTGCAGAATCTATTTTTTACAGCACTGCTTATGAATACATTTCAAATTACTGATACAAAATCAGTTGGTCTTCTTTCCCTGTTGTATTTATCACAACCATGTAATTATGGAAGAAGAGTTTCATGAAGCGTGGCATGTCAGCAGTACTACTTTATTAGGAGTAAAAATGTGTCAAGCTCTGAATAATATGAATTAAATAGAAGATGAATTCTGCAAGAAGCTGGTTCATCCTGATATTCCCTGATGCAGTTCTCTCTGTCTAATCATTTGAGTGATGCTTGTGATTCACGCACTAAGTATAGGCTGGGATTTTGGTTTCTGCTCCTTAGATGATGATGGGAACATCTGAGTAACAGAAGGTGCTGGTAGAACAGGATGATACTTGTTCATTCCTCCTTCTGCCACCCCCCAACTACATCTCCCCAAAAAGGACTCCTCAAAATCCATGTCAAGCATGGAGGTAGAGGGTGACGCTATGGAAGCTGCACCATTGACTAACCCTGGGGTATGTTTCTGCATATTCTGCTGAGTGTCCTTGAGGTGGGCCTTCTTGTGTCCTTTGGGACTAAATCCTCACTGCAAGTCAGTGTTGCTCCATGAATCACAGCTGGTTTGTAGCCATGGGACTTGATAGAGAAAGAGCTGGGCACTCCTTGTTTCACTGTTTCATGAAAAGCACCTTCTGCTAAGCAGTGTTTTTTTTACTTCAGAGAAGGTAGTGCCTCTCTACCACAGTTTTATTTTGAAAGAGAAATATTCAGAGAAAAAATTGTTTGCAGTTGTGTGAGAAGTTGATTTCAACAATTTTTTTCTAAATACTCTAGAGGAGAAGAAAGTTAATAAGCAACTTTATTTACATTAGAAAATAGCCTAAAACCTATTAATGACAGAAGCAGCCAAAACACTCTTGTGTTTTCTTTTTACTGGGTTTTGCATTGCTTGTATCCAAGGTTCTGAGTCATGAATATAATTGGATTATTTAGTTTTAACACCTTCCCACTTTAATTCAGGTGGGGAAAAAAAGGCAAAAGGCTCTGAGCTTTCTTGAAAATCTCCAAAGGTAGGAGAGAAAAAATAAGTGTACTCCTCTTTTGGTTAAATCTACCCCATTTCAGAGCTCCAGCAAGGTAAATTGGCTCCATGTAGCTGATTTCAGTGTCAGTTTTGAGACTCCTGTGTGATGAGTGTGGAGGCTCCTTTGTGTGGCAGGGTTAATTCCTCTCTCCAGAAGTTCAGGATTTAAAACCCATGCTAAGTGCAAGTAACCTAGAACAAAGTGCTTTGGTTCTGTGCTGGATTTTTTTTTTGTCTGACAACAAAGAAACACATTCATTTTATAGAATGCATTTCTCTCACAGTTCTGGAAAAACTCATTGTTTATTCATGAAGGAAGGTCAGTAAGGCCTTCCAAGCATTAATTAATCCAAGCATTTCTTATTTGTAATTTATTTCCTAAAAGGGATGACTCTTGCTTTATCAAATAGGAAGACTCATAGGGAAGATGTCTGCGGCTTGCAGAAGGGAAAACAAATGGGAGATGCCAAGTGGGTATGTGTTTAGAGGAATTTTAATTATCAGAGCAGGTTGTGTTTTTAAATTCTTTTGATCACTGACATCAATACTATTTGTGTTTTAATTTTATTGAGTGATGACGGGTGAAGAGAGGAAAATTATACAGCCGGGGCAGTTTGTGTGCTTTACCACTGTCCATTGGGAGAGCTGGTTCTGAACCTCTCCTCTAGAAATGTTGTCCTCAGGTTCCACAAAGCTGCATCCTTTCAGTAAGTGAGACACACTGATTCCCATGGAGGAGGGAAGAGGTGTATGCAGGAGATGCCATGTCCTCCAAGCTGCTTGGCACACTGCAGTCTGCTGTTTCCTGAGCTGTGACTCCAATGGATGTACACATTGCCTTTGGATTTGTCCCTGATGTGATTTCTGTGGCAACTGACTTGGCCTTTTTTTAACAAGTTGCTTACCTTGTGCATTGCCCTTAAAAAATTAAAAAGCCTATTAGCTAGTTTAAATAATTCAATTAGAAGAAACTAAAGGTCTAGAATTCTTTCTTATTCTAAAATAAAATACTAAACTAAAGCAAATTTTGGCTCCTCAGCATTACATCCTGACAAGGTTCTAGTACACAGTGACAAAATTTTCCGTTCTCAATTATTAAAATGCATTTAAGCAGCATTTCACAAGCATTGCAGAACACCATCTACTGCTAATAACTTGTTTATAAGAGTATGTGTTAAGTCTTCAAGGTTAATGGAAATGTAGCCAATAAATGCTGATTTATTTGCTTGTGTTTTTTAAGGCAGCACTGAAGCAGTGTTCTTATTGACATTGTTAGTGCAGCTGCCTCTGTTTTGATTTGGAGTTATTGTTCAGTGTAGCTGAGAGAGTGAACTGAGACACTGACAGTGTGGGAGTGTGCTCAGAGACAGAGATATCAAGTGAGCTATTTGAGCTGCTCATCAATTGTTAATTGTCTCCTGATCCTTAAACCAGATACCTAAACTGAAAAGACCACTTTCATCAACAGATGCAAATTATATGGATCCTGTAGGTGTGTGGGCCCTACGACATAAGTGGGGTGCTAAATTTTTTATTATGTATTGTAGCTTTCATATCTGGGCAGTTCTAGTGTGGGCCACCAAACCTAAATTTGCTCTGAACTCATTTGTGATGAGAAGGTAACACCTGAACTGAAGCTGGATTAACAACTGCATGTTGGCCAGTTGTCCATCAATATATTTACTTGGATTTCCCCTGTCAAATGCACTTTGTCTAGAATAGGCCAGGAGTTGGAGACCTTAGGTGTATTCCATAAACTGGGAGTTTTAGGTGCATTTTCAGCCATGTTGCTGCTAATGCCTCAAAGCAACAAAATGCAAGTGTTGTTCATGGTTACCAGTAATGTGGTTGAGGTGTTTTGATGAAGGAGTTATTTGAGTGAAGCATCATACAGAAAATGTATTTCATGTTCAAGCTCCATGGAACATCACCTGTTTGCTTTCAGTGCTATGGGATATTGTGCTTGTGTTGTGAGTCTGCTGTGCCAAGTTGGAAGAGTCCTTGATTTATGACTCTGCATGCTTTCCACAGTTACTGTGTGGAAAGAGGAGAGAAGCACTGCTGGGAACAAGTTAGATTAATTTTTTTTTTTTTTGTGACAGTATAGATTGTTTGCCCAAACTGAGCCTGTGTGACTTTTCATATTAAACAAAAAACGTATGTGTTTGTACCTCAGATGTTTTTGGCAGAACTGTGACAGTTTGGGAGAGCAGTGGGAGTGAAGAGAACAGCAGCTTGAAGGCTGTGATCTTTGAAGCCACTCAAGTAGTCAGAATCAGTCTCAGACATCAATGACTGGACCCTTTTCTACCCTTGCATGTAATTCTCTTGCCGCAAAGGCTGCTGGCCATTCCTAAGGTAAAGATGTGAAAATAAGCATCCTCTCTATTTTTAACTTTTCTCACAAGTCAAAGTCAAAAATCAAAGTCAAAAAACCTGGCCCTGGCACCTCACCTGTCCCACAGTGGTTACTCTGTTGTATGATCCCCTGGTTTGGTGCTGCCCTTTGCATTACACAGATAATCTGGGAGCACAGTGTTAGATCTGTCATCCTAGTGGATGCAGCAGTGCTTGTTGTCATGTGACAGCACAAGCTGCTCTGCCTGGTGATCTGATGGAAAAGCTGCTGTTCATCAGGGTACATTTAAAGTCTATACAAATAAATAAGGAAGGACTGTGCCCTGATTTACAACTTCATGGACAAAAGAGCAATGTGGCTGGAATTGGACTGGTTTTGTTGGTTTGAGGATTTTTGGAATGAGTTCCTGTGTTGGGTAGCTAGTTGGTTTTTTGGAATATATGATTTGGAGCTTTTTGACAATTTGTTGGGGATCCTTTCTGAGAAACTTTGGATCAAACACTTGGAGTGCATCTCCCATAGCCTTTGTGATTTTTTTTGCACTTTAGTTGTAGGTGAATTTGTTACTTTGAAAGTTAGCAGCTGATGTCTATTAACTCTAGCTTTGTGTTGATAACATTTTTCAGAAGTTAGTACTCTTCTCTATCTCACATAGTGTCATAAATTCTATTAACTGCTTTTCTGTTACATAGATATATGCTTAACTGAAATCCAAAAGTCTTCTCCTATGTATGATGTTTTTCAGTGCTTGAGATAGCAAGTGCCAACTTCAGCTTTGTATTCCGCATTGCCTTTTCCTTTCCTGCATAATGAATTCACCTATTTTCTTACTATTTTTCAATCCAGTATATCCACAAATTTCTTCTTGGAGACAAAACTCAAAAAGATAATTAGGAACTTCATTTCTGTCCATATGTTTGAAGACCGAGCACTTAGCTAGTAAGGGGTAGTTGCATTTCTGCTTCAGTTTGCATATTGTCTTACAGAATCAGCTGTATTTTAGCTTGGCTGAATACATTTTTAAATCCTTTGAGAATAGCCTAAAACTCAGCCAAGATTTCCTCCTGGCTGTGGTGTCATTCATCTGGTGGTGCTGAGGAGAGAGTGCAGAAACAGCACAAGCTACAACTGTCCTGTTCCCTTTTAGCTGGGATTTCCTGCACCCAGAAAACTTCCCTGTGGGGTACCCAGTCATGTCTTGGTGTTCTTTCCCACCAACACCCTTGGCCACAACTTGGTGCTTGATGTTTCAAACAAGACTTTTTTTATCAGCTGTTTCTGGTTCTACACCTTGTCCTGGTTTATCACTCTGTAATACCTGTGTTTAGTCACTACATGCCTTTGCAGCTCTTCTCTCTCCAGTAACAACTGGAGTGCTTTTGCTGCTTTATAGAATGTATAAAATCAGGTAAGCCCTCCTTGTCTGACTCATTGCCAAATGCATCTTCAGGCATAAGTGCAATCCTCAATATCAAACATATTTATCTGTACTGCAAGCAAGATGGACTGGGTATAGAATTCGCTATATTTGGTTTACTTTCAGTGGAAAGTAGCAGTCAAATGCCTACTATGTCCTTTCTGTAGTGTCAGCCTTCCAAACTTACTCCGTGCAGACTGAACTGTCCTTTTGATGTTTTTGCATTGTATCTGTTCATTAGAATATTGAGTTTCTTGCTTCGCTATAATAGGCAAATATTTCACACAAATTCAGATTTTAGAGTATGCAGAAATTTTTCACAGTCCTCAAACTGATGTCCCTGTGATTTGCAGAGGTTTACTATGAGCCCCTTGAAATATGGCTGTTGCTTGTTCTTATCAACAAAAGCTGGGAAACTGGCACTTATCCCTCTTCAAAAGGAACAATCTGTTAATTGCCTTCCCTTCTCCTTTGATCTTCATGACCAGTTTTTCTTAACATTGTGGGACTTCTCTGAATTCTGAAATGAAAGGAGGTGTCTCATAATCGATCTTAATGCTCTGCATAATTCTTGTTTCCCAAAGAAACCAGTTCATAGCTCAGTTGAGAAAATGTGTTTAAAAACACAATCTGGGTCATCTAAACAATAAAGCAGCTGGAAGTCAGCCTCTAGTTTTCCTTCAAAAGCACAATTTAGCAAGTGGAAGCAGACTGCAGCCTGTGAATTTGGGTATGAGCTTTTTACCTCATTTAGTAGTGTATCCTGTTCTGGTTGTACCCTCAGTAGCAAGGATGTGGACTGTCCATGGGTTCCACTCAGATGCTGTCGACCTCCCTTCCTTGCTTTGGCAGTACAGATAGAGTCACAGAGTTGCTGACAGATGGATTTCCTGTCACTCATCTGAGCTGAAGGGACACTGAATCAACTGTGCTGCAAAAAGCTGTGTCTTCCAGAGCGACACTTTGTCCTTCAGCATTCATTCAATTGCTTTTGGAAAATGGTAGCTGAGTATTCAAGTAGCGCAGAGATCCATGCCCTCCACTGAAGGGGAGAAACAGATTGAATATGAAATGATACAGTTTTCTTTTATTCTTTCCTTCTCCATTTCACACTTAACTTTTTTATTTACAGGGCTGCATTGTTGTTGGTGTTGTATGCTCTGCTTGGTGTGCTGTAAATCAAACAAAGCTATATGTGAGCAGGTCCCTTCCCTATGGCAACTGCAGCAATACGCAATCCAGTTTGGATGTCATTCATCACTGCAAATAAAAGCATGACAGCTTACATCTCAGAAGATGATCCTCTTAAATCCCTTTCTGGTCTGATCTCATGTGCTGGATTTCACCCACAGCTGTTTTCTGGAGAAGTTTGATTGAAAGCCTTTTCATTTGTAACTTGCTGCAATTCACACATTACAAATGTGAACTTAAATACAGGAAGAGAGGTAACACTGCTGTAGGGTGCTTCTTTGGGATCACAGAGTGCAAGTGTGACAGGTAAGCATGTCCTTTGAACAATTCCTGAGTAACAGGCAATAGATGACCATAACAGTGGAGCAGAAGTGGATGCAACTTCCTTTGTGAATGACCATCATCTGTCTCTCAGGAAGCTGTGGTGAGCAAGCACAGTAGGAGTTCCTGCCATGTGGGTACTGCTGAGGGAGAGGTGACCGTGACATTCCTGTGTGCTTGTATTGTCTGGTATGAAATCAATGCCATAAGAAACACTCGAGTTTGTCTCAAATGGGCTTCACCAGTGTGCTGCTTGTTATAAATGGAAAAAAGGAGCACTGCTGAGGTGGGAAGTGGGGAATGCAGCACTGTAGATCAGTGAGGTGTGTACCTAACCCTGCAGATGGATGAACTTGTGCTGTTCCCCTACAGCAAGGATTTTCTTGTTAGTTGTTAAAAATAGTGCAACTCATTGCCAAAAAAGAGTTTTCTTATAGCTCTTTTCTTTGCAAACTTTTAATGCACTAAAATTGTGGAATACATAGGGTAATGTAATTAACATCAATTTCCATGTTGATAGTATTTGCCTAAACATTTTGAAGTAGTTGGATGTGTCCTATTCTAGTGGAATTACTGCATTCCCTCTGGTGTGAGCACTAGCACAGCTTTGTGGCACTGGGTAGCTTTCTTCCCCCATGACAGTCTGCATTTGTTTGCTACTCTTTTCCTAATGGGATTCAGTCTGCAAATCAGGCTTGAAGCAGTGGAGTTGATGCAAGGAGGACAGAAGTGTTGTTTGTTATTTAGGCATCAGTCACACAAGTTCTGAGTTACTTAAGAGCCTACCGCTGTAGTACATCCCTCTTTCTCATGTGTATCCATGAGAGACAGAGAGAATTGTGCACTGAGGTTAAATTATTGCCTTGTACTTGGGCTGTATTATGTTGCTAATGGGGACCAAATTGTAAATGTGATGTGTATGTCTGAAGCCCAGTTTCTGTCATGAAATGAGCCAATGGAACACATGAGATGTTGGTACTTATTGCTGATGTTCTGCTCTCTTAGGGTAATACAGTTTAAATTTCCCAGCCTATAACTACATTTACTTTAATGGGCAAAAGTTAAATTTAGGCTGTATCTGAGTTTAAGGACTAGGTAATGGATTTCATTTTTTAAAATTATTTCTTGAAAAGCTTTAAGATTACTTTGAGGTTCCCCCCCCTTATTTTATTACACTGCCTTGAGACGGATCTTTTGCTACATATCTACACATTCATGTTCAGTAATTTTTACTTAGAACTCTAAGCCACTGTCACTGGGACTAGTGGGGCTTATGTGGCCCTATTGGCTGAATTTTCAATTTTTTTTTTTAAGTTAATGTCATTCTATTGGCTGGATTTTTTCCATTTCTTTTTTCTGCTGCGAGGCACAAGGAGAGATTTGCTCTAGTAATTAGGCTACCAAACTTCCATGGTTGTGCCTTGCATTTTGTCTGGCTTGCTTACAAAAGATATTTGGCACAGGTGAAGGTGCACAGCTGATGTTTTTTCCAGCTGTGAATGCAGACAAAAAGCAGGTTTGAACTTGCAGCCAGTAGGCTTGGTGCTGCCACATTATGGAGCTTTTGATACCTAGTAATAGGAAAACAGAAGAATCAAGATGATGGTGACTTGCTAGTTCTGTTTGCTGAGTGATTTTCAAGAAAGGCTGTGCTTTTTCGAGTTTCTGTAGTGTGAGTCAGTGGGGTAGAAATGGAATAACTCCATCTGATGATATAACTTTGGAGTCAATTAGTTCACCTCTCCTGGCTGGTTCCTTTGCTCTTACTAGGGTTAGCTTTTCGTTAAGATTATCAACTTTTGGTTCAAGACCAAATTATATACTGGAGTAGGTTTCCTAGTGTACTTTTGCCCTGGGAAATGCAATAGACACATGTATCATGTGACCTTTGGTTTTTGCTGTTTTCATAATGGAAGTATTGGGGAAAAGGCTTCAAGAGGCCAACAGGGTAAGGACAAACAAAATGCAGCTTGTAGAATGAAAGGGGCTGTGGAGTTTAAAGATCACTGATGGATTTGATTTGATTTGACAGAGGAGGAAAATAAATTTGAAGTTGTGAGCCTCTAGAACCTTTTCTGAGTGTTGCAGTGAGAAGGGGAAGGGAAGTGGTAACCACAGGGATGGTGAGGATGCTCTTAACCTGGTGACTGACCTCTGCTATGGCTGACAGAACAGTTCTCACTTACTTGCCATTGGAAACAGCTTAGGGACACCTGCCTTTGGTCTGTGGAGCCCTACCTTGGACACACCTGCATATGGAGAGTCCTTCATACCTGGGACAGAACTGGCAGGGCCCCAGTGAGAGCAACCAACTCAGGAAGTAGTTTACATTACCAAATGGGAAGAACACGAGAAGAGGAATTACTTTGGTTGGTGTGCAAAATGCCTGCTGCTCCTGTCTCAGGGCAGATGATGCCAAGCTGGGTGATCCCAAAGCAACAGGACAGCATAAATATCAAAAGACTGATTGGGTTGCTTATAAAGAAATACTGAGTTGATTGAAAGAAGAGTCAGAGGCACTTCTACAGACACTTGGCTTTACAGTTCATGGGATCTGAGACTTTTTGTCATGAGCATTTCTTACTTCATGGAATAATGCCTCATCATTGGATTCCAAGAGCACTTGTGCTGTGGTTGCGGGCTGCTTTCAGACTTGCCAACTAGCTCATGAGCTACAGCTTGCCTCTGGAGAACAGAGGTGCCATGGTACTGCTATGGTTCTGTATGAGCACAGGTGCATTCTAAAATCATTCAGGAGGAAGTTAGCAAAGAGCTTGTGTTCTGATGAAGTTATTTTTTTTTCAAATTCAAACTAGCACAGTCACAGTTTTAGAGAAAAAGAACCCAATGACAAGATACACCAGGTATTGTTAAAAATGCACCAGCAGAAGAATTGCAAGAAATTATCTGTGAAATTATATCAGGTAAAGTGGGTGAGAATCAGGTTAGTGGCTTTTTAGGGAATGAGTAGTATGCATTTACTTTGTTTTGAAGGAGCAATGAAGAAAAAAAGTGTGTTTAAGGGTATTTTATAATTCTTGATGACTTTTGTGAATTTGATCTGAAATCAAGCATGACATGTCTGGTTATTGGGACCTGTATTGTTATACCCACTGCAAACCTGTGACCTGTATGGGTCTCCTCCATACCCTGCCATACTGTCCTGTTGCTGGGCAGTGTTCTCTGGTGCTTGGCACTTTATTTCCCAAAATAACTTCTGCAACTTGCAATTCTTCCCTCATATTTTAATGTGTCAGTTAGATTTATATTTTTAGGGATGTTCACCAAAGCAATGCCAACTCCTATCTCTAACATCTGCACTGAGGAATGCACTTCTGGGTGCTGCTTTCAGTAGAACAGGAAATGTGAGTCCTTAATGAGGAGAGGCAAAGCCTTCCAGCTCCATGTCAGGTGATTCTGCCTTCGCTTTGGGCTTGTGCCAGGAAGGCTGCTTGATCACTTAGGTGAATGCTGTAACTTAAGCTCCTTTTCACTTCAATATCAGTCAAACATGAAATGTTTTGACTGTCTTTTTGCCTTTGCCGTGCTTGGCTGTTGAAAACTGTTCTTCTGCGTTTTCTCTCTGATGCTGATTTATACTGTTCAGCACCACCTGGTTTTCAAAATAATTGTTTCATAAAATTGTTTTCTTAAGCCATGTTTAAGTAAACTCTGTAATCCTTTATCAAAGATGGTGTAGATGTTTTGTGTAGCAAGATAAAATTTTAAGTGTATGAAAAATCTAAATATTTTTGTCCTGAATGTTATCATAAATATATGTAAATCATAAGTATTAATTACAGAGGAAAGTGATGGTGCCATCTGTTGTTATAACTGCTTTGTATTCTAAAATTCTGTCTTAGAGTATGTTATAGTATTTTCTCTCTTGAGCTTGAATAGGGATTTTTTTCCATGCTCTTTCAGTGTTGTAATGACATGATTTTGGATATGATATGATATGATATGATATGATATGATATGATATGATATGATATGATATGATATGATATGATATGATATGATATGAAGGCCACTTGAAAAGAGGGATCAGGAAAAATATCCTGCTTTGCCAAAGTGTAGGTATAAAATGTTGAGAATCAGTCAAGCTTTACTACCTCTGTTCTGGAAGGCAGGAATTTGTTGTTTGATAGTGAAATAGTTTAATGAAAAAATATCAATATATCTGTCCAACTTGACAGATTTTTGCCACGTAGATGTAAAAGTGCCCAAGTGGAGACTTAGAGAATGTGGAAGTTAAACTCTGTTGGGACTGCGTGCTGTATTCACCACACCTAGGACTGCAGTCCCTAAGAAACCCTTTCCTGCAATTGGATCCCCTGATAGGCAGAGGTGATTGTGGCACTGATTGCTTCTGGAACACAGATCCCCTGGAATCAGTTTCTGCCTGTAAATGAAGACTCTGCTGTGCCTTTTGCATATGAGGGAACAAAATGAACTTCACTGCTCTATTATTCATCTTTGGCTTTGTAAAACATTCCTTTAACTAGTTTGTGGCAGAAATACTTGTTTACTCTCAGGTAGGTACCTGTTCTGCTCTCTCATTAGTTTACTGAGGAAAGTGATTCCAAGAAAATGAGGGAGTTGATGGGGAAAAAAACAAGAAGGGGTTGTGGTATTTCCCTGTTATTATTGGTGTTGTTGCTTTTCTTACTGATAAATTGGCACAATTATCATCAGGAAACTAGTGCCGAAAGCTTTCTTTTCCAAATGGAGAAACAAGAAGGCAATTATGGAGTGAGCCTGTCACAGGGATTTGTCACTGCTTCTGAGAGAGGGTTTTATTGGACGTGGTTTAACGAAGGAAAATCTTCTCTGTAGGGTGTGTCACAGCATATAATGGGTGACACTTAATGATTGTTCTTGTTGCTGCTGCACTGTCTGCAGCTCTGGTGCTGTTCCCTACAGGCCTGTGTGCTGTGATGTTCCAAATCCCAACTAATCCAGTAGCAAGTCAAGTTCCTGACTATACAAGGTCTAAGATTTTTCTGTATTAACTACCTGGGGACTTCGTGTTCCAAAGTTGGTACACTGAACAGTTGGTACATCTCCTTGAAATTATGAGGATCCTCCAAACACTCACCATCTATGCCCAGTAATTGTATCCCACCATGGTTTTACCAGACAAAGCTTGTAGGAATAATCAACTGAGAATATTAGAAGTTCCAAGTATGAATGAAGTGCTGTATTTTTAATTGTGGCTGAAGTTTACCACTGAAATACTGCATGGAGAGTTTTTTTCTTTCTTCTGAGATTGGTGTCAATGTCTAAGATATAAAAGTAGTGTGGTGCTCTTGTAAGAGATTTTATATAGTTTTTGGGAGGTTATACTGCATCTTTGCTCCTGCCACATGAATGACAAGAGGGGACAGCAAGAATTGAAAATTAGAGTAAGGATTATGTCCAATAGACTCAGGTGATAAAAATTAAGGAACTTTATGAAGCTAGCCACATCCACAACTGAAGTGTGCACTTAGCATGGAAAACTGAGTTTCCAGCTATGCTTATCTGGTGAGAAGTTACAGTGTAGGGAATAAGACTCTTTGAGTTACTTTGCCTTTGAATTAAAGACAATTTTATTAAAAACAAGGCAGAAAATGGCATCATGAATTGGGCAGATGCAAGAAATGCTGCAAGATGCTCCCAAGGACACGAGAATGAAATCTGCAAGTCAGAATAGTGGAGTGGTGGATAAAGGTAGCGCAGGGCACATCTTTACATTGGCACTGACAGTGTTAGCTTTATGTGGTCATCACCTGGAAACATATATACACTATTTAAAATTTTTTTTTAGCTACCAAAAGAATTGGAATTGTTCTTCTGAGAGGTATGTGGCTCTTTTGTGTCCTTGTCTTACCACCCTCCATGGTGTTCTGTTACACTATTGTATCCCGTTGAACTTGCTGGAATGCAATATGCAGATGTGTGACCACTCCTTGTATATCAGCAAGGGAGATATCGGAAATGCCAGAGCTGCTGCCGAGCCACGATGGCAGCCAGAGCAGTGGAGCACTGCCACAGTCACCCTTGAGAGTGGGGTGTGGAGAACACGGCCTGGGCTGCTGGCCTACCCTTAGCAATGCGGAGCCACCCAAGTGTGCTTCCTCTCATGGTCTGAACAGCAGCTTCAGTGACTAAGAGAGGGAGTTGTCCCCATGACTGGGAATGTTTGAATATTGTAATGCACATTGGAGGGGGCACGTGTGAATGGGGAAATGAACCAATGCTTGACGTTTACAGGTGGGCAGATGACAATTCTGCTGTTTGTAATGCTGCACCCGAGGTGATGTGCCTGATTTGGGGTGTGTGTCACAGCTAGGGATGGGATAGCTGGGTGTTTCTGTAAGCCACAGATTGATTTGATATCAGGTGAACACCACTCTTGATTGAGCCATGAGCTTATTGAGCTATGACATGTCACTTATCACAGAGTATCATACTTATCACGCTTCTCTTGCTGCCGTGTGTGCCAGATATTCCAGTCATGTCTGAATACCCTGGGTGGGAGAACTCAAACCTTGTGGTTGCTCTTGCTGCAGCACATGAGTGTTTAGACTTGATTGTCATCAAACCCTGTTGTGGAGTTGCAGTTGCTGCCCTCATTGATGTCATGGTGAGAGAATTTGCCAAGGAAATTCTGCGTCATGTACCTCCACACAGACTTGTCCTATCATGTGGGCTGTGAAATCACATCCCAGCACGGAGGTCTGTATGGATTCCCAACCTGGACTGGGGAGAAGACTTGAAGATAGCCCTTCCTGTTCCTGTGCAGTGATCCAAGTTCTTGGTGCTCTGTGGTGCAGTCATGGGACATGGGAGCTATGGCATTTGTCATTCATAACTCATCAGCTTTGCAACAAGAATTTGGGGTGATTTCTTAGCTACTGTGTACACTGAAAAGATTATGAAAAGCCCCTACAATGCAGGAGTATGTTGTATAAAAATGAGTTGCATGTATGCTCCTTAAGCCTTGTGTGTCATTTGCTTTAATTATTTTGGGATGCTAGTTATGCCTTAAGAAGCACTGATTAAAAAAAAAACAAAAAACAAAAGACAAGTTTGTTAGTTACTTGAATTTAAGAGAAATAGCAGCCATGGGTTATAGGAATATACCCTCTTCCAGCCATAAGTCATTCACAGGGAGAATATAGTTCATGATGAGCTTGTTCATTGCTCAGCTTGAAATCCTTCTTGCTTCTTGCAGCACATCCTGTTTGCAGAGTTTTTTACCAAATGTCAAGTACAGTGCCAGAATTGATGATGGTGAAACTCCAGAAGTTGTATGTTGTAAGTTTGTGTGTCAAAACCAGCATGGAGGTGAGAAAACATGGGAAAGGGATAAACACTTAAAGATGGGTTGGAAAGGCTGCAGCCAAATTGTATTCATGTGCTTAGGCCAAGCAGAAATGTAGAGCAAATTTCTATATGCTGTAATTGCATCGTCAGTCTGAGCCTTCAGAGCTGTCTCAGACCATGAACAAGGTGCTGCGTTCAGCGAAGAGATTTGTTGCAAGGTATTTTCTTCCCAGCTCATTAACTGTGATGGGCAATTGCGACAGGTCGGTGATTCACACCCCCCGTGATGCTCAGCCAAAACCAGGGTGAGCAGGGGCTGGTACACTTGATGCCCTCTGTGGATGACACGCTGTCATTGGCATCACTAGTCGGGGCTGCTGTGCCAAGAGGGTGCCTGGGCTTGCGACGAAAGGCTGCTGCAATCGCTCTTGCTGTAGGGGTGTTCCTCTGCGCGGGTCACTGAGCAGCCGTAGTGCCAATGAGACCCTGCCCGCTCAGAACGGAGTGGCACGATTTGTGCTGTTACCGGGTGCTCATGGGGTAACAGCACAAATCTGATCCTGCCGGGATGTAAGTGGGATGCTCGGGAGCAATCACTGATTTTCTGTTTGTATGTTATCTCTTTCCACTCATTCTGGAGAAGTCTTATTGTGTAAAGGATGGGATTCTGTGGCATTTACATTGCACTCCTGTCCTCTTTCTGCAGAAAACATTTCCTTGAGCAGAAAGCAGCGCTTGCACTTAATGTGAAATGACAGGGCTCGCCCGCGTTGGGTTCGCGATACAAACAGCTCCGAGGTCCCGCAGCATGCTCGGTTCTGCAGAGCTTGTAGGGTCGCCACAGCATCTGAACAGTCACTGTGGTTCTAGCTCTGGGAGTTGGTTAGTGCTCTCAATAACACAAGCATGTTGTTGTTGAAATGAAATACCTTTGGGGAAAGGTATTGAAATTATTCTTGCTGTGAAGTGGGTCTCTATTTCTGCAGAAAACTCCAGTCTTTGAATTTAGGCTCCCATGACCTATGTGAGACTGTAACCAGCTGACTGTGCATGTACAGAAATTATTTTCTCTGCTCTTTCTGCATCCATGCCATGTATGATTCTATGCCTAGGAAAAAGAAATGGGTCCTGAATGTTTTGGAAGCTCTGGTCAGGATCTCCAATACCATCGGGCTGACCACACTGGCATTTCCAGATTCAGGCGTGCATACACACACGCACACACAGGCTTCTACTGAGATGCTTGTCATTCTTCTGCACTTCATTGCAGTAGGCTGCAGATGATGCTTACTCTCAGAAGGCTGAAGAATGTCCTAGCAACACACATTCCCTCCCAGCCAGTGGGAGTGGGCTTTTATAGGAATGTAGGTGGACCTTCCCTGCTGCCTTACCCTCCAAAGAGTACACAATGTCCACTTTGGGGACAACTTGCATAATCAGGCAGTTTTGCTTTTATGGAGGGAGTGTTTTTCTCTTCAGTACTTGATAGTTTCCTTTAAGACCATGAACATGTATGCTCTGAGGTATCTTGACAGACTTATTGATCCATAAGTCACAAGTGTTGGACAGTGTTCTCTGGTGCTGTTCAAAATGCCTTTTAGTAGCTATAGTTGCCAGAAACAGCTGCCTATTGCAGCAAGTATGCTGAAGGTGTTTGTTTGAACTTGGAAATAAAAAAGGGGGAAGAGATAGGAAGAAAGAAAGGAATTGACTGTAGTTGTAGAAGGGAAGCTCAATGCTAGTCAGTATTAACCATTTGTGAAAGACTTCTTCTGCTTATTAAAACAAATGTTAAATATGGTGGAGGTTGAGCTAATCGTTTAGTTCCACCATACAAAAAAATGAGTGGGTGTTCTGGAAAACAGCTCTCTGATAGTGTCCAGAGTGGAGCAAATGAACTCAAAAAAATGTGTGTAGGCCACATGGTCATCTGAGGTTTTGTTTTGGTTTTCTTAGTCCTTTTGTGTTGCTTCGTTGTCTGCATAATGTGATAAGTTGTTCTTCTGTCAGCAGGGTGGAATATTCTGAACCACTGATTTAATGAACATTTTTATTAGATTCCATTTGCTTCTCTAAGATTAGAGAATTAAGAAATCAAGTGGTAAGCATGGCAAGGGAGCTGAAATGGGTAAAGAGGGGGGGGGAGGGAGAGGCAAAGGGGAGGAGATAAATATTCCTGTCTATTTCCCTGGGAAAATCTTAATCTTGGCAGTCTGTGCCTATCTAGTCCTTCAACAAGTGGAGAGGACACCTGCCTCTGCATACCTCACTATGGTGAGGTAGGGCAGCTTGTTTCTGCAGCTGCCCAGTTCCTGCATTGCTGGAAATAACCTTTGCTGTCAACCTGGCTGGGTGACATGGAGCCAGTGGTGTCTGTCCTCTGCTTTCTTTTATGAGCCTGCTTATCAAGTTTATTACTTCTGTCCCTTGACTGAGGCTGATTGTGCCTTAAAAACCCACAAGAAACAGGGGCAGACAGAAAAAATACTTGATGTTAATTATTTGTTTAGGGACCCTGACTAGTGGCCCCAAGGACCCAGTAGTGCCATATTAAATTGTGCTTTCTGTTCTGTCATTCATACTCTCCTGCATTTTCAAACAAAGGCCAAGGTTTTACTAGCAGTGATTTGGTCTGAATTCTGAGACAGCTGGTCTTTAATTACAACAGGAACAAATACAATATACAAATCGAGTATTTGTTCTGATCTTTAGCATCTTTTATCACTTAGCTCACCAGTCAGTAAGACCATCAGCTGGTTCTGCTGCTTCATGAAAAAAAACCATGCAACTTACATAGCAAGCCCCATGTTAAAGTGCATATTAAGAAAATAAGTACAAGTGTGCTGACACAAGCAAAGAGTAGGTTGCAGTAAAACACCAGTTTGTAGTTTGGCATGCTGTCTCTCCTGGCTGGGATTTCAGTTTTACTGCAAACACTTGTGGAAATGACAAGCAATACCTTTAGATTTAAGTAGGGAGTGGCTGAATCAAACCCAGTCATAATCCACGACCAGCATCTACATAAGAATTAAAATCATCACATAATAGCACTGGTGCTCTCTATCTTTTAAGTTCTTTTTTTATGGGCTGCAACCTGCAGTGTTGAGTGGCTCTTGAGAGAGGTTAGGGTCTATCAGCCTTTGTCCACAGGGGTGCTCTGTGGTAGATGCCCACGTTCTAGTTCCCAGCTCATCCAGATCTCACACTTGTCTCCAAGGGCCGTTTCTTCCATTATCTTGCATGTCTGGAGAGCTGCTCATTTGTTTGCACAGAATAATTGATGAGGTCAGATTACACCACCGAGTCAGGGTGTGCATCCAGCATCCGGGATCTGCAAGCCCTCCCAAATTCCCTTATCTAAATGGTGTCATAGAAAAGGAATGACAGGCCTCAAAAATGGTGTTAACTCACCAAAACAAATTACCATGTGTTTAATGTTCTGTATGTTATTGACTAAGAGACCTCCCAATGCACATTTAACCTGGATGTTTTTTCCTTTTAGAAGAAAGCTGCTGAAGTGCCAGAAATGTGTACGTGCTCCATGGGTGTTCTCAGGTGATGCAGACCAGCAAGTCATGGGTGAGGTATCAGAAGGTCTTGGGTGTTTGCACATGTCAGAGCAGGAGAGCTTGTGTCAGGGAGCAGCCTGAAGGAATGGGGACAGCTGTGTCCGCCCATGAGTAAAGATTGATTTATGTACAGGTGGGACAAGGGTAGAAGCACCCAATGCACTTACACTATCCCACGTGAGTGTTGTAAAATTGGTGATAAACCATCCCAAAAGCATTATGTGTATGAGGAAAGGTTCTGGCCTGCAGCTGCATGTCTGGGAATAGACCTTCCTGAACCTACCGCTGGCCAAGGCAGATTAGATCCTGAACTGTTCATGAAAAATCCTGAAAACATGCAGAAACTGGTTTTATCTAGTGTTTTCCTTTTCATTTATTTAAGTGCTTGTTTTGAATACCTTTTCCTGGATTTCCAGAAAGAGGAATGTATGACTATCATATTCATCTGCAGTAGCACTGTTGAATGTGTGCCAGTTTACACAGTATTGAAGAATAGGCTTGAACAGAAACCTCAGACATCGGTGGATGTGGTTGAAGTACAACTCTGCCTTACATGCAAGAGCAGATGAGTGTTGTCTCAAATGCACAGGCACTCCTCAGATGTGACTTTTGGAGTTATAACAAAAATTATGTTAATTTAGTAGCTTTATTGCTTTCTCTCCTTACTGATTTCACAGGGAAGAAACAAATATAGAAATCTGTGTTCCTTTAATGCATGAAGATGCAATCTCCCAGATTATCTGGGACAATGGGTATAATTATACTCTTTTAGGCATGGAATAAGTTCTGGACTAAAAGGAATATTTGTATTTTTGCAGATACTAGGCTTTTCCTTAAGGTAACTTCTGGACAGGGTTTTAAATAATACAAGTTTTGATTGGTCAGTTAATCAGAACTGTTTAAATGCTTGACATGTGTAAGTCAATGTTTCAGAGCACTTTGTTTTCTGGCATTAAAATCTATATGTAAAATCCAAGTCCTCATCTGTAATTAATGGAAAATCACTTCTAATTGTTCTCTGTTGCTATTATTTTTTACAGCTCTCTTGTACAACCCCATTACTCAGGTTACTCCCGAAGATCTGGATTCAGCTGCCCTGCCCTGATTTCAGTTTTCAGTTCTGACATGGGATGGCTCCTTTTACAGCTCCCTGTGAACAGTCAGGTATGTATGAGTTCTTGCTGAGTAGGCTTGTCTGGTACAAAGTATACACTCTGGTATTTACCAAGTCACAAATGTCAACATCACAAATATTCTACGCCCCCATGCTATGGGAAAAAAATGGCTCTTTGTGAGGAGAACTGATTTTGTCTTACCATTTGTCTTGGAATGTTTTAGGTATTCTGTAATTCAGAAATAATTGAGCAAGTCAAAATATTCCAGGATAACAAAGACTTCTAGTAAACTAAAGTTTTGTTCTTAGAAGTAGTAGGGATAATGAACTTCAAAGGAATATAGAATGAGGTTCTAGCTCCTTTGTACACTGATTAGGTAAGAGAGGTGTGTCCTCGAGGTTAACTCTGAGTGCAAGTGAAGCTCCCAAGAGAACACAAGTGAAAACTGGATCAGAATTCTTTGTCAGAGTTGCTTTTAGATAGCAACTGATTCTGTTGGACAGTTAAAAGAGATTTCCCAGTATTTATTGAGGGAAGTAACTCACAATTCTCTGTTATTACAGAATACTGCAGCTCAGGGCAGTGTGGGTCAGACAATTAGAAAACTTGAAGACAATATAAAACATGGCCTTCACACACTTCAGCATCTATGGGGTCTAATCTTTCAATCTATCAATGTTATCATCTGAATTACTGTGCTTTGGCATGCTGCAGTCAACACTTGGTGTATTTATTCTATTATTTTTTTATATACTTAGAGGTTCAGTTGAATATACATTGGTGCTCTTGTCAATAGAACAGCTTCAGAAAATAACAGCTCAGCTAATTTTCCTGATCGAGCTGGAAGTCAACCAGATGGCAAAGAAAAGGGAAAGAAATCTTGAATGAATGGTGAAATGATGAAAAAACAATCCTGCCTTCTGTTTCTGGAGTTGGTTTTGTACTGTGGTGGTGTTCTTTAGGGGGGTCCACAAACAGGGAGGGGAGCATTGTTAACACAGGTAAACTGGAATAAGGCTCTTGGAGAAGTGCTGTAGTAAGGATGCAATGCAGAATTGAGTCCTTGTGGGCATGTTCGTTAAGGCATTTGGCATTTTAGGCTCTACTGAACTATCTTGTAGCAATTGTTCTTATGACTAGAACCTTCTAGTGTAACAGTGGAGGATATATTAGAATTGAGTAGAAAAGGAAACAAGATTAGGAAATAATTTCTATTATTTGAATAATTTTTTATCACTTTCAGTCCTTCATTAACTAGTTGTGTATCCCTTGGAAGTAAAAAGCTGTGAGAATCTGATAGTTATCTGCTTAAAGAAAGAAAATCAAACTCTTTGTGTGAACATGCTTTGACATGGAGTAAACAGCATTTCATTAACCTTTGTTAAGCAGGGGCTGTGTTTTGTAGAGTAATCAGAAGCCAAGGTTATCATTTGTGTTGCAATGACACCCACAAATGGTCCCTGGTGTGCAGGTTCATGTGCATGAGAGAGTTGGTCCCTGCCTTCAGGCCCCTCCCAGCTAATTGGCAGTGATGCCGTGCAGGTGGGGAAGGTGAGATGGAGGATAAGGGTAATTGACAGCACCATCCAGCTGGGTTACCCTGGTGCCAAGCCTGCATTTATCAGCAGTGTTGGCAAACACAGGCCCAGCAAGGTCAGTCCCACCACCCACCAAGCAGGGTCTGATGCAAAGGCCATCAGCTGACCAAGGAGGACTTCACTGCTCCTCCAAGGTTGCTGTTTCTCAAGCAGATGGCAGGAAGGAGATCCCATATTCTTACTCTTGGGGACATAGTGCTGTACTGCTGAGCAGGAGCCCTGATGGCAGTTCAGAAGTGGCACTCAAAGGTCTGCACTGGGACTCCTGCCCTGCAGCTGTGAGAGAGGCAAGCCTTTCAGTGAGGAAGGAAGAGAACTTTGAGGTTGGAACTCCAGAGAACTGGAGTGGAAAATGCTACTTTAAATTAGTACTGCTCAGGAATGTCCACATACATAAAGCCTTGCTTTCCCACATTTAATTTTTTTCTCCTCATCTTGTTGGATACATGACCTTTTTAAATCAGCAGACATAAGTTAATGGAGCTGCATTCATAATGATTATTCATTTCCACTTAGGGAAAGAGGCCTGCAACAAAGCCAAGGAAGTTGAAAAGATGGTTGCTGCAGCATGCTCATGGTACTGTTCTAGTTCTTGTGTTTTAGTGGCAGAAAAGCGATTTGTCATCTGCTGATAAACAAATAAGTACAGTTACCTGATGATATCTTGGAGGCATTTCCCATATTCTCCTTTACAGTCTTAGGCAGAATAAACTTGCCTAATGCACGCTTTGCCCCTTGTTTTTCCTGCATGTACTCTTGAGTAGTCCTGCTGAAATTAATCCAGTAAAACTTCCATTTTACCATGGTTTTTTCCTCCCTCAGTAGATGTAAGGTAGCACTACAATCTGCATTCAGGCATTTCCATGGGCATCCTGGCTCTGGGCTGTGCTTTCAGGCTGACACAAGCAGAGGCTGCTTTGTGCTGTCATTGCCAAAAATGAAGATGGATGGCAGGCTCAGAAAGCTCCTCTCACTGTTGAAGCTTAATTAACTCCTCTGTATCAGTGACAACTGCTAGTTTGGGACATGCTTGTGACAGTCACTGCCACCATATTCCTGGAGCTGCCACTGATTTAAATGCAGTGTGAGCAGCTGTTAGGTTAAAGCAGAGAGGGGTGGTGTTTTGGTTATTCAGAGAATCCAGGCTGCAGGCCTCCCGCTCAGCAGCAGGGAGCCTGCAGAACCTGCGGATAAGGCATTTACAGCTCGTGGAGGACCTCTAGAGAGCCAAAGCAGTAAATGGTCATTCCTTGCTGTCCTGAGTTCCTGTAGCACTGGGTCAGCATGCACAGGAATATCGCTGTAAGAAATCGATAGATGCTCAAAGGCTTTGTATTTACATTAGTTTAGTCTTCTTGTGGAAACCTGACTTTTACAGTTTAGGGGTTTACAGGATCTTTCAGTTTATTTTCTAATTATGGAAGTGTCTGCGCACACAGGTAATAATTTTCCTTGATACAGTGATTATCCAAGAGTTTGGGTGCTAGACAACCTGCACTGGTGTTGGAAATCCATCTTCACATATGACTAAAATGTACTGTCTTGTCAGTAAATACCTGATTTTGGTCAAGTTGCAACTCATAGTAGCCATTCTCACCTAAGTGCAGGTGTCATTTAATAACATGCCAGCCTTTGTTGCAGCCTTGGGGTTTAAGAGGGATTCATTTGTGCAGAATGCCCAGGAGTAGGAGCTGCTGCATTGCCCAGAGGACCAGCAATGTTTATATAGAATTTCCTTCTTGGTCTTTAACATGCTTATTACTACTCCTTCATTTTACAGTGGGGGCACTGGTTACATGCATATGCTTTTTATTGCTTTTAAAAAAATTTTTTCTGCCATTTTATTCCTTTTCTCTCATTCATGATGAGTAAAGATATAATTTCAGCTGAACTGATTGCAGACAGGGAGAGTGTTTGAGTTCCTCACTAACAGTTTTCTGCTTAACCAGGTAGTTGCAATATCTTTGTCCTTATGTTCCTGTGTTTGGGTTGGTGTGGTTTTATTCAGAGAAATGAGCACTTGCTCAATGAGTTTTTTAATAAAAATTATTTGTGCTCTAACTTTGACTTGGAGAGAAACAGATTAAATAGTAAAATGTTTAAAATTACAAGGACTTCGTAAGAGTTTTTGGCATGGTAAGTTAATGTCTCAAATAGATTAACATTGCTTGAATCACCTGTTACTGCAACATCTGAGAACCATCATATAGTATCCAATAAAATTATAGCCTTCAACTCCAGAATAAAAATCAGCAAAAGCCCTTATTAGGAAAAATCAATTTTCTTTACTAACATCTGCTCAAAATGTCATATCTGTGTGCTGAGAAGTGCCAAAAGTAGATTAACTGTTCCACGGATATAGTGAAGTCATCAACAGGACCACAGAATTTCAGTACTTTTTGTCATGATTGTAAGTTCAGAATTAGCTTAATTATTTGCCTTGAGTCAAATTAATCCAGATATTGAGAGTCCATGTGATGCAAAAGGGCTGCTAGAAACAAATTAAGAAACTAAAAGGAAGCTGTGTTTTGCTCCCTTGTACCGAGACTATAAATTGATTAGAAATTGTTTGCTTTCCCATAATAATGAAATCCTTGGGAAAATGTCTCAAAGAACTGTAGGTTTCATTGAAACTTAATAGGATATTTTGTGAGGAACCCTCATATCTTTTGACATTTTTCAAGCATTACTTAAATCACATATTGGAAAGGCTGCAGGTATTTTCACTATGCTAATGTGATGGAACTGTCTCTGGAGCCATGTAACTCTTTCAAAGAGAAAAGAGCCAAATTAGTAGATCTTGGAAGGGAAACCTGTTTCAAGAATTATTTCATATTTGAATGGTTTATATTCAGCCTGTCCTATTATTTATGTACTTCAATAGCTCTTCCACCTGAAGATGTCAGTGTTCTACAGCTATTGAGCCAAACCCTACTGAAATAGATAATTAAAGTCTGCAAATTATTCTTGTCAGAGTAAGTATCTAATACTCTTGTAGGACTATGTTACTAACAAAGAAATCAACTATTTCTAAGTGAGTTTTCTTTGGTTGCACTTCTTACGTGTTTTTCATGGCTATTTAATTGCCTGTAGAAGATTTCAGTTGAGCTCTAGAAAGCAGAACTGAGACTATTTTGTATTTGGTAAGTAACTGATAATCTGAAATAATAGAAGAAGAGGAGGCTAAGAAGCAAATATGGGCAGCTGCTATCACTTAATTTGTGAAAGCAGTCAGACAATCAGCTGCCAAGTGCCTTGTCCCTTTGCTAGGACATGTCATGTTACAGTTGTATTGATGGAGAAATGGGAGACCACAGACAATCCAGGTTCCTCTAATTTAATATTTATTTGGAAAGAAATTTATTGAGATCTAGTGATGTAATTATTTTATTTGTGATGCAGGGTGCAAATTATGTGATTTCCATTCTTGGGCATTCAGTCTTGTAAAAGGAAAAAAAGAAGCGTGTACTTTGTGTGTAGGCATGACAGCTATTCAGAGTCACAGAAAAGGCCAAGGTAGGGTCACCGTGGGCAAGTCCTGGGTCAGTCCTGCTAAACTAAAGGAGGACTTTAGTTCTCAAGTTGTGTTTGCAGGCTCTTTGGTTTGCTGAGGAGACGTAGCAGAGACTTTGTGTCAAAATGTGCAGCACCTCATTTTGACCAAGTACATGATCTGGCTTTCATGTCCTAAGGAGATCAAACAGTGAGGCGAGCATGAGCTTTCATGTAATTGTGCTGAAAGCTGGACATTGCAGGTGCAATCACAGATGTGAAAGTTGATTTAAGATCACAGAGGGTCTCCCACCTTCAACGTAAAAATTCGAAGTGCCGTTTTGTTCTCACGAAGACAAGAAATGGGGGGAATTGGTGTTTTCCCTTTGCGCCCTGGCTGTTCAGTGTAAAGCCGTAGAGCCGACGCGGGTGCACTTGCAGGGAGTGCCCACAAGGCGGCACACCAGCAGCACGGACAGAGGCAAAGCCTCCCTACCCTCCTTCGTTACTGTGCGGGGGACTCGGGGCGCTTTCGAAATGGAAACGGAATGCTCATTGAGAAATGCGCTATTTATATCTTAATTGCCCACCAAAATACGATTTCTTAATGCAAAATTATTTTCTATTATACATATTAAGTCACGTAATGATCAACTTTATAAACTACCCTTACCACTATTCCATTTAGTAGCTAAGGGATTGAGAAAAGTGATAAACTCTGTGGAAGACCCTCAGAATACTTTTATTAGAAGATTATTATATTTTTACCTGTATCTGAACTGGCTGTCTGCTTTTTTCTCTGAACTCCGATGAAACTTTGTGAAAGCTTAATAAAAATTTTCATGTATTGAATAATTTCATATTTCCTAATTTCCAGCCTAAACTTATCAAGGGTCAATTGATATTTATTTCTCCTTGCATCTACATGTTTTTAGAGCGTGTTTTACACACTCTGCCTGTAGTGAATTGGTGAGAAAGGGGTCTTGTGTCCTCTCAGCTTGACGCTGAAAATCAGTATCAACTGCAACCCATTTCAAGTTTCCCTCCTTTTAGCTTCTCATGACAGGAACAAGGCATGGCAAGTTCCTGGTTTGCTGCTGGAAGAGTTGGCAGAACCACAGTCAATGCATCACTGACCTCACAGTAGCTCTGTCAGGTACAAGAAATGAATTAAAGGTGGCAGCTGTGTAACAGGAATCAAAATTGCAGGTCTGAAAGTGAGGGAAAACAGACATCTGCTCTTCAAATACAAGCTGCTTCAGAAATCTGTTGGAAGAAAAAATGGCATCCCATTCCTCAAGTGCTTCAGATATGTAGCACTTGGGACCCTTATGGTTTACCTGGGATTTCCTAGGGTAACACCAGATATGTGATGGTGCTTCCTTCCCAAAAGGTAGTTGGTTGAAATCTTTATGGGGCACAGCCACGCCATCATCCCTGTCAGCAGTAGGAGGCATTTTATTTTTCTCCCTGATGTTTTTCTACCAAATCTCATAAATGAGTGTGATAGGAAGGTGAGACTGGGCAAACTTAGTTGCTGGTTTAAGATATTGCTTTGACTTAGCACATCTTTACTGCTCTGGTCTCTCACACCAGGCTCTACTGGTACTTCAACACTCGTGCCATATCTCTGGATTTACACATATAAAATACTGGACAAGGGTGTCCAGAATGTGTGTGTGGAGTTGATGGAATAAAACCACAATATGCAAGTTTGCCAATATCTGTGGGCCGCAATAGCAACTCTGATTCAAGCACATGAAAGAAAATGGGACTTTGTTTTTCCACCCCTTCAGTTCAAAGGCTGTTGGAATAGCATTTTAATTCAAATTATTTTATTCCTCTTCCATTTATATTAAGTAACTGAAGGGAGAGCAAGTGAATACAATTAATCCTTCAAGTGAGGAAAACTCAGGGACAGTGCCAATGAAGTTGAGTCATGCAAAGCTCATAAGTTGGCTAAATATTTTATTGCTTTATTACCTTCTCTTTAGTCAGGATTTCATATCCTGAATAAGACACAAAGCACTCAAAAGTTGGTCATGTTTCCAGGGAATGCTTTGGTATAAGAAAACCAAAACCTGTTTAGGAAAGGGGGGAAAAATGAGGACCTGGCAGCTACTTCCTTGTTTTAGATAATGAGCTTGATTGCCTGTTTGTGATAATGAGATCCACATGAGGTTGTACCTGGTGTTAAACTGTTAGAGTTTGAAAGAGGAAAAAATCCCAGTTCAAGATAAAAAGCAAAAGAAGTATAGAATATTTGTAGCAACTGCATCCCTAGTAGTGTTTTGTTTGACTGCATGAAATCCTTGGCAATCTCAGCAGTTTATCAGGGTGTATGGATCCACCCTGTGGGGCTGAGCAATGCTGAGGTAGGAATTAATTCTGAAACTTGAGAAAGATAGCTCACTTCTGACTTCACTTTCAGGAGCAATGTTTCACCTATTCCTAAAAGAAAGGTAGCCATTATGAGCTGTCTCTGGCTTCTCAGCCTGAAGAAGCTGAGGTTTTTCATGTCTAGGTAAAATCAGTGAGGCTTCCCACATAAACCTGCCTTGGTCTTCATCTCAGGTGTGGGAAGCTCAGAGTTGTCATCAGAGAAGACTGTGGCTGCTACTGAAAGCTCTAACTTGCCCAGCACCCAAAAACATGCCTGGTCTTTGTCCCAGTAAGAGGTCTGTGGCCATGCAGATGAAATAGGATTGTTGATATGTGTGCCAAAATCCTGCAGCAGCATAACAGTAGCTCTGAAAAATAATGATTAATATTAACTCTTAATGATTTAGATACAGGTTTTGGGATACAGAGAGATCTTCTGCTACAGGAAGCTTCATAAATATCATTGCATTATGATACTTAATTTATTCCACTGCTATGGAGTGGCCTTAATTTACCAGCCCCTTTGATCCTAGGATCTGCTTCTTAAAATTATTATTTCTTACACAATGAATTTGTTTTCTCTCTGCTCCCCAGCTGGGCTGGATGAAGTCCCATCCCCTTTGTTTTTCTGGACTGGGAGTTGGTTTCTAAATTCCAGTGGCACATCCTAGAGCCTTTCATCTTCCCCTGCCACCTCAGTGCCTAGCAAAGAGTTCATCAGTGTGCAGCCAGCATCACTTGCATAGTCAGAAGTGTCTAGCACAAGGCAGAGTGTGCCAGGAAAGCTCATCAAGAATTTGTATCATGTCAAAGCTGAGGGATGAGGTTAGTCTGTTAGTCAGCAAAGATTCTGGGAAAATCCATCTTCCCAGAGCATCCCCAAGCCTTAATTAGAGAACAGATTCATTCTCAAACAAGTCAGGATGCTGTCAAGCTGAGGAAAAGTCAAATTCATCTCTTATTTTTGTTTATCTCCTACTTTCAGTCTCTATCACTAGATGTCAAGAGTTCTGTAATGCCTTGTGTTTAATTAAGTACTTGAAATTCTTAACTAAAACCTACAAATACAGATTTTACTTAGAGAAGAAATAGGTGTAAAATAGATTGTGTTTAACCATTGTCTGGGCTGGAAAAGGCAGGTTGGTACATCTGGGAAGGTTTCTTTGTGCCAAAGCCTTGGGACAGGACAGGAGACAGAACTGGTCCAGCTTCTCAGTGGAGAACATGACTTGCTAAAACAAAAATGCAACCAATTATCAGCATAGTGTCCTGGGAAACCTGCTTTTGAGGCTTTCTCAGCTCTCTGTGTATAAAAAATAATTAGGAAATGGGGTTTTTATGGTAGAAGTTGTTCAAAATTGGCCTGGAATACTGTTTTTAAATTTCTGATGTTGAGAGTAACCTTCTTGGCAAAGCATTCCTCACGCAATAGGAATCTGTATGGAGTAGGTCATATGTAAAAGCGTAGAGGGGATGCACGAGTCATCCCTGAGACACGTTTGGTTTATGAGCAGGAGCAAATTGAAAACACTGCTTGGAACATCTGGAGGCAGTGCTTTTAGATGGCTCTTTGCAGGAAGGCACAAGTGAGAATTGCTTATGTTGCAGTTTTAGGCCTGTCTGCAGGCAGCAAGGAGCTTGCCAAGAGTTGAAGCCTCATGAACATTCCTGTCACTGCTTGCAGAGCTGAGGTGGAAGAGCAGCCAGCAGGGCTGGACACCTCACTGTCAGTCCCAGCTCAGCTCTTCTACTCACCAGCCCGCTGGAGTTTGCTGGCAGGCAAACTTCTTTCTTAATAGGAATGTTCTTGGTCTACAGCAGAGCCACTTGAAGTTGTTCCTGGTGCTGTTACTGTGATGTGTGAAATCCAGAAGGGCTTTTCAAGTGCTCAGCATGAGGAGAGCTGGCACAATGGTCATAGGCTCAAACACTAAGGGTGTGTGCAGGCAGGGCTCCAACATGAGGGTTGTCCTTGAAGCATATCTGGCTCCTGGAGGAGTCACCCTGTGGAATTCGAGCCCTGTTGCTTGCCCACTCATTTGCTGTATCTGACTGAAGTGGGAAAAGCTCTTCACAGTCATGATAATGTAATTCCTTCAATTAGAAGGGCAGATTGAAAAAAGGCATGAAGCGTGCACAGCATGAAAAAATAGCTGAGGCAAATCTGATAGTTTTATGTACTCTTTTATGAAGGAGTTTGAAGTATAAGAATTTGGAATGGTTCTTTTCTGTAATGGTTTCAGACTTGATATGATGACGACCATGTGCTGCTCCAGGGTGAGCATGATCCAAATCAATTCATATACACTAAACCCATGAAGATAGCCTGTCTTAAAAGGGTTTATCATCCTTTATTATTGTATCTGCCTGCAAGATCTGCTCCAACAGATGTGTACTGAGAACTGCAAGGCACAATGGTGGAGGCAGTGGAGCTGAGAGAAAACCTTGTGACTGAGTTGGCAACAAGTGGCATTTCCATTGGTGTGGTGGTATGTACTCTTAATTGAAATGGGAAAGGCCTGTGCTTACAGCTCTGCTGCCATTTAGGCACAGCAGAGTTGTATATTCAAATGCAACTTAAGTATTTTAAGCAAGCCTCTTATCAAACAGTAGTTATTTTGTACAAACAGATAGGTATTGGAGCAGGAAATTAAGGAAAAATGACACTTTGCAATCACATATGAAAGACTTAGGTTCTCAGTGTATATTCTGTTTTATGGAACATTAAAGAGTGCTGTCAGCCTTTTCCAGTAGGGCTTGTTTGGGACTGAAATTACCTGTCTCAAGTAGTTCATCCTGATCCCCTACTGCCTTTTAACCCTTCTGTGTACCCTTAAGTTGTACACATTAGGCAGTTGTGGAAAAAAATCTTATCTTACCTATGTTAGATTTTATTTTTCCCCCAGAAAATGCAGCATTCACAACACTTTCTTTATGGAAGTGATATTTTTAAGTGCCTGAGAAGGTGTTTGGGTGTGAGCACTGTGTGTATGAGTGGCAGTGGTGGTGGCCCTCTGTGTGGGGAAAGTGAGGATTTTTGGTTTTGTGCACTCTCAGTGTCCAAGGCTGCCCATAATACTGATAATACAGATGCTAGTGCCCTTGGCAGCTGACTGGTCACTGTCTGCATTTGGTCCTGAGGGAGGTCTGCATTTAATGGACCTCTGCTAGTCTTCTATGCAGTCCAGTGAAGCCAGTTAATTATTTTCTGAACAGAAAGCAAATCAGAGTTTTCCAGCTGTAGATATAATCGGAACAACTAAAAACTCAGGGTCTTGTAATTACTGCTTGGAATACAGCTCTTTTCTGAGCTGATGTGGCTTCTTTCCTCAGAGGCTCTTGACAAGTTGCCTTTGCACATCATCATATTCCATGAGTATTTTGTTCACCCTGTCCAAGCTGCACCCTTGATTCAGCTGTAAAAAGTCACCATTTCTGCAGAAAGGCCTTTGGAAGAGCTGAAGTTCATTGTGCTCTTTGTGTCACTGCCTCTCAAACCTTACTTAACTGTGGATATTTACTGGGAATTATGTAAAGGGTGAGGAGGAACTGCTCGTTTCTCTTGAGTTTAAAAGCAAAGCACAGTGACAACAACCCTTCCAATGGCATGGCCTGTGTGGCAACTCAACAGAGAAACACAGGTTGTAGGGAATCATTAGCTTTATTTTTCCTTTTTACTCATCACAATTGTTGCTATTATCATATCTTGATCTGTCAGTACTTAATGTCATCTGCTGCTGCCAAGAGATGTTGATCCTGAAGTGCATCTCTTTAGAAAGAAGGATGGGTTTCCACTGAAATTATGGAAGAAACACTGCAGGTTTAATATTGACAGAGATGCCTGGGTTCTGTCTTTCAAGAACACTTATGTCAGCCTTAGCTTTTCAAACTTAGCAAATTTATTTGCTATAGTGTTCCTAAATCTGAGAAAATATGCCTCGAATGCATCTTAAGGACAGAGGACAAGGAGTGAGAAACCCTAAGAGAAAATATTTCAGGGTGAAGTCTTCTGGCAGATAATTCTAGGTGGCTGCATGCAGGGTTTTCTGCTGTTTGCCAACAGGAAAAAATTCTCTTTATGAACTTTTTACCTGGCAGTTCCAGTAAAACACCTGGTCAGCATTTCAGTGACTAGTTCCTGGTAGACTTAAGCTCCTCTACCCTGTTCCATGTGCTCAGTGTATCCCTTTCACATGCAGAATGTAGACTATACACAGTATGTTTAATTGATGTGGTTTTGAAAGAATTAATGAAACCTTTCATTTGTTATTATGCAAACAGTAATTTATTTCAAATTAGTGTGCCAGAAAGCTGAAATGTGTGGGGAGAACTGGATGGTTTGTTTCCATTTCTCTCTACTTCCATCTAGATATGTCAGCATCACTCCACCTGAGCATGGATGTAGAGAGCAGATAAAAATTGGGCAATCTTTTATTTCAAGTTGAATGGTGCCCTAGAGTAGCAGTGGATCAGCTCTATTTTCCACTGTAATAGCTTCTGGGGGTTAGAGAAAAACAAGCTTGAAAACCACAAGAATTGGAGGTTGTTGGGTGAAGCCTGATGATATGTGATCCATAAGGGCCAATATTGCCAGTATCCCTTGCCCAAATGTGCATCTTCTGTGCTTTGTAGGGTAAGATAGTTAAAATATACATTGGAAAGTTATTTTCAAAGTTCTTGCTTGTGCCTTTGGAAAATTGTTTGCTTTTGTGTTCTTCAGCTGTTTTGCCTCATTCTGAGAGCACTGCAATTTGCATTTCAGCATTGCACAGCAAGGAGGGCAGGAGGTTATAGCTACCCCAAAAAGAGGAAAAAAAAATCAAAAAAGGACAAGCAGATTTGCTGTCTTCTGAATCTTTTTTTATATATCAGGGATCAGATTAAAAAAAAAAAAAAACAAAACACTGAAGCTAATAGGACTGACTCTACTAGCCTTAATGAGTTTTGAACTAGATTTAGTCTTTGCCCTTGCCTTAACCAGTAGGGAAAAAATTGGTTTTTGAATGTGCTGCCAGCAGATGTCTCACACATTTCCTTACAAAAGCAGATTAATGATTTAGCTCACTTTGATCACACAGCTGTGAGAAACTGAAAGTTCATGAAATGGTTTTCATTATGTTACGGACAAATCTTCAGTAGCTGCAGCATCAATTATTTTTAGACCTTTCCCGAGACAAGGTTTACAGAGTAATCATACCAGAACAAAATTTCAGAGGTTCTTCTGGTGTTTTCATACTCAATGTGAAACTTAATGTACCTAAAAATGTCCAATTTCTCCCATTAAAATGAATTTATATTTCTCATTTTTTATTTATTCTTCTGCCCTTCCTACTGCTCATGCAAAGGGACTCTAAAATGGCCTGGAAATGACGATTTATCACAAATGTAAAGAGTTTGGCAGAGTACCACTGATGCAAATGAGGTTGGCTGTGTTCTTTCATAATAACTGCTTGCAATAATTATTCCTTCTGGTAAAGGAGCACTCTGAATTCCACTGTATTTTACACAGCTTGGCATTAGACAGAGATTGCTGCTGAAAGCCTCAGAGGGCTAGTTGTGCTGCGCCACATCCCATTTCAGAGCCATTTTTGGAGGTTCAGTACTTTGCAGTGTGTCTGAGGTCTGTGCAGGCTGAGAGCTGCTGAGCTCTCTTAGCTGAGGAGCCAGAGAAGGATTATTGATATTTGTGCTCCCTGAAAAGTTCTTAGCAGCCTGATTAGTCTGATTGCAGAGCTGGAACGCTGCAGGAGCAATAGACCAGGAAAGTAGAAGTGTTTTGTCTGTTCACTTGAGGTATGAGTGATTGTGTAAAATTGAGAGCTAACTCCATTTTCTATAGAAATAAGGAAGATCTGTCCCTAGACAGAGAAAAGGTGCCCTGGGACTTTTGTGCCTTTGGAGTTGCAGGAGAGTGGCTGCTGTTATTCTGCATTCAGACCCAGTGAGCTCCTGAATACCTGGGAAAACAGCCTGGGTAACATAACCCACCTGTCCTTATTCACAGCAATGCTGGGCCACAATAACAGGGGTGGCTCTGAATATGTTACATTTGCTTGATATTCTCTGTAAGGGGAGGAAATCCATCCCCAGAGTCTGAGGGGCAGCTTTTTAGATAAGCAGGGGGATGCTGTTGAGGCATTCCACAACTGGCTAATCTTTTAGCTGTCTGATTTTGTACATCAAAAATTGAGTCCAGTGTTTCTCAAAATCCAGTGCCTGGACTGGGAACTTAAATAGAAGACATAACAAAGGTAATAAAAGCAGGTGTAACAAATATAAATACACAACTCCACTGTTTTGCTTGTGTTTTATATGCCCTTGTGTTCCTCTTGTGCTGTGTTTATTTATACTGTAAATTCAGTGTGTTGAGCTCGATGAGTAGTGGCAATTTAACCCAAAGCAGATGTTTAGGAGGTGAATGGACTATAGGCCATCATTTTCTGCTAAGCACACTTGCCCTTATAAAGGAGGAACAGTCTAACAAGATCACAAAAGCCAAAAGGAATAGTAATAAAACCAGTAATAATTGAGACAGCGTGTCCTATGTTCCTCAAGGGCAACAGAGAGCAGAATAACCTAAATATGTTCAGTCCTTACCTCTCAGACCTCCACAAAAATCCTGGGAGTTTGTCTCACCCTTGTCTTATAAGGCTGATTTCACATGTGTCACCAATGTAATAAACCAGAAGGGGACTATATTTTTAGGACTTTGACATTGAGCTTTAAAAATCTTAGCCTTTGGTAGATATGGGTTTATGGATGGATGTGAGCTGAGCTGCCTTAAAATATGAACTTTTGGGGGAGTAGCACTATCAGCAGTTAGGAAATTATTTGTCCTTGGGTTTGTAGTGTGGCTGGATTGAAATGTTGTACAGAGACAGAGGAATAATATGCAACTCAGAGCCTTTGCTTTATTCTCAGCAATATTGTATGCAAATCGGAGCAGTAACTTCAAAATGTATTCAAGTCTGTCTTCCAAATACTATGGAGTTCTCTTACCTTACTTCTGTAATTTTACATGATTGTTTAATGAGCAGGTTCCATGAAGCTGGGTCTGCTGTATGAGTACAAGCAGAGCACTCCCGTTGTTTGCTTCATGGCTGATGCTGTCACAGGCTGAGCTATGGACCCACTGCTGCAGCTCTAAACCAAAGCCAAGGAGGTGTGGAGGATATTGGTTAAACCAAACCCAAGGAGGTGTGGAGGATATTGGTTAAACCAAACCCAAGGAGGTGTGGAGGATATTGGTTAAACCAAACCCAAGGAAGTGTGGAGTGTACTGGGGAGCCACTATGGCCCCAGGACTCATATTTTGCCTTCATGAGGGTTATGCACCTGCATTTTGTGGTTTGACCTCTGGGCTATTCCTAAGGTGCCTGGGAGCTGCTCTCCCCATGGCCATCATGTGAGGAGAGCAATGCCTGTGAAGCTCACACAGAATTCCTTGTGTCTGGAGTGATTCCCAATCAGTTCACTCCAGGAGAAGGACTTTGGCATAAACTTAGACTCAACTTAGGTTGATGTAGAAGTATTTGCCTCGTATTCCTACCACTGCTTACTACTCTGCTCGCAGTTGCATGTTTTATTTGGTCTTCAGTGAAATATGAACATTTGGCCTCAAGTAACTTGATCCATGGAAATTTGTTGGAATGCTTACTAACTTTGGGGAAACGTGCTGCAGTCTCCCAAGCTGAGAGAGATTCTTATGGCAGCACACAGGATATAGTGGCAGAATGACCCACAGGCACGAACTTTTCAGTCACGTCTCCAGGAGCTCCGCTTGCTGGAGGAAGTGTTTGACAGTTTGTGGCTGGCTGAAATATTTTAGAAGTGATCAGAAAGCCAGACTTTTGGACTAGATTTGGCCCTGTCAATGAGTATGTGACATGAGTAAGACTTGGCACGCTGCTTTTTACTTGAACATGTGGCCGTGTTGCTCAGAGACTTGCTGTTCTCAGACAACCTCAGATATCCCTGAACAGGGAGCATCACAGCACTGTGCTGCTCTCTGGCTTCAGATTGCTCCTCCAGTGAACTGGGGCCTATTTAAACTGTTGTTTGGGTCACCCTTTCAGCCAGAGTACTGAAAAACTAGGTAATTGCCATCCAGTTGTAAAACCAGGTAATTAGATGTTGGATCTGGCCTTGAGAAATGCCATTTCACAGTCATGTTCCTGTAAACCAAGCAAGGTTTGTTGTTGGAGCTGCTGGAATGAGTTGAGGGGCAGGCCCTGAGGGCTGCAGATTGTCTTCCATGAGGAAAGGCTGAGAGAGCTGGGGAGGCTCAGCCTGGACAAGAGAAGGCTCCAGGGATCCTGAGAGCTCCTTCCTGTGCCAAGTGTCACAACTGGAAGTGCTGTCCCTGCTTGCCCAGCCTCCTGAGCTCCTCCTGGCTCTAAAGGCAGGCAGACAAAACCAGGCAGGCTCACAATAAATGCAGCAGATAGTCTATGCTATAAATCAAAAGGAATTCAACAGTTCTGTCAGATAGCATCCCACTCCAGCTAATGATACTTCATTATGTTCTGGAAAAGAGATGGGGCTCTGATAGGTCTAATTAGAAGAAAAGGAAATGTAATTTCTATGTCTCTCTTTCACTGTATTCCTGCACAGTGTTTTCAGGGTGGTTTCCAGGTAACTGCTGAAATCATAATAGAATTGTTGGAGACGGATTTCGTGCATTCAGTCGTCATCCATTGTTTATGTAGCGCTGGGGGCTTGTACTGCCCTATACTACACAAACATGAGTAGAAGATATATGATGGGAAGAGATGAAGTCATATCCTTCACAAAACATAAATAAGCTGAAAAGTTGTCCTTTATGTGAGTATAGATCTTGTCTTTACCTTTCACATCTTTCCAGAGGCAGAGTTCTGTTGTAAAAATGTAGTTCTTATTGAATTACAGTGACTAAGGCAAATTCACTTAAGTAGACTTTCTCAGTATTATGGATTCTTGTGCTTACAGCTCCAATTCAAAATCCCTGCCTGCCTTGATTTGAAAGTCTGTAATGGAAGTTATTTCACTAAGTGAAATAGAAAGGGTCTGAATAATATAAAACTCATAATAAAAATGCACTGAAGTGTTCTGACAAGATCTTTAAAGGCAAAAATACTGTTAGGTTGGCAGGGCCATTAGTGTAGCACAGAGTCATAAGCACCTTGTAGGCTTTTGTTTCTTCTGTAGGCTTTCCATTATCTGAGCATTTTCAGTTCTAAATTGTAATTTTAAAAACACCCAGCATTTCAGATTTGCTATTACATTTACTTTACTTTCTCAATCTTCTCTGAATGTTTTGTTACTTCAATGGCAATTTCTGTAGAGCTTCTCACTTAGAAAGTCCAATCAAAATATATTTTTGAAAATGTAGTAGAGGTTTACTTGTGTGACTTCTTCCTGCCCATGGAACTAGATGAGCTGTAAGGTCACTTCCAGTTCAAATCATTTTGTGACTCACAGACTTTGTGTTTCAGCTCTCAGCTCAGTCAATGGATGCGCCCATGGCTGGCAGTCAGGAATCTGTATGTGTGCCTGTCTTGTCCAGCTGCCTTTAATTAGGGATTCTCCTGATTAAATCCTGCACTGACCCCTTCATTTCAGTCACGGTAGGAGATGTAGCTACTCATGTATTTTCTGTCTGGTTGCAATCCTCTTGTACTTCCCTTGTGTGTCACAATTAAAAGTAAAAGTCCTTGGAATGAAATAATGTGTCTGTGGGTCACTTTAGAACTGTCTGTTTGTGTTTTAAAATATCTCTATTGGGATGAAAATTGGCAGGACTCTGTTCTGCTTTATTTCTATAATTAAACTCCAGATATTAGGTAGCATTGATTGACTAAATTTTATTTTACTCCTCTACTTTCCTGTGGCCTGCAACAGCAACCTTACCATTTGTGTTGACTATTTAGTAAAAAATGCATTTTATGTTTGTTCTCATGTAACAAACTATGTAAGGCTGTAGCTCTTTTTCTGGGCAATTGTTAGCAATGTTTTTTATATTTCCTATGATGGTGAATGGTAGGTTTAATAAAATTGAGGTCCAGAAACTTCTTTCTAAATTGGCTAAGGCAATAAAAATGTAAAACTGCTTTTAAAACCATTTAGAAATGTTAAAAGCAACTGAATTATTAGAAACCTGGTCATTTTGCCTAAAAGTAGGTAAAGTTACAACTAGCAGATAAAAACACCTGAAGTGTTTAAAAATTTAGATGTTACAAAGTAATCCTCATGTGGCATAAGTATTTTTTTGAGTAACTTTTAAAATTTATAAACATCAATGAAGGTGTACAAGACTACAGAAGGTATAAGAAGAACCCAATCCCATTAATTTGACTTTAAATTTCTTTCATAATTACTAATAGGCATAACATTAGTTTGTAGGATATGAAAATATTTCAAAAGTCTACAGGTAGACTAAGAAAGCTGCAAAATGTTTTTCTGCTGTGCATGGTCATAATTATGTTTTCAGATAATTATCTTTTCAGAGTATAACAGAGAAATTACTTCACTGACTCTTATCAATAAATGCTAACATAGATGTATTTTAAAAATTCCAGAGACCATTGAACTAAGAATTCACTGAAGCCTGAAAAAGAAGACTAAAAATGATTCTCCAAGAATTTTCAGAGGGAAAATGAAGTTCTGGCTATTGGAACATCCTGGTTCAGGTATGTGGAATGCACACAATTAGGACTTGCCCTGTCAGATGTCCAGTGAAGAGAATTAGCAGTGAGGAGGTATCTGCCATTTATCTCCCCTTTCACACCAGAGTCAGCTTTTCATATTTTATTGATTTTTACTTTTATTCTCACATTTCAAAGTATGCTAAGTTAAAATCTGCCACAAATACATTCAAAGCATTTTACATAACAACTAAGGATCCACTAAGTGGAAATAACATTGGGAGCATTGTCACTTAAGCAGGAAAGAAAGGGAGCACAGCATAGGAGGGAAATCAGAAATAAATATGTTTGCTGATCCTCCCAGGATATCTTGTGTTCTCAGAAGAATCCAGGATTTGAATTTATTTGCACAGTTTTCTAGAATCTTTCGAAAGACTAAATTCAGGTGAAATATTCTTTTCCCTTTAAAAAATAATTTTGAATTATTGTCTTCTTTTTATTTGGGTGAGAGTATGCTGCCAGCATGCTTGCTCTCTCCTCCTCAGTGAATGATTTTGCCAACATGTTTCTTTTTATACTGTTTATTTGCAAACAAAATGCTTTTCAGCTTTGCTTTTGGGCTTCTCAGTTTTTTGTTAGCCATGGGATATCATGGGACAAATTCAACTGTGCTGGATCCATCAGCAAATACACAGCTTTCAATTAATTGTTGAATCTTCAGTTGTTTGGGTCAGCTCTTTTGGCTAATCTCTATTTGAGGCTTTTGTGCTACCATTCCCTGGAGAATGATAGAAATTCCGAAGGGATTTATTTGCATCAGCCCGCTGCTGTTGTCTGCTGCTAATGCTGTGATCTGTCAGGTACACTCATTTATTGAATTGTCATGCTTTCTGGGTTTTGAGGGGCTGTCCATAAACATAAAAATCAAACCTTGTGACTTCTCAACTGTTTGGTTACTGGACCTTTCAGTAAGGGCATATGATGTCCTTGTGGGTGAGACAAGCAGAGAGGCTCTGGAGGTCTTAGCTCACACTAAGCATAGCCAGATGGACTGCTGACTGCCAGGAGTGTGCTGGCACTACATCCAGGAGTTTACACTAATATCTTGCTATAAATGTGAGCTATAACCTTGGGTGTATTTCTCCCTATCAAACAATATGAAACATCTGTCAGATAAATCATAGGTTGTTACATTCAATCTTCAAAGTGGTTTCTAAAGTGCTGCAGGACTTTTTGTGCTAAAGATATAATATTCCACTACTAAGAAGTACAATACGCTGCATCTAAAAAGTAAAAGTTTTCACAAAACATGTATGCATGTGTATATATATATTTATACATAGTATTAATGGTTTTTAACAAGGATGTGAGAAACTACCAAAGCCACATAAACTAAAAATGAACATTGAGGTGTCTACCCCAATTTGTAGTGATGCCTTTTTACAGTCTTTTGGGCAATGCTACCCAAAAATGGAAATACTCTGTATATTTTTACATGGCACAGCAGTGCAGTTTGCAGTGGGTTAATGAGCTTGTGGTGAGACCTCTGTGGCACAGCTCTGGGACATAAAAGGCTTTTGTTGCATGATATGGGGAGAGAGCTAGAAAGAGTTCAAGATGAAAGAATTATGAAAGAGTAGGTGCTCAAAGCTTGCCAAAGCAAAGAGAAATCCAGTTGGCTGCTTCTTGTGTTAAAAAAGGACCATTAAGTAAAATGATACATTTGGAACTCCTCAGCTGATTCCTCAGCAGAAATTTCATTAAGCCAAACAAACTGCTCTCAAAAGCTCTTTGCACAGGATCAGAGGTCTCAAGATACAACAGTTTAAATTAAAGATACTAAAAATATGGATGATTTTCTTTTATGGATTGTTGCAGTGTTCAAAAGCCACCTATTAAAAATTAATAATATTGAAAAGAAAAAGATATTGGATTCAAAGTCTTCCCTGCTGGATCATGCTTTTTAATAACCTGGGTTAATGGTAAATTCCTAAGTGGTACTGAGCAGAAGTTCCAAGTGCTGTAAGTACTGCCCTTATCCACCCAAAATCCAATGAGATGTGAACTTTTAAACTCTATAAAGTAAGTTGTTCTGAGGCTCGTGGCACAAGCTGGGGATCTGGGTGACCTGGATCAGTTCTTTGCTCTGACTCCTTGAAAACCTGGGCTGTGTTTTTGAGGCCTGCAGATACCCAAGCTGACTCACTTGGTGCTTGTGTTTTTGGCCTTGCTGTGACTACTGTGAGCAACCTCCAGGTCCTGTGTGCTGTGCACTTCTGGGGAACTGTGGCATTCCCAGCCTGGAAGTGCTTTATATCTGGCAGGTTTGTAGCTCAGGAACACCATCTGCAGCAGAGTCTGTACACAGACATTTGGCTTCTCTGCCTGTCTTGCTCTCCACATCCAGCTATTAAGGATAATTATCCTTTCCCACTGCTGAATTTTATAGATAAGCACATTAGTTGGGAAGTACAGGGGAAAGGAAATCATAAACCTTCATTTATTAATTTGCTAAAACACATCCAAGGAGATTATGCAAAATGTATATGCATTTCTCAAAGCTTGAGGGCTTTTTAATTAATTCATCTAATCTGTTTGCAAAAGAGAACTAATTTATTATTTAGTATTTTTGTGGAACATCTCTGTTTAGTGATGTTACAGGGGCAAAGGATAGAGAATGGTGTTTCCATTCAAAGACACCCATTTGAAAAGAGGTTTTTAAAACACTTCTCTGCTCTTTTCAGCTCAGTGATATTTAAGGTAAGAACCTACAAGGCACAGAAAAGCAGGTACTCATACCACAGGGAAATTTTGAACTTCTAGTCCTGATCTTGCTGATGTCAGTGGCAATGCTGCTGACTTCAGTGGGAGCAGGTATTTCTTCTAAAGGCATCTGTGGCACACCAACTTTATCTAAGTAAGGTATCCTAGTGACCTCAAAACCAGTTTTACATTTATCAGTAAAAAATACTTGGATTTGGCTTACAGGAAGTGGCCTATAGCAGCCATACTCCTGAGACCATTGCTTGCCTCTCTGCTCCAGCAGCAAGCACTCTGATTGAAGCTGAAGTTGCTGCTAAAAAGTGGAAACACTTCAAAATGGATCCAGGACAAAAATAGCATTTGTCAATCCTGTTTTTCAAATAAGAGAAGTCATACCTTAAAATATTACTTTACTAGGCTATGCAGTGATTTTTCTTTAGAGGAAATGCTGCCAGTTCTCACTTTGCTGTCAGTCACCCACAAGTTAGTAGCAGTTTTGAGTGTCAAAACTCAATCTGAGAAATTTAATTGCTCTTTCTGTACCACTCTTTCTTTTCTGATCTCTTCCAGCAGGAAGTCCCAACTCTGAACCCAAAAAGTCAAAGTATTTGTTAGAGGTTCTGCTTTTTTTCTGTGTTAATGAGTTTTAGGTAACATCTCATGTAAATCTGTAGTTCCGGACAGAGAATGAGGCAGTATGGAAGAAAATACTTGGTATATTTTGGGTTGCTGCTGCATGTTTTGATCTGTTTCTTTTGGGCTTTCAGCTTTATCTTTGCTCTCACAGATGTCAGTCCCATTAATCTTTCTTTAACAAGTGCACTGAGAGGAGGCTTTTTCAGCATGGTCTGCCTCTTTCTACCAGTGTGGATTGATTAGGTCAATAAGATCTCCCCTACAATTTACACCGGGCAGCTGGTTCGTGCTGCAAGTGCTCTTGGGTGTGAAATACACTCCAAAGGATATAAAGGCATGTCATTTCCAATGGTGTCAATCTCATCTTACTGTCAAGTGTTGCAGAAAATACCAGACACATTCACCCATCAAAATGAAGCAGGAACAAACTCCGTGTTCCTACAGTAAGTTGTCACTAAGTGTGTGCTGCAATTGATTCCAAGTTAGCAGGGTCTGGGAGATCAGTCTGTGCAGTATTTGCTGCAGAGACACAGCCCTGCTCAGATAATGCCAGTAAATACCATTCCTACACTTAGGATATCATCAGGGGCACTATCACCTAGGTAAGGCCTGCCTGGGAATCCTTGAAAACCTTTTCAAGAGATGTCTGGAAAAGGTCAAGATGTTTTCCCACTGCTTTATGGAGTCATGCTTGTTTAGGTGGATTTATGGTTATTTTTATATGCATGTGTGAGGTTTCAGTTGAGATAAAATTTGCGGGATGATCTTGTGCTATGTGTAGCACAGCTTTTTTAATTAAAAAGAAGGCCCGAAGTTCTTACTCACCTGAGCATTCCCTTTCATTGGTGCTTGTGTGTAGACAGAGAAACTCCACATGTTGGAAACAAAAAGGAGTTACCTCTATAAAATCAAGGTTCAACACTTTGCTGCCCAGTCTTTTAGGCATGAGAGCAGAACCTTTCCTAAAATAGTTTAATCAAGGTGAATGAAAGCTGCCTTGGAAAGCATCACCCTGGATAATTCTCCAGCTTAGCTGTCTATGGAATATTGAGTGCTAAGAAAAAAGTATCCATCAACTATATTGCACAGTAGAATTTGGGGAAACTTTCCAGCCCACTCTTGGGAAGAAGAAGCCAAGTTTGTTGGTGAAAATACCGGCAAGCCTTAGTTTTAGCAAGCACATGAAATCATCATGCTTACAGTATCCCTTTTCTTTTCCACTCAAGCTGAATCATACATAATTGACTGCAGTGTATAGGAAGTGTGTTCATGTCGGTGTAACATTTTATTGAATATATTCTAAAGAAGTTTTAGAACCAAAAACATATGAAAACTTGAGAAATAATCAGAAATAGAAAAGCAGAGCTGAAAACCACAAAATTGGTGAGGTATTTTAGAAGCTTTTTCTAGGAAGTTAATCCATGTAAAATGCTGTCAGTGTAATGTGTTATTATAATGCAATGTTTTACTGCAGTTTGTAAGAACAGGTAAGTGTGGTACTGGAGGAATGAACCCAATGAATCCTGCAATACCATCTCAGACGTGACCACTTAATGCTCCAACACTTAATTTCAGCAGTTTTGAAACCTATGAGGGCCTCATGCCAATGGCACAAATCATTTGCTGCTATAAATTGATAAAACTCCATTAAAACGGAATGATTCATGGACATACCAAAAATTAATTCAATGCAATGTAAATTCTCCTTGTGATAAAAAAAAAGTAAATTTTAACTTCCAAGTTCTAATGACCTCTGAGAGAATTACAGCTGGCGTTTATTGTATTTCTGATAAATTGCTCTTCTCAAACATATACAAGTGCTGATGTGTTTTGCTTAGGCTAATATTTCATCAACTGTCAAAGTGACCAGAGTTCCTGTAGGAAATTTTAGTAGTAAGTGAACCAAGTTGTGGCTTCTGATATTGTCCCAACCTTTATTACATCAAACTCCTGAATGCTTGCCGTTGCTTTGCAGATGTAAAATCAGGATTTGGTTGTTAACTTCATGTATGCATGTGGCAGTGCTTATCAGATCCAAAATCCACTGACATAATATGCTGGATCTGTTAAACTGGCAGAGCAAGGACATTTAGATTGCATAAAAATTTAATTGCAGAATGAGAACCAGCATTGCAGAATCTCAGTGCCATGAGGGCACAATGGGTTGGATACTGTTGAAATTTGTTGAAGCAAAAACTAAGGCAAAGGGAATGGAATAAGGGGGAAAGTTTTTGCAATCAGAAGATTTTTAATTTATCAGAAAAAATATTTGCAGTCTTCAGTATGAAAAATAATCTGGGATGTTTATTTTATTATTTGATTAAGTCCTAGTTTTGAAATGTTAGGTAATGCTAACAAAAATAGTGATGTGTTTGCAGTGGTTTTATTCAAACTGAAAATCTTCAAATTATTCCAAAAGTGCATGGGAGTTTGAGATTTCCAATGTTCTGCACACACAAGAAGTGAGAAAACCAATTTTTCTGTAATGTTCAGAGATAACAAAATGATATCTCTTCCTACTCTAATGGGGTATGTGAAAGCCAGGATTCATCTGTGTGGGATCTCCATCACATCTAGTTTGTTGCAATAGGAGAAGCAATGCAGTTGAGCTCTCAACCTTTGCAGAAATGCAATAGGGGATGTTTTTAAATCTCTTGGCTGCCCAAGAGATCGGGTGAAATCTGTTCCTACTGGATAGAAACAATTCAAGTGCACACTGGAAAAGAGAGGAGGCAAATATGGAAGGAGTAAGACATGGAAGCATCGGATCTCTGGCAACAAAGCCTGCAGTGTACTAGCAGTAACTGAAATTTTGCTAGGCAAACAAATAAGTGATTAACAGTAATAAGTTGATTTAAAATACAGGAAAATTAGGCTGGAGGCTTGAATTTAATTTGTGGCTGAACTGTTGAATTATATGAGTTGGATGGTTTATTGGGATTTTGATTTCAGTTCCGTTTCTTCTCTCGCCATTAACAGTGTATATTTAGGTTCTTACTGAGGGAGAATTATTTCTTAATATACATTTTCCTGCAGAGGGACAAGTACAAGGAGTCTTGAGCTCAGTGTAGGAATTCTGGGGACTCTGGAGATCCATGGAAAGCAAGACAAACAACTATAAGATTTCTGTTACTCTTGAGTTTATTTTCTTCTGCATTTTCACCTTTGGTTCCTAAATATTTCCGCTTGTCTCTTCCTGAAACCTGTGGTAATCTTAGTTTGCCTGGAAGCTCCTGAGTGAAGGGCATTCAGCTGCTCCTGTATCTGATGAAATTGAGAGGTTAAAAAATATCTATACCAAAGTAAAATAAAAGTGTAACATTTATATGCATTTATATTTATAGAGAGAGTGACTCTTTTTAAACACTTTTACAGCCAAAACCGATGGGAGCTGAAACTTGAAATACTGCTTGGAAATTGCTCTCACCAAGAAGAAAGGCTTTTGAGTTCTCTGGAGAAAATTGGTTTTCATTGGATTGAGTTATGAGCATTCCAAATTGAGTATTGAGAATGCTCTGGGTTTTGCAGGAGCTTTTCAAATGGGCTCATAAATTGAGCAGATAAGGATGGCTGGTGCAAAGAGTGGTGCAAAGAATTCCTTAAAGGAACTCTTGACTCAGGAAAAGTTTCATTGCTCCAGGAGTTCTGGCACTGAGTTACAAGTCAGTGAATGTAGAGCATTTAATTTAGTTGTGGTCAAGCTTTAAGCAGACAGCAACCAGCTAACTCACTCTTAAAAGTGAGTTTTCCCCTCTGTTGGAGTATATTTAGTAGAAATTGTTAACTAATGAGTTTTTCAGCTCAATTTGCTTCTTTAATCCAGCCTACTCCTTAAAATAACCATGAGATATTGTAGGTACATGGACACTGCCCTTGGAATCTCTGGTTTCCACCTCTGTGGGAGCACTGGAGGTTTTTCTGCCTCTGGTCCCTTTTTGCTGGAGGTCAGGTGTGGTGTAGGAGCTCAAAGGGAAGATTCTGCCTGTGCTGTAGGGATAGATGGCAGCCCCTGGGAGCAGAAGCTGGGTTCTGACACATCCATCCCTAGGGAATGGGTAAAAACTCCTCTCAGCTCTCTTAAAGATTTGAAACTTCCTTTCTAGCGCTCTGTCCCTAAAAGGTTTCCTTGCCAAGCACAAGGATTGTCTTTCAAAGGGAAAACATGGAACTCTCAGCATGGGGATGAGGAGAGATGTGAAGCTAAGAGCACACAAGGACAGCCAGAAACTGCTAATCCCAAGGGTGTAAGGACAACCCAATGTTCTCTGCTTCCTCTCCACAGATAAATATCAGTCAGAGCTTTCCCTGGACTGAGCCCTTTTTTCCTTTGCTTTCCACCGCAGAAACCAATCTTTGATTACTTTATAAATTACAAGATAGATTCATGCTGACAGCTGTCTGTTTTTTCCTGAACTACAGACATGGAGAATTCATTTTTTCTCTGCTTCAGTTATTTTATTACTGTTTCAGTTTTAAATCTGTTATAAACACACCCCAGGATACAGTGAACACAACCTGGCTAGAATCAATTTACCTCTCTGTTTATTGCTTTTACTTATTTGAACTCTGATATAAAAGCATTAAGTGAAATCCTAAATACAGTTCCAGGTTAAAATTCTTTAATGACATGAAGCAAATTAGTTATCTGCCATATTAGCAATGTAAGTCAAGAAGATTAATGAGGCAGTAATGAAACAACTTAAATTACCCTCTTATTGGGTCATAGTAATAAATTACGATTTGGTGTAAATAATTGAGCAGTGTTGATTATTAGCCACTGTGATTTCTTGTCTTAGAAAGGAAAAGCAATTTTTTGGTGCATGTAGGAAAGACCTTTCTAAGCAAAAGAGTGATGTTTTGATTCTTTTTTCCCTGGATTTCAAGGGATCTAAATACAAAGATTTTTTTTTTTTTTTTTTTTGACAAGCAGGTATTCTGTTATTCCAGAAGGTTCACAGGAACAACGAACTTTAACAAGTACAACCTGGAATTTGACAAATCTTTCATGAATGTCACTATTATCTGCCAATTTCTTTAGTAGTCAAATACACCCACCTTCAGCACCTTCTGTTCTACATAAATTTGTTCTGTCAGATGAAGGCAGAATGCCTTCAATCAAAAGAGATCTTCAGATTATTTCAAAGGCAGAATGCAGCTCAAATAAAAGAGAAATGAATATATTCTGATTTTAAACTCCTGAATAATTTCTGCTGAAATTAATACATGGAGTAGTATAGGAGAAACAATATGAAGCATCTGTTTAAGCATTGAGAGAAAAGAGCCACTAAAGTGTCTGCTAAAAAATAGAGATGCTGTCTTCTAAAATAAAAGTGATTGGAGTGCCAGAGTGCTTTGAATTATAGAAACCATTGATAAATAGCAAGATTGATTACCTATGTCAACTGAAGTGTGGATGTGCACCTATGGGGTGGAGACTACACCTGAGTCCCATGGTTTAGGTCAAGATGCTTCACTTTCCTATTTCAATAAATGACACTGCTTTGTTCATTCAGTGTGATTTGGTTATTTGGTAGTAACTTGTGTAAATGCAAGTGTTGGTGCAGCTCACTTCAAGGGCAGCAAGAAATGGTGCAACAATTAATGCCCAGCTTGCATTCAGGTTTGCTGTTGTAATTTCAGTATCCTCTGCCTTACTCTAATAGTAAGCATTTCTTTCAAATGCTCCAAAAATAGACTTTAAAGACCGCTGGAATTTGCAGGTGCTTTTTAGCTTTTTTCACCTTCAATTCCTCACATCCTCACAAATAGCTCAGTACCAGGCTCTGTGGTGGGTTGGGTTGTCTTTGCACTTTTCCAATCTCAGGGATGTTCTTGTCCTTCAGAATCACAGAATATTCCTTACTGCTGTGAGTTTATCACAAATGTGAATCTGCTACCTTTGACTCAGAAACATTTGGTGAGTGAAGTGCAAATAGCGAAATGTATGGTATTAGAAAAATATCATTCCCTGTTTGAGGTGTGAAAATTACCAGGGAGGTGTCATGTTTTGCCTGCTGAGTTCTCTTTGGAGTGAAATAGCAAAAAAACCCCACAGGCCAAGAATCAGGGTTGCATTTTTCCACAGGTACCAGCTTAACAAGATGATGTTGCCAATGCTATAAAAAAAATGCAAGAGTGCAGAGGATCTCCTTTTCAATTAAATGTGAGTTCCTGGCCAGCCATGGTCCCTGACAAAGCAAACTGCTTCATGGGTGTTAGTTAGACCCTGGAGAACCACAAGATTCTCAATCACCTTGTTATCCTGTAGCTGTGTTTTTCTCTTGCTCTTCAGCCAGTTCCTGCAGTTCCTTGTGGGACTGATCCATTTCTCCTGCCAGTTCATAACTGTGCCCAGGGGTTGGCAGGTGAACACATGAGCTTTCTGAGTAAGGTTGCCTCCTAAGGAGTTTCCTGGTTTCTCCCTTTGTCATCTGAAGAGTCTGCCCAGCATGCCAATGCATACCTTCAGATAAAAATACCAAAATGCAAGACAAGATTCTATCCCACAAGAGCTTTTGCTAATTGTGCAGAGAGAAGAACACTCCAGCCTTTACTCTTCAGCTTCTGGTACTGACATGAATACATGAATGGGTTCCACGGTTTTAGAGGTCATTCTGTGACCTGTGATGCTCAGATATTCACCCAGACCTTCAGGCTTAATCATCTCATCATCTCATGATGATGTAAAAATCCTTCTCTCCTATCTAGATATTTTAATTTCATTACATAACCATACCAGTCAGCTCATGTGGTATCCATTATTCTTACTGACTTCAAACTTCCTTCTTTCTGCATTAGCTCAGTTGTTTTAATTCATACCCCGATCCTGTCACTTCACTGAAATTTTCCATCATCTGAACACCACATTCTGTTCCCCAGCAAAAATCACAGCCTTCCTGCAAGCAGTCCAGGCCTGACTGTGATCTTTCAAAAGGTGTCATTAACATCTTTTACTTAGATATTCACTACTCAGAAAGGTGCCACCATATGTGTGAGCAAACAGCAAAACTATTTCAATTATGTTCTTCTTTTTAACCACAGGGTCTTAGCTGAATGTGCCACCTTAGCCTAGTAAAGATGTTGAGTGCAAGCAGAAAATGGAAAGTTTAGATGGACTTAGAGGGTTTTGATGGCAGAAGCCTCTTGGATATTCTAAACTGATGTCTTGCTTAATTTACTAGAGATTTTGTCCAGTGGTTCCTGGCCTAAATACTGCTTTCTGCTGGGTGAGGAAGCTAGCAGTCATCCACTGCTGAAATTTAAATGCTTATGGTATCACTTTAAATCTATCTCAAAATTCCATTTTCTCTTATTTCTCTTTTTTGTATGTGTGAGAAATAAGTCTATTTCTTCAGATGCAGATAAATGCAGGAAGTAGGTGTTCTAAAAGTACAAAAGCATTAGATTTGGCTTGCCATATTTCATTTCAACTGCATAACAGTAGGGAGTTATGCTGCAGGGTGATAGGGATCTGTGCAAACCAAGGGTGCTTCACAGAAAAACCATGGGAATTCTTGTCTTGAATGAAATGAAATTGAGTATCAGTTTCTCTATCTTGCAAGGTGGTGTTGCAAACCAAACTAAGTTTGGTTGTTTTTTTCTTGTTGCTAACAGGGTAAAATGAAATGTGATTAATAAATCATATAGTTTGTATCCAGGACATTGCATATTAATATATTAGAATGAACTAAATTCAGGAGGGAGTTGTGAAGTTGTAGTGAATTTTCCTCCACCTATATCTGAATGGCTGGACTGACAGCTGGATAGGAATCTTTGCTGCATCCCAGCTTGCAGAGTTTCTTGGTGTCTTTCCCACAGAACGTGACACACATTGGAACAATCCCTTTGTTCTGTTGAGGTTTTTGGTGCTAACATTAATCTACACTACCTTGAGGCAAATATGCAACTCAGGACTTTGAAATTTGGATATTAGGAACAGTTTAGTTAGGCAAAAAATTGCTTGTGGGTACAATTGAGTAGATTGGGAAATTCGTCCATTAATAGTAAAAAAAACTTTGAAGGAACAAAAAATGAGAACCACCATGACTTTTTTCTAACCCATAACAAATCTAATAGTTGCTTCAGCAAAATGTTTCTTTGAATGTTCCTGCAAATGAACAGAAAGAGTTCTGTATAAAACATTGAACTGGAGGAGTAGGCACACAGTTATGGTGAGTGTGCATTGCCCAGCATGAATTAATTCACCCAGAGTGATTCCAGGAGAGGCTGCTCCTGAGCATTTGCAGCTGGGGCGGGATCTTCAGGGACTCATTCCCAGCTCCCTGCCTTCTGATGCAGAAGACTTAATACACTTGATCTGACACATATTTAAATCAAGGAGGGGCTTTCCATATGAAGCATATCAAATCCCACCTGATCTATATTAAATGCTTATTTGGCATCTTTTCTCATTTTACCCAAGAGCCATTTCTGGGTGATGGCCAGACAGGAAAGCAGGTTCTGTAGAACACTGATTAAAGATGAGGGCATCACACAGAGGCTTCACATCAGGCAAATGCATTCAGGCAGAATTGTGAATAAATCAGTACGGGGGGGGCAATGGGAAAAGGAAAGTTTTGTGTACAAAGCTCCTGTATCAGCTGCTTGGCATCCTTAGTCTGCACAGACCCTGATTCATGGTTAGGGCAAAATTACTTTGAGGTTTTACATGACTGCTAACACATGACATTAAAGCATGTGGAGATAAAGACTGCTGCTTGTCTCGCTGCATCCTCAGTACTGAGGGTTTATATGTAAAAGAAGTGAGGAGTTGCACTGATACTGACTTCTGGGGTGTGGTAGCAATGTTTTAGGGATGAAAGCCATCAGAGGCTGTCAGATTGGGACAAGAAATAAGAGAGGCTTCCTTAGAGTCTTTGTTTCTTCTCTATTATAGTTGCAGGACACAGTTCATAAAAGGCTTTAGGAGATGGCAATCTAAATGTTGGAACTGTGCAAAACCAGAGTTTCTTTCAGGGGAGGTTTTATAAATTTCAAAGTCTGGTCGCACTGGGGAGTAGAACAAAATGCTAGCATTTCAGAATCCTTTGCCAAGAAAAAATGTTTGGTATTTTAAACACAAAGTCACTTCATATTTGCAGTGACATATTTTAACTATTGTTCTGCTTTCTGCTGAAACAAAAGAAGACAAAAACCATGCATTCTCAGAGTTTTGATTTGAATAGGTTGGCATATTCAGATAAAACACGCTTCCAGTGCTGTTTTTGCAGCAAGCTGTATGAATTGACGTTTCCTGTTCAGATGGTTTCACCTCCCCAATGACGTTACATGCATCTAAGCATGAATGACCTCTAATGTATCACTACACTTTGCTGTCATGGGCTCGGGGCCCAGCTTTCCTATGGGGGACATCGGAGCTATTTTCTCTGGTGAAAGCCTGGCAAGTTTGCAAAGCTGCGTTTTCCAGAGGGGTCAGAACCTCATCCCCAGAAGGAGGTTGGTCAGGGTGTCAGACCCAGGAGCCGTGGAAAGACTGCAGTGGCCTTGGAGCACATGTGTGGAAGTGTGACATCTGCATCTGCATTTCTTGATGGGATTCCAGGCCAGGTCTGGCCGGGCTTGGTGTGAATTCCAGCCCAAGGCACCCAGCAGCAGAGGGGCTGATTTGGCTTCCAGCCTTTCCTTTCTCTGATTCTTGCACAGAGCAATGTGTATCTTTGGCTCTGGTCTCCATTCCCCTTAGACCAGGCAGAGGCCAACTGGAAGCACAAGAAGAAACTAGAATAGAATTCAGCTAGCAGGATTTTATGTTGTTATTAAACAGCTGTCCAAATACCATGTCACAGTTGCTTAGAAGAATTCTTTCTCTCAGGTTATAATGTTCATTTCTCAAGCAGGATGATAATCTCACATCTTTATTTAATGCCAGATTTATTTTGAAATACTATAGATCTTTATAATTGAGTAGGATTTGCACGGCTGTAAATGGCAAGTGAATTTGGGTCATTGTGTGGCTTGTGATGGTTTGTTTGGTAAATATTGGCACAAAAGGTCTAAGACCTGTAAAAACTTTACTTCATACCACTGAAAAATGGGAATTGTCCTTTACAATGGGTTTTTTTGAGAAGTGTTTTCTCAGGCATTTGTATGATTCTGGTTTTGTATTAGTGTGTTATAAAAGAGAAAATTCGCAGTTTTGTGTTTGATCAAATTATTGATTAAAAATTCCCTCTTTACCCTCTTGGAAAACACAAAAATGGGTCAGACTCTAGTCACAGCTTGTGTGTATTAAGCATAACATGTGTACTTTACCTTTTCAACTTCTTTCTAAAAAAATACTGAAGAAAAACAGGGAGTTATGCCAAAAGTAGATGAGCAGAAGCTTCATACCAGGATGGGTGGATTAATGGTAAATGGTGAGCTGGACTAAAAAAGCCCTTGATAAATGAATTGCACTAGTTATCTTTAAACAGAGAGTTTAAAAGCGGGAATGTGAAATTCCAAATGGTGAAGAATAATGCCAAAATTTTTCCCACCAGTTGCACACAGCTCTGCGTCAGTGACTCCTCCTCAGCTTGAACTTGCCCCTTCTCTGATTAAATGTCATTGCCACTGTCAGCAAAAATGCAAGAGAGAATTGCAGTCTGGTAGGGAGGCATTTTGATTTTTTGCTTTTAGTACAACCTAGACTGAGTCTCTTTTCTGACTGTGATAATTAATTATCATTCTAACAAGGGAAGGGTCACAAAACAGAGAAAAGGCCAGAATCACCACACAGATGGACGCAAGAACCCAAGGGTAGCTGAGTTTACAAATACACACTTATTACACACAATATCAGAGATATTCTTAACAGGAGCTGGATGAGTTCATTCCCCCCAAAAGTTGCACCCAGGATGATCTATGGGCGTCAGAGCTGGTTTTCTCTTCTCAGTGTGCTGAATATTGCCAGATGAGCTTCACCTTGGTGACTGCTTGAAAAGCAAACAGATAAATGCCCCCCATTAGGAGTGGGCAGGCTGGCACAATTGTTTAGTGTTGTGACGCGTGGAAGCCACTAAAATTAGCTGCACAGCTTAGAAAAAGTAGACTTCTAGAGCAAAATCTTTTTTAAACTAAAAGGAAAATCTAATGTGTATTTTTAGCAGGAAGAGAAGCATATTTTTGCAATGTCTACTCTTCCCCCCTTTGCTGTTTTGCGTGTATTTTCATCAAGTTTTCATACTTTGATGTTTGCCAGGAGTAGAAACATTATCTAGATTATCTGCTAGTATAAATAATTGAGTTCTATGAACTTCTGCCTTTTACACCCACAGAGAATCTGGTCCATTTTTCAAAGATACATATGGGCACATTGAAGTGACTAATCTTTAAAGCATGTTCTGTACAACCGTTGCCCACCCTTCCACTGCTGCGCTGCCCATTTGTACTTCTAAGCCTTTCAGTTTATTTTGGAATGATAAATAACCTGAATGTGCAAATCCATTCTATCTTCCTGCCCTCTTCCAGCTGCAAAGATTTTGCTTAGTTCTTTTTGAGCTATGATTTAATTGTTGGGATTTTTTTTAAAATTCATATCCTTTTTGCTATCCAGTTCCCAGCTGCAAATTCCCAACATTATATTGAGCTTTTTCACCATGTGTTTAAAATTAAGAGCTATCCTTTTCCACCCCTTTGGAGAACAGATCATTTCCAACTCCACCAATAAGACTGTGGGGAAAGACTTGCTAAATACCACCAGGCACAGAGGGGAAAAGGCAACACTCATGAAGATTCTCCTGTTTCTTCTCTCTAGCAGTGCTTCCTCACTGCAGCTGAGCATGGTAGGGAGTTATTCCCACAGGGCTGTGCTTTCAACAGAGTCAAAATTTACATTCTGCTAGCCCTTCTCCTTCCCACATGTGCACACAGAAGGGAGATTATTTTATCTCTTGAATCTTGCAATATAGACATTAGCAACTTGTCTGAACAAGTACAAAGAGGACATTTCTTGGCATGCAATGCTTTTCCATGTTGAAAAAGTGAAAAATCGCTGCATTTACTTACAGCTTCCCTCTCCCTTCAGCATATGGACACTACTCAAAGAGCTGGAGTCAAAAATCCCATTTGGAAGGTACAGAGAGAGCTGAGGGATGGCTGATGTCAGTGAGAGAGGTGGTTAATGGCTGCCTGGGTAGTGAAGGTTCACATGGTTAGGATGGCTAAAATGCTCCCACCCTCCTCTGTCAGAGCTCCACCAGCTCTGTGGTTTGTACTCCTGAGAGCCTCACATAGCAGGACTTCAGGAGTCATGGATGCCAGCAGCCCCAGGCCTCAGAACCTTCTTCCTACAGAATCCTTGTCCAGGACAGTCAGTAGATCATAACCTATCCATGGGCCATGGGAGTTCCAGCAGCCCCTTTCGTCACTTACTGCTATTCCCAGGAATTTAGATTATCTGGTCAGCTCCATGCCTTGCATGGCAACTCCTCTGTTAGCAGAAGAGCCCCAGGCTGGCCACTGGAATGTGCAGCAAACTTCTCTTTGGAGTCCTGGTTTTGCATGCCAAAATCACAGGATCTTTCCAGCCCCAAGCATTGCAGCAGACACCTCAGGCTTTTAGGCACTGTGTGCTTAATTCTTTTGCAGCCCTTGATAAAGTAAAGTAAATTTCATCATTCACCTTTGGAAAGATCTATCCCACTTTTGTTTCAGAGTATGTCTGCTGGCTGCTGACAAATTCCAGGCATAGCAGCTCTGATCCTGAATCAGAGATGCCCCTGCTGAATTGCTGTCAGGAGCCACCTGCAGCACTTGCTGTCTTGACATTTCTTGCACTCTTGGCAAACTTTGTTTCTTTCCCAGCTGCACCTGGGGCCATGAAAAAGAATTCCTTGTGTCCATGCTGAAGTGCATAACTCTGGAGCAGAACCAGCCATTCCCCAGGGTTCCAGAGTAGAGACACTGCCCTCACAGTTGGGATCCACAGAGACATTTCATTTAAAATTAGATTGTTGGGAAAGGCTCTCTTGGAAAGGGCCACACAGCTTTGGAAGTCCCTTCCCAGTGTTGGGCAACAGCTGGAGAGGTTTATGAACTGTCCATCAAACTTTTTATTCCTCAGGTGCAGGTTGTGAAGAGCAGAGGTGAGCTGAGTTTCTGGGAACACTTTTGGAAGTACAGAGGCTTCAGCTACCCTTGGAGCATTACTGTAGGTGACTCACTGGCAGTGTCTGTGTGAGGCATATTTTCAGGAGCTTGTCAGAGGTATCTATAAGGGGGAACAGGCTTTATTTGCAGCTATAAGGAAATAATGGTCTTATCAGCAGGACACCAATATATTTACTTCACAGTAAGTAATATCTGGAAAAAGCTAATCTTCACATGCCATAAAGCAGGAGAGAGCTAGAGCTTATTTATAACACACTCACATTCTTCTGCAGAGCTAAAAGATCTATTATTGAAATAGCATTTTGCAGGTTTTGTGAAATGAGGGCTTAAAAATTATTTCAGCAAGAAAAAAAGCTCGAGTCAGTCTTTCTATAGCAGGAATAATTCTTCCAAGTCTTTGTGGTTGTATCTATATGCCATCTGGACCAAGAATTAGTATCTCATAAAATGGTAATTAACAAGAAAAGGAGGGCAGATGTGGATTGTTTTGAGCAAGAATACCTGTTATACCTCTCCAGCCTCTCTACTATCTCAAATTATGACAGAGCAAATTCAGCAATGGTATAAAATCAGTGATTTTCATGAGGTTGAATTAGAATTTGAAGTGAGGAGAGTGGAAGTGATCCATTACTCTTTCTCAGCTAAAAGAAATGTATAAGTGATGTCTATATCAAAAATATGGCAATTGTTCTCTGGTTTCAAAAACTTAACAACTGTAGTTCCTAAAGCTCATCTCCTGTTAAACAGGATACACCAATTTGGGTATATAGCTTGGTAAAGCAGGGCAAATTCACTGTAAGTTGAGAACCTGGCCCAAAGTGTGTTCAAGAGACCTAAGAGTGTCCCAGACTGGGGTTCTGCAGCTGGGATGTGTAGTTAGGTGGAAAGGTGTAACTGCATCTTTACAGCCATTTATAAAGTTGTCTGAGTCAGTTATCTCCTCTGGAAGAGTTAACCAGCCACATGTGGTTCTGGGCAAAACACAGATGTTGCCTCTATAATCTGTAATTTGTATGTGCGGTGTTTTTCTGAAAGTAATGCAGCAGCAAAATGTGGGAAAAATAACATAACATTGCCTCTGCTTTTCCCTAAGTTCTTCAAAGAATATGCATCATCACCAGTTGAAGGCTGTCTGAAGTATGACACCTTGCCTTGGAGTTTCATGTCTTCATAAAGAAATGCAGGGACTTTAGTGTTTGGTCACTGTCATGCCAAAACCCTGGGCAGCAATTCTATTCCTCATTACTGGGTGTGCACTTGACAATAAGGATGTCACAGAAAAGGCTGGCTGGCAGGAATGAGATTTGCTTTCCCTTGAAGCTCTAGAAAAGGGGAACAAGTGACAGCTCCTCCTTCACTTGGTGATTATCCCGTGCCTTGATAAAATCTGCTGAAGCTGGATTCTTTTCATCTCTGTGCTTTGTGTGTGTTGTCTCAGCGAGTTCTGTCTTGCAAAGGGTAGGGCCCTGCTTACTAAGTAACCTGGTGGAATATCCGAGGATACTGCAGAGGAGAGCACAATTCAAAATGCAAAAGAACATTAAGAGAGACCATTAATGCCCCTCAAGTAGTGGCCATGTGTTATTGGAGGTCAGTGGTACACTGATCCCTGAGCACCACAGAGATTGGTACACTGCAAAGTGTTCAGTCTTCCTTATAGGCCTGTTCCTCTATGGAATAGATCTATAACCTATGGAATAAAGATATTTGCATTGCAGTAGAAGAAAATTGCATTTATATCACAAAAAAGAGAGTGCACAGTATGTTCTGAGTAGGTAGTTTGGTGGCTACAAGAGTACACGTGAACCTCATTAATTACTTGGTTTGAAACTTAAAATCCTACTAAGGTACTAAAGTTTTCTGCCAATGTAATTTATTTCTTTTCTTATTGGAACAATGAGAGAATAAATCATTTCCCTAATTCCCCAAAAGCCTAGCTAAACCAATACTTTCCAACATGCATGGTTAGTAAAAAGATTTGGGTTATCTGAAAGCAGGACAAGACAGTTTGAAAACCAAGGAGTAGTCTCAAGAAAATAGCAGCCTTTTGACTCCTGTCAGGGACTCCATCCATCAACAACGTCAAAACGGATAAAAATAGCACATCTTTCCATTCAAGTTCTGCAGGGGGGAGGGAAAGCAACGGAGCAGGAACTGAGGCAGCTCTGGCCACTGGAGGGCTCCTGGATTTTCCTGGCTGCCAGCAGGCCGGGCAGGTCTCTGCGCCTGGCTCGGGAGGCTCTCACAGAGCCGGCGAGGATGCTGGCGCTGTCTCCTGTCCTGGAGAGCAAGCAGGAAAATAGACTTCAGCTCAGTCGTGTTAACACTTCCTCTACCTGCGCTCCAAAATCAGCTTTTCAGTCCTGAAGATTGCTGTTCTCCTTCCTTCATCTTGACTTCCTTTTACTGAGCTGGGAACTGTAACATCCACAGCTGCTCTTGCTGTGAGGATTGCTCAGCCAGCCTGGGGAAAGGCAGCTGGTTTGGGCAACCTTTGTTGTCATGTAAACAGTCAGCTCTGAGTGCTTTTTCTCATTCTTTACCAACAAAGATTAGAATTGCTTTCTTGGCTCTACAGTGAATAACTATGTATGAAGGGATTAGCAAAGTGACACTTAAATTCAGTGTTTTGGAAATGTGAAGCGAAGTGCTGGGAACAGAGGCTTTTCAAGAACTTTTGGCTGCCCCCCCCCCTTCCCCAGTTAGGGCACTTGACATAAAGAATCCTTGAGTGTGACACTGCCAGGAGCAGATCTGTGCAGACACAGCAAAAGAACAGAGCTGTGTGGCAGGAATTCTTTTCCAGTGCCCCTTACACAATGCCTGGGAAACTCCGGTGGTACTAATGTTACTTTAAATGCCCTTTCCTGCCACATCTTTTAAGGAAAAGAGTCAGGAACTGAGCTGCTGTCTCTGAAGAGACAGGTATGTGGCTAATGAGATATAAACTGTATACATATAATAAAAAGAAAAGCACACAGAGGATGCTGAGGTGGCCTCAGAAGAGCTTTAGTGATGGAAACTATTGAATATTGAAATAACATGCATTTCCTAAGTCTGATTGAGACAGCCTTCTAAGGTTCCAAATTTGCATTACTTGCCCCTTGATGCTGTAGCTCAGGGTCAGCTGTGTCACACAGAATTTCACTGTCCAAGTAGGAAATAATGAAATGTGAAGCTGAGTATGAAGAACCAGTAAGGCAACACTGACTGCTCAGAGAAACAATATAACACAGATGCATTAGAAACTCCATTACCACAGGCTACCTAAATAAACCTGCCCAGGTTTTCACTTGCTGCTTTTACTTACTCCATACAGAATGGGCTAACTGAGGTCTCAGCGTTGAATGGGTGCTTGTGTATAATTGAGGTTCTCATTTGAACTCGACATCTTCTTGTGGATCTCTTGCTCACATTTTGCAAAGGGCTTGTCATGTGGGATTTGTCAGCACTTTCCCAAAAGGCTGAGGGAAGAATGCGATGTGTTCTGCAATTTATGTCCTTTCTTGACTGTAATCAGGAAGATTATTCTAACAGCATCTTCCTCTGCTGAAGCTGTTCTCTTAGAGGATGACTGTACATGCTCTCTGTAGCCTTTCATCCCTCAGGATGTTATTATTCTTAATGTTATAAATATCAGGATAATGACTCAATGGTCTATTAGGCTTTCTTAAATGTTCTGAAGCACAGTGTGGTCAGAAGCTGCTTTGAACTTACCACTTCACTGATTTTTAAAAATATACCAAAGCTGACATGGAGTCTTAAATGCCTCATAAATGCACCAGAGATGTAGCTGATGAAAATCACAAGATCTAAGTTTACATGAAGCTCTCACTCTTTTTCCCTGTGGACAGCAAAATGACAGGCTCAGAGAGCACCTCCTGATAGAGGAAAAAGGCTAACATCTTCATCACTTTTCTGCCCAAGTTAATTTTCCAGAATAGACACTGATTGCTCATTGCTCATTGCTTTGAGATTACCCAAATTCTAAACAGACATCGTTGTGTAAAAACACAAAAGGACTCAATTCTGCAAGGAGAGGATCTTAAGGCAAATGTATAGAAGAACCTGTGCACCTGAGATCTGTCTAGTTTTGGTCACCAAGTTCTGAAATACACTAAAATACTTCTGGTTTTCTGCTACAGCACTCTAAGAAAGCCTGAGTCTTGAACTAGTATTTTGTACATAAATGTTCACCTTGAAAATGGGTCTGTAAAAGGCTTCCTCTTTACAGCAAACTATTTGTGCTTCTTTTCTGTGGGAGTCCTTAGCCCTACTGCGATAAAGGGTTTAGCATAAAATTCAAGGGATCTTTCCAGAATCTGAAAGAATCCAAATTGGATTTGGAATAAAAAAGCATGTTCAAAAAGACCATGGAAAACAGGTATTTGCAGCTCCTTTTAAAGAGACACTCTGCAGTAGGGACTGGTAAAGGTTTCTCCTTGAAAACATAGTCCAGCAATGAAGGAACAGGCTGAGATGAAAGGACTCAGACATTTAAGCACAGGTGGTATTTCAGTGAAGGCAAACAACCCCTGCATAAAAAATGGCAAATGTAAAAGGATTTGCATCCTAAAGACATTTTGGTAATCCTGGGGATGTGAGTTTAGTAAGGGCTGCAGCAGGAATTGCAGAGTTTGGGCAAAGAGTGGTTAAAACTAAGTGTTCCCACAAGCTGGTTGTATAACTCTGAGAAATCACTTACCTCTTCTTGGATTTTTTCTCTTGTCAGTGATCTGTGCCTGGGGAAAATGAAAAAGCATTGTAAGCCTTCGTTCATAAATATTAGTCAAGCACTTTCCACTCCCTGATCTGTTGATCCTGTAATTGTAAAAGGAGAATATTGGAGGACTTTCCCTTTTTCAGTGCTGACCAACAGGCTTGGGGTTGGGCCTGAGACTTTCCATGGTGGAAAGCGGGGCTGTGAAGCAGCTCAGAACTGAGGTGCAGAGCTAAACACTGAGAGCATTTGGAAGAGATTAATGTTGTGTTATTAATGCTGTCCAGGCTAGAAAGTGATGGCAGTGCCTGGGGGTGACTCAGCAGTGGGTGGTTCCTTGGATTTCCAGCACTGGTGTCACCTGTTCAGCTTGCAGCCACTACATCTCACCAAAAAATTTTTGGTTTCCATCAACACCCCGAATGTTGAAACTCTGCATTTTCTTGCTGATGGATATAGTGATATTTGAGGTGAACTTTGTGCCTTTACCCATTTGGCAGAGGAACCAATTGAACTATTGAGGAGGTGTCAGTAGAAAATTGTGAGGCATTTATTTGAGCCTCCAGCATCAGAGTGTTTCCTGAGCCACAGTTCAGGGCTTACATTGCTGAGAGGGAAATGGAGTTTGCCTGCTGGAAATAAATTAATGGAATGTCTATGAAACAGGAGAATTCCTCCTGTTAGACTTTTCCCATTCCACTCCTCCTCTTGCTGTGGGTCATTTATTATTGCTGCCATGCTTTATTGAAGAGGGTATTTCACAGAGGGAAATGTTTAATGAAATAAAAAAACTCACTTAGGAGAGTGCAGTGTTACAATATTTATACTGAATATGAAGTGAATGGACTATAATAAGTGTAAATAATAAAAGAAAATTATATAATTCCTGAGAGAAATGCTCTAAACAGTACAATGTTAAACATGTAGCTCTGTGGTATAAAGGAGTGTACCGTGAAATCAGAGAATCACAAGGCTGGAAGCAACTTCAAGAGATCATTTAGTCCATTCCCTTTCTCCCACAACAGTGTACCAAATGTATTTGTCATTCCTGACACAGCTGTCAGGCTTTTTCTTCATTTTCCAGTGCTGATGTTCCAAAACCTCCTGAACCAATCTTGCTGTTGCAAGGCTTTTTATAATATGAAGATTTTCATAAATCTTCCTTGATCCAATTCAATCCTTTTTTGCTTGTCTTATCCAACATATACATGAAGAAAGAGAGACACTCTCTTCCATTTCCCAGCACTTGCTTCTATTAGGTGGGCAGGAAAGCACTAACATTTGCATAATCCTAATCCCGCATTTATTATTTCCTTTGGGCCATGTCTTCCAGGCCTGTTACAATTTCTGTTGATTTCCTTTGAACTTTATCCACTTGTTCCAAGTTTTTACTAAAACACAGCATCCAAACTGATGATAATGTTCTACTGCAGGCTTAATCAGTGGTAACTTGAAAGATTTTTTAAATTGTCTCATGAACACTGTGATACTATGATAAATTCAATGATAACTTGTGTTCTCTTTGTGATCCCAGGTTTTACTGTTCTGCAAGTAAATTGAATTGGCATAATTGTTACCTCACAAATTCATGCTGGCATGAATTTTCTGTCCTTTGAACAGAGTCCCTCCTTATCCATTCTTAGATTTGAGGTTCTTTTCCCTCACAAAGTATGCTGTTCCATTTTGTTTTGGAAGTTCTGTTTGTTCTGTTTTTTATTTAGCCCTGTATTAAATAGCACTGCTGTTTATTTGTGTCAGTGTAGGGGAAGAAGAAAATGCAGCCCTCTGTATGTACCCTGGCAAAAATGCTGGGTGGCCTTCCAGAGCTTTTAAGTGTAAACCAGAGAATGGTAGAATTGAGGCTGATATGATGTAGAGGCTTTTAAAGGAGAGCTTGTTCCTTGTGTGCAGTGGGAATTACAAATGAGAGGATTCTCACGTACATATGAGAGCCTCATGGCCCACGGAACTGGCACATCAATCCCAAGAGCAGTTTCCCTCCCCTTGCCCATTTCTGAAGGTCACCCTCCACATCCAAACCAGAGATGGTATGCTTGAGAACTAGCTGCCTTATTAGTGGCTTTTTTCTCCTTAGACTACATTGGCTTGAATTATTTGTACTGCTTCTGTTCTGTGGAGCTTGTGTTTTGTGATTTTGTTTTCCCTGTGTTTGGCAGAGCTCTCATGGCATCCTGATTCCCTGGAGCTTAACTTTGGCATTGCACACCTGCTGCTGTTGGCTGATCTGCCTTCAGGTTTTAGAGCAATGGGGGTGTTTCCTTCATGGAGATGATAACACGAAGTGTGTCTCATCAGGTCTCTAAAATCTGTGCAGTTTGCTGCATTATGCTCATGAAAAGGTTTGGAAAAGGTGCTTTTCAAATACACCAGTTCATTTGTGAGGGTAACAGGCATAAGTATTTAATTTGCAGGGATCCCCAACAAAGGCAGGAATGACGAGGAGGACTCAATTGATATCAGAAGGCTAATTAATTACTTTATTATACTGTATTATTCTATATTATATTACACTATATTGCATTACATCTAAACTGAATCTGCCAAGCACTCAACTCTGCACACACTGCACAGAATCTTGTGACTGTCAGCCCACAGTCCCGACTCACACACACCTGGCCCTGATAGGCCAAGGAAGCAAAACACCATCACTTTGGATAAACAGTCTCCATATTGCATTCTACTTTGGCACAAATTAGGCACAGCAAATGATAAGAATTGTTTTTCCTTTCCCTGAGATTCAGGGAACGTGAATCTCAGAAATATTCTTGGGAAGAATTGTGCCTTGCTTTTCTCTGTGAAGAGAAAAGTGGTGACACATAAGTGCATGGCTCCCTGAACTCCTGGAGAGGAGAAACACCAAACCAAATGGCTTTTCAGAGAGGGGTTGTGTCATGCAGCAGTGGGAGCTTAGTTTGGGAAGTATAAAACCTTGCTGTGCTATCATTATCACTGTTTTTTAATGAAGGAATGGGACTCTCATTAGGTTAAGAACGATTTACTGCTCAGGTAAACTTCAGTCTCAGAGGCCGTGAGAATTTAAAGGAGTAAGTCAGTTATAGCCTAAAGTAGTTTAGGCTAAACAAGTTCTTTGTTATAAGACAATATACTATTTTCTAACTTAATAGACTGTTGCTACAAGGCTTATTTTGCTTTTTTAACCTATCACCTTTACTTTTGTTGCATTGCAGATACTTTTGCTTAAAGGATTTTTGTTACACATCTACACAGATGTTTCTATTAGAATTTCTAAACTCTTAGCTTAATCTATATAACCACACCCCTACATTATAAACCCTTCATCATTTTATCAATACAGTTTCTCACTTACTTAAGGCTTATTCTTCCTTACAACTATAGAAACATAAGTTTATGATTTTTCTACTTAATGTCTGTGTGCTTTATTTTTACATCAATCTAAGCTCCCCAAGGCTGCAGATCAAACCCTCCTGTATCTGGAGAAGTTTTTATCTTTCCATTTCTCACATTGTACAACCTCTATAATCACACAGAAACTGTCACTTGTTTGTGTGCTAGTTCCCCTTGCCAGGTAGGCAGTTCCTGCTCAGCTCTGAGTGACAGAACATCCTGTTTTCTCTATTCCAGCAGCACAGTACCCACATGCTCATCTGCATATCTAGATATTCATTATCATTTACAAAACAAGAACGTTTTCTCTTCTGCACAGATAGTTTTTGTCAATACAAACAAAAAAGAGCTAGAGCTGTCAAAATTCATCCTTTTGGCAGCTTCCCACACTTATGCCAAAAGAAAAAGTAAGGATTGACAAGGCTTAAAGGTGATAATAATAATGAGAAATCAGAATTTTCTGCAATATTTATCATGAGGAACCAAACCCAAGATAAGTAAGCTGATATATTCTGAATAATTTGGTGGCTTCAAGCAAAAAAAGGAGAATGTAAAGAGTTGTCATAAAAATCTAATGATGACAGGTACAATGAATCTACCCTAGCAAAAAGTTTGAGAAAAATTGAGGATATTTTTCCTTACATACGCACAGTCTTCAGAAACCATTATCATCTTTTCTTTGCCCTTGATCCAAGCTGCTGCCTCAGGCCAGTTATTTGAGCTCTCCATAGCTAGCCAGCCTGGGTAGAGCTGCTAACACAGCAGCAAAATGTTGGCTGTTCTGTGGTCCTCTCAATCTGACCACGGATGGAGTCACCCCTGGGAAGCCGGACCCTGCTCCTAATGGAAATTGCAGCCACTGCCACAGCTTCCTCTGCTCCTCCTCTCACCTGCTTGCAATGGCCTGGGCTTTTACAGCCAGAGACTTCCCCACTGGGGTTTGCTTATCCAAAAAGCACATACCTGCTCCCCAGAGTGTGGATTTACTGCAATTACCATTATTAAACTCCTTTGTGTGTATTTTTGTTGTGCTGTGCACAAGAATGCAGCCATAACTGGCTCCCTGCCCTGCTAATTTCCTGGGGAGATCAGGAGTCAGGCTTCTCCAGAGAGGTTTTGCTCACAAAAGCAATTTCCAGGGAGCAAGAGGAGAGGTCACTACAGAACTTCCATTCTTTTATTGAGTAAGTTTGAACCGTCAGCTCAAATGAGCAAAGGCAACAGGTAAACATTCAGAAATAGCTTTATTCACAGAAGTGGGTATTCCATAGCAGATTTTTGACTTACAAGCAGTGACAGCATTTCCTTGCATGTGGAGAGGAGTGGAAGATTTGTCCCTCTCTATCCTCCAGCTCCTTGGCATCTCTGACCCCTTGCTGAGGCTGTCCCCTTGTAACCTGGGCAGTCAGACCGGGCAGCACACACCAGATATGGTGCCAGGGAGAACATGTACCCGTGTCTGCATCCTGCCTTCCTGGGGATCTGCAGAGCTGGAACAGAACAGAGCCTGCAAGGCACTTTGTACAGAAGTGAGGAGTACTTAACCAGTGTTTTTCCCCCCAGTGAATCTTTCCTTTCTTCCAAAGAACCTGCAGCATCTGTAGGGCTGCCTCTACTCAGCCCACAGATTGCTGTGCTCCAAGAATGAGTCAGGTAATCTCTTTATATAACCTGTAAACTACTTGGTCGTGTTCTGCCAAACCCCATCTGGTAGAAGGGTGCACTTTTCTATCTTCATATTTTATAAACCTCTGCCTAAGCTGCCAAGGATACTTTGCTGCAACATAAATATTTACAATACTATCAAGAATATTCCCTGTTTTCCCTCTCATTTGTCTCAACCCTGCAAACACATTGTGTTTGCACAGTGTGACTGGCCACAGCTACATACCTTCTTCACTCATTCCAACTTTGCTTTAAGTCTGGTTTTTAGTGAGCAAGGTTTTCCTAGAGGTATCTTCTCTGTTGTAATTACTAATCACAAATACTGCATAAACCTCCCAGGCTTGAAAGAGAACTTTTATTTTATTTATTTAGTCTGTTGTTGTGACGGTGGTCACAAGGGTTTGCAGCTGAAGAGAGAGGTGAGAATGTTGATTGCATGTTCAGAAGGCTTGATTTATTATTTTATGATATATATTACATTATGGCTATACTAAAAAGAATAGAGAGAAAGGTTCTCAGAAGGCCAGCTAAGCTAAGAATAGAAAAGAATGAATAACAAAGATCTGTCTCTCAGCAGAGAGGGAGAGCAGCTCTGCCGTGAGTGGTCAGTAAATCCAAACATCCACATGAGACCAATCACGGATCCACCTGTTGCATTCCACAGCAGCAGATAACCATTGTTTACATTTGTTGCTGAGGCCACAGCTGCTCAGAAGGGAGAAAAATCCCAAGAAAGGATTTTTCACAAAAGATGTCTGTGACACGTCATTCTACCTAGCATGCATACTAATATTTTTCACAGCTGGATAAAGTAAGAAGTGGAAGCAATTTGACCTGACATTTCTCAAATGGAACTCTCTTCTAACACTCTCAGTGGCCCTAGGCTCTCCTTCTCCTTGTAAACAGTCCTGTTATCTCCCAGATAATGAGGCCTCACCTAATGGTGCCAGAATTGCACCCTAAGTGCCTTCATAGAGCAGAGTTCTATTAAAAAAAAAAATCCATTTGGGTGAAGAACTTGGTACCTTTAGAGGCACTCAATCATTTTCTCCCTTAGGGATTGTTTTCTTGATTGGATTTTATAGATTTTGCAGCTTTTAAATCTGTTGATGCAGTCTTCTGTCTTGCAGAGATGCTAATGAAACCTGGTTCCAATAAACAAACACAATGGCAAGAAAGAGCTTCCAACTCAACTGCTCAGGCAGGGTAATTGTGGCAGTGCAGGATGCAAAGTGGGCAGGAACAGCCACCAGACCAAGCGATGCTCTGGGAGCACTGAGCCATGGCTGATAAAATGGGCCAAGGACATTGGAATGGGAAATAATGGTGGGACACAGAGGTCCTACAGTGCCATTTGGAACTTTGGGAAGCTGGAGCTATATATATAAAATGAGATTTAATGCAGCCACCTACAGTGCTGCTCACTCTGCAATGAGAAACATCACTCATTGTAATTTCTACAAAATATCCCAGATTTTTTTTTTTAAAGCAGTAGGTAAAACTTTGGAACTGATTGTATCTCACAGTTATCACCATATATTTACTTACATTTAATTTCACTTTGCTTGTACATATACTCTGGGAGAAGGTACATGTGTCCTGCTCCATGTCTGGCAATTCCTAAAACACCTCAGACACAGAAGTTAGAATGATTGTGTCCAGTTCTTTTTGCTGAAGACTGGAGTCTGTAAGCTTGAGTCCTTACAGTAGACTGGTGCTAAAATAAAATCTACTTCTTACAGGTTTCCTACCTAGGAACACAAGATGCAAGTTGTTTATGCAGAAACATAAATTACAAGTTGGTGAAGAGCTATTGTAGAATGATTGATAGGACTTCAGTTAAAGATTTTTAATGACTTACTCTTGTACATCAGGCAGTAATCAGTGGGTGGTGTAGGACCCAGGCCTAATTAATTAGCAGATAATCATAAGCCATGAATATATGCTTAGAATTAACTGAGTAAAAAACAAATGTTCTTTGGTATTTGGTGGTTTAGAGCTTAGTAACGAGATTGTAAATTTGAAATAAATTTTCTGTAATTTATTATCTGAAAAAGATGAAGTCACTAAAGAACACAAGTGCTTCCAGTAGTTTTCCAAAAAGAGCTAGATAACCCATAATAGAAAATGTCTCATTCAATGTGCTATTCCTGCTGTCAAAAAGACTGAGTACAACAGCTTCATAGAGCAGACCACACATCTTAGTGGTGCTGCTGCTAAAAAAAGGAGGAGCAGGAGGACTGGGCTTCTCTGAGAGCTCTCTGTACCCAGCCCCAGTGTGTGCCTTAGGTGGTGCATCCCTGAAATGGGAGCAGCGCTGTCAATGTGGTTCAGATTCCCCACAGAGGAAAAGAGGGGGAATTCACCCCATGCTGTGCTGGCACTGGGAGCACAGGAGGGCCTCAGCTCTCCCAGACCTGAACTGAAATCAACAGGGCAGGAGATCTTTCTCCTTTTTTAATGCCTTTATTAAAAATCAGCTCAGGTGGGAAGAACCGATGGGTCCGCGCTCACACCGCCGCTGCTTCCAGAGGTGCCAAGGAGAAGGAGGAAAAGTACAGCTTTGTCTGTTGGTCTGCAGGCAGAGTTCAGGAGAGGTTCTCAGGAGAGCACCAGCACATTCCCCCTTTTTTGGTTAGACGTTCAAGGTGCTCTGTCTGGCAACATCTTTGAGGTTAGGGTGAGGGGTAAAAAAAGGGGTCTTAACGTATACTGGATTCTGTTCCTCATGTCTAGACATCACCTCAATTCGTTAATTCCATGTTGGCTCGTTGTTTTTAGGGGTTTTTGCTAGGTTTGGTGAGGGGTTTCTTCATTTGCATGCCAACCTTAATGTTATTTGCATGGCAGCTCCGATGTCCCCTCCTCTTCACCATCCTGGTGCCATCCTCCAGGAAGCAGCAGGGTGCCGCTCGACAAAAGGGGGAATTCTTAACCATCAACAAGGCGTAGTTCATGGAAACGACAGGTGATTACAACAACAAACAGTTAGAACTCCACCCTGGCAGCAATTGGCCCAAAATCTGAACTCTGCAACCTTTTAAATAAATGGGCAACTTTTCTACTCATAACATGAGCCCAGCAGCAAAAGGCTGGGCAAGGGAGCCCCAAGGCTCCACACAGCGTAGCCACATGTGGGCAACCACAACCGTGAGCTTCCTGCCAGTGGTTTGCCAATTCCCCTCGTTCTGATGTGTGCAGAGCAGCTTCCCCAGCGCCTTGGCTGTGGAAGCGAGGGGAGACGACCCATCCTTTGATCAGCATCGAACTCCCATTTATTGATCCAACAGGCACATTTTTATAATCGTGTTAATTAAGTTCATACATATTGCAAAACCCAAGATCATCATTGGCTACAGATTACACACCAACCCCTCCTCTTGTTTTCAATACCTGTGGTTTGTTATTGAGACCAAAACTTGTTTTTCTCATCCTGTTATTAACTGTTCTCAAGGCCTCCATGTTTGTCACTCTGTTTTTCCATCACTATCCAAGGACAAGGTATTTACTTGTTATTAAAAAACAAGCCTGAGAACTTTGCTGAATACAGTAATGTGCCTGAGAACTTTGCTGTTTACAGCTGCCTTTTACTTTTCAACCAGCTGTATATTTTCATGGCCTTTTTTCCTTCAAGCCATGTCTGAGCAAAATTCTCCAACACTTGGCCAAGGTTTCCTTCTGCCTGCCTCAGGCTGCTCCCAGCCCTAACAGCCAGGGAGCCCTGGCACAGGATGCCCCATCCCTGGAATGGTTCCAGGCCAGGTTGGACAGGGCTTGGAGCAACCTGGGAGACTGGAAGGTGTCCCTGCCCACAGCAGGGAGTGGGACTGGATGAGCTTCCAGGTCCTTTCCAACCCCATGACATTTTATGATGAGTTATTCTAAGGTGCATTATCATTATAAATGAAAAAGGACAAATAGCAGCTGGTTTTACCAGACATACAGATGTGTAAGATTTCTGCACAGTGTTTTTAGCTGCAGGAATTCCCAGAGCTGCTCATTCCTAGGGTGCCTTTCTCTGTAGCATTTACCCCACAGGACCACCTATTCAAGGCTATACTTGGCTCAGATGGGAGAGCATTTGAGACCATTTTCTGGCACTGGAAATTTCTCCTGATACCTCGTAGTCTGTCATCTGAAGTTAAAGGAAGTCTTTAAAATCTTTAAAATCATAAAATCTTTCTCTTTTAATGTCACTGTCCTTACAAGGCTTCACAAAAGTTTACAATCTCCCTTACAATTTTTCCTTCTGTGCTTCTGTGCTGTTTGTCTTGCACTGCTTCGTTTTTCTGTCCCAGCCACCCTTCAACACACATATGGGAGTTTTTCTTCCTGCTGCCTCACAGTGCTTTCTGAGGTATATAAGATGCTACTGCTTGCCAGTGGTAATAAAGAAAAAGCTGGTTAATATCAGTAGTATAGGGATGTTTTTAACTAAATGTTGGCTGCAGAAAAGAAAGTAAAAACTTCCTAGTGAAATGTGCTTCTACAGAAATGCCCAAGCTGGATTATGTCTTAAATGTCTGCCTTTTAATAATAATAATAGTGATTCAGCTTCAGTCATGAACTGGAAAAGAGCTAGGGCTGTAAGGAGCATGATTTCATCCAAGTTCCATGGTATGAACTACATCTCAGCAAAAAAAATCTTATTTAAAAATATGAGCAAGGGTACACTGAGAAGAGCAGAGAAAACCCTTTGAGAAAGGTTTCATAGATATTTATTGTAATAAAGCCAGACATTTGTTCATTGTTCATTGCTTCCAGCAATGCCTTTCTCACAATCACAAACTCCTACTTAAAATAAATGTCTGACTGCCAGACATTCGTGGGCCATAGGTAGGCGTAATCTGCTTATTTTTGTTTGATGATATATTTAAGAACAAGTACATAACAGGGATGATTGAAAGCAAAAAGATATTCTTGAAATATTTCATGGATATTTTTGGGTTTAAAAATCTTCCCAAAAGTTGCAGAACCCTTAGCCTGAGGGATAGAACCAGAAACAATATTATTTGCAATAGGTGATCCAGGCAAATGCTGCTTTTGATAATCTTGTGGCATTGTTCTACCTTGGACTACACCCTGCTCATGAATAAATAGTTGGTAAAACAAATTGGGATGTATGGATCTGACTTTTTTGTGCTTGATCTTACTGGTCAGAACAGGGCAAACATGAGCATGTCAAATGTTCTTATACAAATGTTGAGATGGTAGCAAACTGTTTCTAGCTCTTGAAGTCAGTATTTCAGCCAAAATCCCTTTCCTGTGATTTTGATTCAAACATATTTTTTACTCTATTGAAAATCTCCCAGAGATGTGGCTCAATTGCTCCAAATCCAGGGCAATCCAATTTGATACAACAAAGTGAAAAAACTTAAGAACTTGTGAAAAGTGTGGTTTGCTTTTTTAATGAGCAACTTGCCACTGTGAACATTCCAGAAACATTCCTGTCATTAAGGTCTGGCTCTGTCTCTCAGAGCACACCCATTTCTGCCTGTGCAAGGATCTCACTGCCTGTGGATTGACTGTGTAGTGGGCATGCACTCTGTTAATTAAATGGTAAGTCTTTCTTTTCAAAGATGAAAATAATTGCACTTTTTGCATCTGACATGGCAGCAAGCCATTCTGCTAAAATGGAAATTTAGCCACCAGCTTCAATTTTACCCATGAGTCTTGCCACATATTTTGCCTTTCAGACCTGACAATATGTCTAGTGCTCAAATTACTCTATAAAAACTGGGACAGTTTCTTTTTGGTGCACCAGAATCAGGAAATGACTACAGAGTGATCACATTGCTATATGAAAATCAGAAATCTGTCTAGGTGCTTCATTTTGGCTGGGACTGCTGTGTGATGGCAAACAATCCTTGGGGTTCCAGGGCAGGAGAGGAGCCTAGATTCTTCAGGGAAGGAGAATTTCAAATCAATTGTTCAAATATGAGCCAAACCAACATGTGATGTCTCTGCTGAAGGAACAGCGTTTGCTTTTGGGTACTCTGAATTGGTGTGCCCTGGCCAAGACTGAAAATCTAACACTGTTCCCTCTCCAGAATCCCTGCATATCTTGCCACTGAAATAAAGGAAAATACCTTTGCATAAAGTACAACTGTTCTGAACCTCTCACAGCAGAGAGGAGTAGGTACAGTAAAGTGTCAGAGTAAGAAGTTGTCTCTCTCTCTCTTATGAATCGGTGGAGCCCGAGATGTTTTATTAAACTGCTCTGCAGGTCCATTCACTTTTTTATGTGTAGTTTCCATGCTTGTGTGTGGGTCAGCCTGCTCTGTTTCTGAGGCAGATTTGTTTCTGATTGCAGCTGAGCTTAACACTTTCTCACATGGCTCTTCAGGAAGCAGGAGGAGTCCTGAGGCTTGGCCTGGATTGTCAGAGGCACACAGGCATTTTCATTTCTCTGGGAGATTTCCACCAAGGCAGAAACTCTGTAGGTGGCTGCTGAGCTCATCTCAGTGTTCCTTGCTGCTGACAGGAAAGTTCTCCTTCCTCCCCACCGTGTGCCTGTCCTCTGTATTTGGCACTGGCACTTCATCCATCTGATGCAGGAGAAGGTGGCAGTGTGAAAGCCACCATCTGTGGTGGCAGAAGTTCTGACTGTCCCTGCCATTTCAGAGACCTTCCCTAAAGCTCTTCAAGTAGAGCATCTGAACACTTCAATTTGGCTTCATAGCAGTAGCTTAAACTCTTCTTTTCTTTCTTCTTTTCTTCTTTAAAAAGCAGAGGAACAGCTTGGCTGAGCTTTCTCTTTGCTTCCCAACTGTCCACACTTTGCCCTCAGCTTTTTACCACCCAGAAAAATACAAATCCCCAAGAAGTTACACCCAGTTTGTTTTCTTCCTCTCCTTTTGTCTTTTCACAAAAACTCTGCTGGCTGCACAGTGGCAGAGCTCAGGTCTGAATAGAAAAGCCTCCACCCAGCTGATGCCACAAAGGGAAGGGTGGGTTTGGATCCACTTGGAGGTTCACTGTCATTTTCAAATGACCACACTGGGCTGGCAGTCTGCTTCAACACAGACCAGTTATTTTTATTAGTTCATTAACCTCCTCATTTAATTACCAGGGTTCTTCTGGAATCTTCCAGGGCAGCTAAAAGCTTTCCTAATAATTTTCAGACCATTTTTTGACTTGTGTTTTAAGGGGTGTGGTTCTGCCACATCCCTGAACACATTAGGGCTCAGGGAAATTGCTGGGGCATGAAACTTAGAGACCTGAAATTTTAGTTCACAAATGCAAGCGTAGTTCTTAGCATGGATTTCTTAGCAGAGGGTAGAAATAAAATCAGCTGTGATCAGGGTGCAAAGAACCACGAGGCTCTGGAGCTCAGGTTTCATTCTTGGTCATGTTTGGTGACTGGAAGATTGAGCACAGAGGAGTCAGACATATCAAGCTCCAGGACCCTCAGAGGTTTCTGGCACTTGCAGGATGTGAGCCTCTTTCAGGGCTGCTTTCAAAGGTCACTCAGCTCTGCAGCTTAACTTGCCGTTCCCTTTTCCACACTCCTGGTGCATGCAAGCTCTTTCTTGCTCTACCCACTGCAGTGAAATGGTTGTTTGCCCTGTGATACAGTTCCATGTAAGCTATCCCAAGCAATCTGTGTTCTTTTAGGCAGCTGCCATCCCCAGAGACTAAAAAGCTATCTTTGTTCACGGAACAAAATCAATGTAATAACCATCATGCTCCTTCCTATTTACTTGCTTTACTACACCCCTGATTCACAGGGAGTACCTAATATTGGGAACAGGGAGTTCCCAATTGCATTCCTCATGTAACTTCTGTGCTCTGAATGATGACAAGTCTAACACTTACACTTTGTCATGCACAATCCAGGAATTACATTTACATCTCTCAAATGATTTTACATAGACTGGTATTGGTATTTGAAACAGTGTTACATTATAGGCAACAGCCAGCCAAAAAGGGCAGGGAAAGCATTTCAGGTTCATTTCATAGCAAAGTATACAACACATAGTCCTGTTGTGCTTCACCCCATCCCTTAATAACATATTTAAGACCTTTGTTTTGAGTTAGGCAAGGCATAGAACCTAAACCCAGAAATTATATCTAAAATCTGGCTTCTTAGGAATGAAAACAAAGACAGCAATGTTGAGTCATTTATTTTTTAGTAGATGATCATCTTAACAAATTGATTGCTTTTGTGAGTCCTTCAAAAGGTTACTAAAGCACTTGGAAGTAGCAGAGACATACTGAAATTTGAAAAACCATATATCCTTTTTTGTTCAGGAAGACAATCACCTGCTATAACTTCATAGGACATTTCTGAAGCATTGCTCTGCCATTGGAAATAAGATTTTAAAAACCCCAAAAACAAGTAAATCATGGCCTGGAAAATCCCCTTTAAAAGAATGTTTTATAACTGTTTTAAAGTCAAGTGGGATCCATGGCTTGTGGGTTTCCCATAAAATTATGCATTTTGCAAGTTGCTTTATTTTTTTTCACTCAGTGTGGTATTCTTTCAGGAATATTTCTGCATGCAGGTGCTTACTCAGTCTATAGCAACACCACAGCACAGGAAAACTGAGTGCATTTTGCTGTTCTTAGGGAAATAGCACATACATTCAAAAGGAGTGAAAAATAAGCATTGCTATGATTAATGATCCTCAGTTCTTGGAGAAGATGTATGAGACTGATTTCTTCTGGCACCTCCAACAAAAAGCAGATCACATAATAATTTTATTATTAACATAGGTTCTTAGATTTGTCTGCGCCCTCCTGCTGCGGTAAACTGTAGCTCCCTTTGGGATTCTTAAATCACAGAAAGGGAACTAAGGAAATAGAAATTAGAATAAATAAACCCATGCTGAAAATCCTTCTGGATTCTGTTTAACTCAAAGGTGACCCTGACCTATATAAAAGGAAGGAAATTGCTTTAGGCTTATATTCTAGCTTGCACTGGAGGAATCTCTGAAGGCTTGGAGTTTTCACAGTAACTAGGTAAACATGCAGGGATCTATCTTTTGCACCTGCCAAAATGTACTGGAAATCCTGTGACAACAGGTTTCTTGGCAAAAGTCACTATTTTGCTTTCAGTCATGACCAGACCTAAGAAATGCAGAGGTGCAGAAAAATCAAAAGGAGAGGGAGAAAAAAAGGCAAGACAGGTTTTGAATCTGAGAGAAATTTGATTGCTGCCTTTTGAGTTACTTCAGATTGGTTTATATTGCACCTTGTCCCACTCTGAGTGGGCTTTCTACTTTATTTGTAATAAAGTCTGGCAGTCTCCCACAGCTCACTCATATTGTCATTCCCAAGGGGTTTATTCCTCCACACTTGGCTCCAAACAAGCAGAAAAGGGAGAATATGAAGTACATCTCTAGCCTGGTACTGAGAAAGTAAAGAGACTTTCAAAATCATAATGTAAATGTATTTCCTTGAAAAAATGCAGAATGTCAAAGAGTTGCTGGGCATTCAGGTTTTGGAGAGAAATGAGGGAGTTTCCTCACCAGGAGGGTTGGAAAAGCATCTGTTATGATGGAAGGACTTCTGGTCTTTGAAGCAAAGCTGTGCCCAGGTAGAGAATTTTGGTTTATCTGTGTGACTGACACACTTGGAGAAGTGCTCTGCTTTGACTGTGTCACATAATCTCACTAAGGTACCACAGCCATGGCTGGCACTGCTCCCACTTGAAAATTTTAACTCTGAGATAGCTTACTCCATGCCTGTGGTAACTTTCTGTTGTTGTTATTGTTGAAAGAGTGAAAACATTTGTGAACACTGTTTTATGTACAATTCCAGAGCCTGAATCACTCCAGCATTTGTCTGGGTTTATTTTGGCACCAGTTTAAATGTTCTGGTCTACAGCATTTGTTTATTTGCTTAACTCTTGTCCTAAACTTCCAAAAGAAACCATCAATTTCCATTCAGGCACTCAGTTGCTTTTCTGAAAACCAACACCACTGGGGCTTCAGGCAACACAGGAACAGGGAAAATCTCCATGCTTGCATAGATTTCTTTAAATTCCCATTGTCATCCACTGTGACAAGCAAACTCACAGACTGAAACCAAGTATCCAAAGCCAGCCAGGATGTTGCAGTGGAACAACCTAGACTCTGCTGCAGGGAACTCCCTAAAAGGAGACAAAGATGGTTTTACAGTTCAAACCCCAAAAGCTTTATTAGAAATAAAACCAGAAGTGATTTTGAATAGATCTTGAGAGAAACAAGACCTTTTCCCACAAAACTCTCCCTTGCGCAGAGCAAAAAGAGGAAGCTCAGGGTTATACCCAGCTTTCCTACAATCCTGCAGACATGCAGCTGCTCAAGTGCTGCAGTGCTCCTGTTTCTGCAAGCAGCTGCAGGAAGCCAAGAGATGTTTGCTGAAATCCTGAGAGGAACAATTATGTCAGGGAATTGCTTTCAGCTTGCTATCATACTCTGTCTTGCCCAAGAGCTGCTTGCAAGAGGGCATTTCCTCTTTCGCTGGCATTGCCAGCACCTGTTACTATTTTTCTTCAGGGCAGCTTTACTGCTTTACTTTGCTTTTGGGTTCAATTTCCTTCCCAGTACATGTCCAAGGACGATCTGCCTCAGGGAAAAGCAAAATTCTTCCCTGATGTTTCTCATGATGCTGGTAAATATCTGCTTTATGTGCTTTAGAATCTGATCTTATTTGTCACTAAAAAGTGCTTTCTTCAAGGTGCATCTAAAAAGCTACTGATCATTTTTATCTTTTCTTTACCTCAATTTTGCTTGAAGCCATTTGCAATTTCTGCAGCAAGAGAGGAAAATCTGATGCTGTGGTTCTCATCCCTGAAGTCAGGCTTGTGTCAGCCTTTCCATTATATAAACCCTTATTTTGAAGAGTTTCAAATTCAGCTATAAAGATTCAGTCTAGGCTGGAAACTGGCAAATTAAGTCTTTGCATGGAATGTTCCTTTTAATTAAAGTATAAAAGAACTGCATTCAATTGCCTTTATGTTTCTCAAGTCCTTGAAAGACCTGTCAGGCTACACTTAGAATGCTCTTTCCATGCTTGCAAGATCAATTTTCAGAGATACTGAGTGCTTTTATCTCTCAGTTTGATGCAATTGCTCAACCTTAGATTTTCTGTATTTTTCTAAAGCATTTTGCTTGTCAGGTTTTCACTTTGACTCTGTTGATCCACTTACAACACTTTAAAAGTTTAAACAATTTTCTTTCCTCTTAGTAGTATATTTACTCTAGGAATGTACATCACTTTCCTCTTCACTTCTATTCCTATGCTATTTTCTAATAAAAAATGTTAAGATTCTTTCTGTTGTGCTGTTCTAAATATGACCATTGATTCCTACAGGGAAGTGGAACAGGGATAATTTAACTGACTCATTATTTTTATGGTGAAGAGTTCTTATTGCAACCTTGTTTACTGCCAGATTTTACCTAGTAAATCCTTCCACAGCAAAATGTGAAGGATGGGACGGATAATGCTGATCTTGTTGTTCTGGGAGATCAAAAATCACTGTAGGTCAGATGGTGAGGGAGGCTTTACTCTGATCTCAGAAAAATCACTGGGGTTTCATGTGGAAGAAATTGGAAAAAGGGGAACTTTGCAGTGAAATGTGATCATTGACTAGTATACATGTATTCTTCTGTATTGGACTTCTGTCTTGGTTAAGTGATGCCAAGTTTGAAAAAAGTCCATTTAGAAAGACCTTTATTTTACTGCTTTTTTCTATACCTGAAGTTGGCATCTCCATTTTTTTTTGCACAGAAAAACATGGAGTTGCTTGTAGACAAAAGAAAAAAAGCCATGAAATAACCCCTACAAATGGGCCAGGTGCCAAAGGAGTGTAGGTTGCAATTGAGTGAGCATTTAGGCATATCCCTTTCCACTTATATGGGCTTAACCTTAAGTAAGTGCTCACATCCCTTTGAAATCACGCAGTTCAGTGCCTTGGTGAATGGAAATTACTCAAAGCCATGGTGGGACAACTGACAAGGATTGCGTTGTGCAAGATCAGTAAATCATATTAATAGAGATTAGAGGAATATAAGCTCCATTATTACAGATGTGTACTTGCAGTCCTCAGAGAAGTCCCCTTTGCTATATATTCACCTTTATACTATAACTGTTATAATGTCAATGTTATACAACTATCAGAGAGAAAACTTCACTTCTTAATTGAAAACTCTTGGTTTTTTTCCTCGGTACAATGCTATTTTTGGCCCTGAAGTTTTATATTTCTCTTCATTTGCTAATCCATATCTCCCTGGCAATATCCCTGTGTTCTACTGTACTTCAAACAATTTTGGCAACCAAACGAGTGTTTGAAGCTAATTGAATTACATTAGCCTGAGAAGCCAATTAGACATTTGCAGAAGATCTTGCTGAATGCTATTTCTTGAATAGCTGAAAAAGGCACGCTGGCCCTCAGCTCCTCAGTTCCTGCCAGACTGACAATAATGTAAACTGAATCCCTTTCTGCAGGCAGCCTCTCCACACAAAGGATAAACAGTGGATGTGCTTTAACTCCAACGGCCTCTTGTAGTAATCATCAAAAAAGATAAACTTCCAAGAAATGTCCTCATTTCGTTGTGCTTTGCCTTCATTTTTATTTGAAGCCTTGGCACATCGACCAATTTTTGAGATGAAAATTGGACAACTTAGAGCAAAGGATGGGAAGCCAGTTTGCTTAAATTATCTTCCAACTATTCACTCAGAAACAATGTATCAAAAACTCTTGTTTATTCCAGTTAGACATAAGGAGCAAGGACAGCTCTCATGAAGGCCATGCTGATTGATTTCCTAGTTTATTTCTAGGTTTTATGCAACGAGTTTCAAGAATGGTATTGAAGTCAGGTGTAACATCCATTCAGGCTGTCAAATCATAATGCTCTGATCCCAGTAACAGCCTTTCTCTTGGTAATTCCCACTAAATCCCACTCTAAAACCCTAAGGGCTAACGACTGTTCAGCAGCTCTACAAAATTAAACTTTTAGGAGGCTGGCTATGAATTTTGCAGCCTATCTGTAGGTGTATGTTTATGAAATCTTTTACCTCAAGCAATCATGATTCCATTATTGAGGTAAATCTGGGCAGCCTCTCTGTGGCTTCAATATATTGCTGTAGTTCAAGTTTAAATATTGATATGGCTCTAAAGGTGCCTAGAGCCATAGCAAAATTAACAAATGAGCATTTTGGCAACCAGTATGAAACCTATGGAATAAGACCTTAATGCATTACATTAGGTACTGCTGTTCCTGTTACTCTCTGGTCCTGGGAAGTTTGTCTTTGGAATGGGGCACTGAGAGAACCAGGAGCTTTGCATAAAGGCACAAAGCAAGCTAGAGGTGGTTATATAAATATATATATAATATATAAATAGCAGTGGCTTCTGGGGCTCCTTTGCTCCATTGCAGCTCCGGCGGTTGAAGCGAGAGTTTCTCATCTCGGATCTTTTGGCAATATCCTGCAAAGAGCCACCCCATTGTATTGCACGGGCTGTTGCCCTGGAAACGACAATATTTTTAGTACTGCTTTTCATCTGAAGATCTCCGGTTTCCAACGAGCGCTGCCGGAGCCCGCAGCACCTGTGGGGCAGGGCAGGGCTCCAGAGCGGCCATGATGCGACAGCGAGGGCTAAAGGGCTGCTCCAAGCACTCCCCGCCAGCACCGCCCCCAGCTCGGGGCTCCAGCCCCTGTAGCTGCTCTCCTGAGCACCTTGGCTCTGTCCGTGGCAGCTGCGGGCAGTTCAGGGGGAGATCTCATACCTAAAGAGACGAGCTGGAGCTAAGGAATAATGCCTGCTACCGCTCATTACTGGGTTTTTAAAATTAACAGTAATACTAACGATGAAGTTAAATTGGGGGGGTTTGTCTGGCTGTTTAAAGAAATGTGAAAATAGAGGAAGTATTCTAATGAGAGGAAAAAATTCCTTAGGCTATATTATTTGTGGATTGGTACTACCCTCACACCCTTTTCTTCCACAGAATAACTTTTTGTGGATGTACCTCCTTTTGCTCGCCAGCTCCAGTCCTGATCCAATGTATGTAATTAGTGCTTGCACAAAGCCCTGTTTCCCCTGCTCTCCATTCCCTGCATGCAATGCCTAGGAGTTTTGGTGCACACAGGATGCATCTCAAAACATGTGCCAGACCAATCATTGCTAATGAGCAACTCCATCACATCAGTTGCTGTAGGTCACACAGACCAACCGATCTTGCAGGATGTGGAACCTGTGTTGATATTATTTTTGGTTATTGTCACAGAGCACATTAACTGTTCAACCAAATTCCTGCTACCACCCTAATTTCTCTTTCCAAAAAGAGCAGCTTGAATTTCCTCAAAACTAGGAGTAACTGGGCTTATATCTGGCTTAGAGGTCATTTGATGCTCTCAATAAAAATAATTCCTGAAAACACCCCCAAAACTCCCAACTCAGTTGGCAGCTCAGGGGCTGAAATTACTCCAAAGCACAGCAAGAACCAGTTCCAATGCAGCATTTTGGCTGGAACCCAAAGAATCTGTCAGCCATTGTGCAGGGAATGTGGCTGCCCTCCCAGCACTGACTTAAAACAGAAAATTGAGGAGATACTAAGGGCTGGGGAAGTGATAATTTTATCTGGAATGTCATGGCAAAATTGAGGACAGCATGTAAGTGTGTGTGGAGGAAAAGAGACCTTGCTTCAGAATGACCTCATCCAGAAGAAATCCCAGTGCCATATGTTCCTTTGGTCTGCATTTGATACCACAAAGATTCTCAGATACATGCAAGGAAAAGAGGGGGTGGCTTCTCTTTTTCAGGGAAAAGAAACCTGTAACACAGTAGCTGTAAATCTGAGTCTTGGTTTGTTGGTGCTACTTATAATCACCTCCAGAGGTTTCCTGAGATGTAAAATGTAACAATTTTAGCCGAAAAAGGGATGTATCCTAGAGCAACCGCTTACTGTTCTCCAGCCACAGATCACCTTATACATAGCAAGCAAAGACCAAGGCAGATTTGTCTTTTGATAAGCATGGAAAACAGTGGCAAAACAGATTAATCCCTCAGTACTGGGAGATTTGATTCAAGTTTTTCCACTGATTTTGCAATCACCCTTAATGTGTTGTAGGAATATAATTTGTGATGTAGGGGTTTTTTTTTTTTCTTTGAGTTTAAATCCAACTACTATGAAAACAATGATAAGTGGAATTTGACTTTGGTTCCAAAATATTTCTGTAGAATGGGAAAGCCTCTGTTCCCATTCCTTTTCTAAAATGAAATGGCTTATTCAGAAGCAGTGCTACTGAGGGGCTTCCACCCAGAACACATCAACACTTAATTAAATTACAGTGCTATCTGAGGAAAGAGGTGCAGCAATTTCAGCGGCTGACAGCTGGATTTGCACACACGGATTTCTCCGAGGTGAGGCCCTGGTTTCACAATGCCCGGAGTCTGGCAGCACTTGCATGTCATGGCACGGTGCCCTGGGCGCTGCAGCTCAGCACTCCCAGCTTGTGCCAACACAACCTCATCTGTCTGCAGGCTCTCCTCCTGCCATCCAGCTGGGCTGATGCTACTTAAAAATCCTGATCTCTCTCCTCGAAGGCTTCCCAGAGATGCTTCCCAGCGCAGCCTTTCGCAAGGGAAGGTGCCCCGGGAAAGGCGCCCCGCGGTCACGAACGCGCTCCAGGAGGAAAGCTGCCAGCCGCGCCCAGGGGCGCGGGGTGGGCGCTGCCCGCCACTGAGCGGGGCCATCCCCGCCCGGGCTGCGGCCATGCCGCTCCGGGGAACGGTGTAGGGGCCCTGTGGGGACGGGATGGGCCCTGCCAGGGCTCGATGGAGGCGGATGGAGCCTCCAGGGCTGGGCCCGGCGCACGACCTGGGCCTGATGGCGCCCCTGGGGGCGCGGGAGGGCGACCCCGTAGTTCCCTCACCGGCTGATAATGACCGGCCTGATAATTGTCATGCCCGGTAATGGCCGAGGCGTGGGATCACGGGCTCTTCCCGGGAGCCCTTCTCCCCGGCGATGTGCTCCTGGAAGATGGCAGGATGGCGTCTGCCTGCTGCAAGGGTGAGTCTCTCTGGTTCTTGTGGTTTGGGGTTCTTTTGGCTCCGTGTTAGGCTTCAAGGAGGTTGCTTTGGCAGATACGTGGAAGACAACACAATGGTAGCGTTGTGGAAGGATGAAGGATTCCCTGCACAGTTGGAATGCGTGCACGCTGTAACAGGATTAAGGATTGCCTTCACAGCACCAAGGCTGCCAGGGCTCGAGGAGCATTTGGACGAGGCTCCCGGGCACAGGATGTGCCTGTAGGATTTTCGGGGCTGTTCTGGGCAGGGCCGGGAGTTGGGCTCGGTGATGCTGATCGGTCCCTTCCCACTCGGCCATTCTGTGATTCGGCACATGCCCCAAATGGGGCTGTGCCAGTTCACCAGGGCAGGTTTTATACCACATTCTGTCATGGAATTTAGCTGTCACTGTTCCTTTCAAAAAAACCATCTCACAGTACAAACGCTCTTCTCTGTTTTATCTTAGCATGTGCCAAGACTTGCCCTGGTGTAATAACTGAGTGTTTTCTTTGAGTTTACAGCCTCATTTCCATTGTTCTTCTGTGGTAGGTACTACCATGATGGCAAGGCAGTGTTTTTCACAAAGATTTTATGTTGGCATGGGGCGGTCGTAAGTGGAGATGAAGTAATTAAAGGTAAGTAGAAGGTTAAGATGAAATAATTAAAGGTAAAGAATTTAACTTCATGTGATCAAAGGTAACCTTCAAACAGAGCCTGTGGCTGTGCCCAGCTCAGGCTTTTGGACAGGTGATGTTGGCCCCATGCTGCCAGGGTTGCGTTCCCTCCTCTGCAGGCGCAGCCAAGCTGCTCTGTAATTGAAAGGCAGGGCACAAAAGAGGGTGAGCACAGGAGGAGGGAAGGGTCACTTGCCCTCCCTTTGAAGCCACTGATTCTCTCCAAATTCTTTCTGCAAAGGAATCATAGGCATTGCAGTGACCTCAGCTTAAATAAGGTCTTCAATAAGTAATTGGACTTACAGATTGTGTATCTTCCCCCATTTCCCTCCATCTTCAAGTGTATTCTTATTCTGGGAGGTTGTTGAGTTTCATTTTAAAATGCTTTTGGTATTTCATTTGAAACAATGAATTTATGTGGAGTTTTCTCTTTCTTGTTTTGAAATTGTTTTGTCATAGGGAAGAAATGAATATCCAATTCTTACATTTAAAAAACAATAGAATCTGGATTGTTTTTAATAAGGTTTCTGAATTCATTCTTTTTCTCTTGAGAGAGAACAATCTATCCAAAATTCTTGTCATTTGTTGCATAAGAGATTCCTCTGAAGCACTGTGACAATTTGGATAAGCAACCAGAGATGCCCTTTGGGTTCTCTTCTTGCTGTCAATTCTCTTCTCAGTTGCTAATAAAAAACACCATTGTGTTTCCTTAGCAATTACAGAGCATGTTGGAGCCGTGCAGTCATACAACCTTGATGTGTGTTCTCACCCCTGCACTTCTCATTCCCAGATTTCAGGCAGTCTGGAATGAGAGAAATCCAGGGAGGATCTCCTGAAAGGCTGCTTTGCTAAGAGCCTTCACATATTCAGCCTAATAAGGTTTTCTGTAACAGAGCTCATGTGGTATTTGTGGATGTACTTCATATCATATATTTAGTAGTTTCTGTTCCTCCCACATTTTGATTGTGAATCAACAGGTTGAGGCCCAAACTTCCTCATGGGGAAAATAATTGCAGATATGAGGTGATTGCTGTGGTGTCTCTGTTCCAAACTCCCTTTCCAGTATTCTCTTTCCTTAAGTGTGCTTTGAAACTTTCATTTGAGCCCAGTTGTAGTTTCATACAGAATGGGATTAGCTGAATTGCCCATTCTCTTTTCTTATTCCTCAAAAAAGCAATGTGATCCCTAGAAAATTTGTTAAAAGCAGAGGGCTGTTGGGTCCTAAGTGGCCAAGATCCCTTTTCCCAAATGGAAGTGAGAGTTCAGAAAACACTGCTTGGGAAGTACCTTGTAGATTCAGAATGATTCCATGGCACTATGGTTGTGTCAGAGTACCAGGGCAACTCCAATCAAGAAAGAGATGATCCCTCTGGAAAATATCTCCTCTAGGTCAGAGATGTCTGTGCTGCAGCACATCCATGATGACCTGCAGGATTTGGGGATCACTAAACCCACGGGTCTCACACAGCATACTGAACTGACATTAAAAGTGTGACACAGGCAGTACCTACCACAGATTTTTTCTCTAGAGGATCAGCAAACTCTGCAGTTCTATATTCATTTACTAATTCATTTGTCAAACTAAAAGGCTCACACTGTTTCCAGAAATTGAGCTGTATAAACTCAAAACTCCCTTACCTTTATAATTGATCCTTGTGAAGCCATTAAACTTCCACATGTTTGGGTTTTTTAGCAGTATCTGTGTGAACAATGCTATGTACAAGGTGCCACTTAGTACCTTGTGCTGTAGTCGTACCTGATAGCTCTCCATCGTACCTGATAGCTCTCCATCATAGGAGATATCTGTACAGAGCTCAGAACTGCCCCCCTAAGCCCCAGACCAGCTTCTTTCAATCACATCCTTTTCTTCAGTAGCATGAGCTGGAGAAACATGCCTGCTTTGTAAAGTGAACTACCACCTTTCCACTTTTATTTTTTTTTACATTCCTTGCTTTCTCACTTTTGCCAGATATGATCTCCTAGCCCGTGACTGTGTTTGGGAAGGTGGAAGGAGATGGTGCTCTGAAAGGGTTTGACTCTGCCAGAAAAGAGAATTACCAGGATAAAGCTGCTGATATCCAGTATTTACTTCTGATAGTGTTATACAACTTTGTACCCATAAAAAAGCAGAGGAAAGAGTGACCTGGCTTGTTTTAATTCAGCAGCACTGTTGGATCTTTTTGCCTGTTACTTGCTTTGCTTTTTATCAAGCAATTTTCTGGGAGACCTTTATTGTTTAGTGAGTGCATTGTGGCTGGCATTCATTTTGGTGATTAAAACTCAGATTCTGCAATTTGTTTTTAGCTCCCAGTGAAATGACACTTGTGGACCCATTCCTATCCAGTCAGCAATTCCATAGTGCCCTAAAGAGGAATGATTTCCACTCCTGCCAAAAACCGTGCGTGTGTTGTACTTGCCTCACGTGAGCAGTGGGGCTGTTTATGGTTGGAATTTTGATTGTGAATGGCAGCGTGTGCAGGATCAGGGCTACAGTCAGTGTGGGGTAAAGCAGATGGTGCAGAGCACAGGTCTGTTTTCATTCTACTCCCAGGTACTGTGAGGAGCCAGCAGGGAGGAGGTGTTTCCAAATGCCTGGAGGCAGCACTCCCACACTGTGAAAATCCTGATTGTGCTGACAGACTTACCCCGGGCTTACATCTGTACTCAATTACAGGAGCTCCCCGTGTTTTCTGATTACTGCAGTGTTTCTGCTTCCCTCTCCCTAGATGGGACAGCAGAGAGGTTCCATGGGTGGGTTATATTCCAGGTAGGCTTTCAGGGGTTTCTTCCATGCCTCTAAGAATTCCTGCAGAATTGCATGTTTAGCATTTACAGCTTGTGTTAACGATGGCTATAAAGTTGTTTGTCTTTATGGAATTAGATCTATCCATAAAGCATTTTCCAGCTCGGCTATGCTGAGGCAATAAAGCAAATACTGCTGGCATTACTCACTGCAGTAATTCCCAAATAATTAGTCATCTGAGGTAATGGATGTGTGATGTGTCCCAGTCATAAAGTGCATAATGCAGGCTATGGACATAAAACACAGCGGCTGCTTGGGAAACACAAAACCAGAAATCAAATTGCTCAAGTTCACTAAGGAGCCAGCTTCACACTTGCCTGTTCTCAAATCCTCCTGTGGAGCTTTTCTTCCACTTCTAGAGTTGGCAAACTCAAGGTCTCTTCTTAGACCTTGCATAAGTGGATTTCCTAGTTTTTTACTTCAAATGGCTTATTTGTTACTGAGAAGCACTGACATATAATATATGCAGGCTTGTGTTATTTTCCCTCTCTTTACAAAGAGGAGTATCAATTGACATTGATATTGATACTGATACTGGCTGCCTTAAAAGCAAGAATATGGGTGGGGTTTTCCCCCCCAGTTTTACCTTTTGGCTGACGTTCTTCTGTCCTGGCATTAAAAGCTTCCCAGGGTGTAATTCATCCTGGTAAAGTGTTGTACATAGTGCTCACAGTGTTTAGTGAGTGTTATACACAGAGGAAATTTACTGTTGGAAATAAATCATCCTGGACTAATTCCAAAAGCATTCACCAAGTGTGTTTGTGTGTGTGTCTGTTTGTGCTTGGGTTTTGCCTATGTGAATTTGGATTTTGTGTCCATAAACTGGTGCTCAATTTCCATAGAAACAGCAGTATTCATAATATCCTAAAATCCGTTCAGTACATGGTATTACAACAATTAGCATCAATCCTCTATTACATTTTCTTCCTGAAGAATTTCTAAAGCATATAAATATGTCCTTAAGGAGATCTCTGTGATCAGTGCAACAACAAAGGAAGGAGACAGAACACTCAAAGCACAGTGTGTCATGCAGTAATTTCCAGTGGGCTAATAATATTAACAGAGAAAATACTGGTGCCAGTTTTACTTTAACTAGTAAAGTTTTATTGAGTGCTACTGTCCCTAGCTGCTGCCCTTAACTTCATCTGATTACAAAACCATCTACAGTTTGGAACTGGTTTTATAGCTCACCCTTCTTATAAGGGAACAGCTGGCAAAAAGAAAAACCATGAAATACCAACACTTTAAATACAAAAAGTGGAAAAAAGATCATAAATATATAACCAAAATATTGGTTTTCTTAAATCTCTGGTAATGACCTCACTGGGCTTTCCAAAATGCAAAGTAATCTGGATCTCTGAGGCTCCCCTGAGTGTTACGAAAGTCAGTGAAATAAGCATGGTCACTGGGAAAGCCTTTTTTCTAGTTGATCCTGTGATTGTAGAGCCAATCAGTGATAAATTGGATTGAAGGGAGATTCCCCCAAAATAAGCCTTCCCACTGCTTTTGCTGTGCATTGGGGCAGAGCTATTCCTAATTGCAGATATGAAGTGATTGCTGTGGTGTGTCTATTCCAGACTTCCTTTCCAGCATTCTCTTTCCTTAAGTGTGCTTTGAAACTTTCATTTGAGCCCATTCTCTTTTTTTATTCTTCTGAAAAGTGATGTGATCCCTAGAAAATTTGTTAAACCTTATTTTAAAATTTTTTACACTTTATTCCTAAGTGGCTGCGACCCAGAAAACATTTGGGGTCTCAGTTTTATGCTATTACTAGACCAGACCTTTAAAGGTCCCTCCAAGGCAGAGCCAAGCACTCCCTGTCCCTAGCACACTGCTTTCTGTACCAGGGTGTTTTGGGATTGACACTTTGTCCTGTTGGGCAAATTGCAGAGCTCCCAGAGCCTCACTGGTGACTCATGTCTTTTTGCAAGGTATAGAAGTGACTCCAAGAGAATTTGTGGCAGCCAATTTTTGGGGTCCTGGCACTTCAGGTTGAAAAGTGACCTCATGGGGAGTTTAGTCCATTTTAACATTCCTGAAGCTACCTCAGAATGCATTTTCTTGTGCATCCCTCCAGCTCTCTGTGTGTGATGTATTGGAATTTTGTGGTTCAGCAGTCTGTGGCAAGCAACAGGTGAAGAGAAAATCCTGTAGTTTGGGAATCATTTGAGTTCCATATGCAAACCTTGAGCCATGTGTGTTGAGTGATATAAGAGTCTCCGCCGACCATATATTACTTATTTCTGTGAGTTGCTTCCAACCTCGCACACTTAAATCTTTTTAACCCCAAAATTTTACCTGAGGGACTCTTTCTCTGACTATTGGAAACAGTAGGCTGGGATCAAGGCTCTGGATCAAAGTCTGATCAGCACAATACCTTCCACTTGAGAGTTAATACCCACACTATTAGTCATAAAATATGGAAAGGAACCAAGTTTCCTGTTCCATGTCTCCAGGCATTATCCAAGTTAGTGTATCCTTGGAATGAGGACTATAGGATATTTGTTTGGTGAATTTGAAGTGAACCATCTAGGAACAGAACTGTGGATTTGATCTGTATTGCTAGCAATTGTGAGAGCTCTGCTGTAACCAGAGATTGGCGTGATTTGCTGTAAACCAAAAAAGGGAAATTGTTGTCTTCATCAGGATGGTTGCAGTCAGACAAGAGAGAAGCCAGAGTTAGTTGCAAGCAAGGCGGTTCAGGGGCAGACCTCCGAGGTTTTTGGCTCCAGGTTTCTGCCACGGCAGGGAATTGCCTCCTCAAGCCCCATTGATACAGTTGCCAGGCCCATCTTTAATCAGTGACAGCCTCGGCATTAAGCAAACATAGGCCCCTTGGATTTTCAGAAAGCAACTTGTGTGGTTTGCCTCTGCACAGACTCTTGATTTTTGCAGATGAGCTCAAGCATTCAAATAATAACTTTAAGAATAAATTCTAATCTACGCATTCTGCTGGTAAAATCAAAATCTATAAATTATGTTCAGTTAATCCGTGTTTATGACAGTTCAGTCACAGATCTCTTAGTGAACTACACAGCTTTCTACTTACATGGTTATTCTAAACCTGATATTTTCTTCTATGTAAAATGGGTGTGTCCATTTTTATAATTAAAATTGGCTAACATTTGGATGCTGCCTCTCATAAGGATAAAATACAACTAGACATACAGTACAGCTGCTGGGCTGTAGGCTTTAACAATTTTATCAGCCTCTGAAATTTACTTATGGGCTCAAACCTGAGTGTGAGAGGCAAGTGAAACATGCCTTGAGATTATTTGTGGTAAAAATGTAGGACTGTTCTTGCTTTTTTCCCTTAAAAAAATGAAGAGAAAATGCATTAAAATGACCAAGTTCAGAAGAGATATAGGATCCAAAATATATTAAACAAAAATCTTTTCTTAAACTAATTTAAAAAAAATTTATTAAACAAATTAGACAAACTTTTAATTAAACTTTTTTTTTTTTAAATCCCATGAGGATTAGGTGCCTGATCCATGGTCTGAAGACATGAATCTTTTCCAGTGTTATAAATGCCCATGAATATATTTATAATTGTTTACTTTAGAGACAATATTAAAAGGAATTTTCTATAACAGTAAAAAAAGAGCTTTTATTTTATATCTCTTCACCCACACCAAAAGATGGATGTGGCTTGCTTATAAATACTCATTGCTACATGTCAGAAAAAGGGGCAACACATTCCTTTTAGATTCTTGTATTTCACACAGTTCTATTGCACAAAATACAATTTAGGTTTTTATTTTTTGATGATTGAAGTAGTGAAAGTTTAGACCATACATGTTCTTACTGTGTCCAGAATTCTGAGGGTTTATGGTAGCAGGAGTTCTGTGGGTGAAAGAATCTGTGCAATAAAGAGCATAGTAAATTAACAGAAACAACTATTGTTTTACCCATCATATATGTATATAAAAAAGTATTGACCTACAGGCAGCTGCAAATTATTACAGCTTTAGGAGTAGATTTTGCCAAATACATGCACTTAAAGTCCATTTTCAGGGAAGAAATGTAACCTGAGGATCAAATAACTCAAGGCTTTCACAGGCTGATACAGAAACTGCTGACACCCAGTTGAGGAAATTAGTTTCTCAGGGCTTTTTCCTCTGAGGGTTTGTTTTTTTTTTTTTTTCACTGCTGAGTGTGGTAATAGTTTCTATTTCACAGCATTTACAAGGCCTAGCACTGGGGAACAGAGGAAACTAAAGTAGTAAAACTTCCTCTAAGCCGAGGCAATTATTTTAGCAACTGCAGAATCGTGATGCTGCAGCAGCTGCTGTCATTCCAAGAGCATTCCATAGCTCATTAGAGCTCCATAGCTGCATGTCTGTGATGTTTCACCGACATCAATGGCTCTTACTTCAAGCACTCCTTAGGTAAAGCGTGTTCCTCCTACCTGTGGGCGCTGTGCAGTGGTGTGCACACTTCACAGGAAGTTCTTTTTTCCAGGAGAGGGTTTGGAAAGGTACCTGGGGCTGTCAGTACCCCCACAGCTCCTCACACAGGGCATTCACGCAATGTTCCATGCCTGCAGCCCATGGCACAACTCACAGATTTATTGTAAGCTCCTAGCAAACAGCAGAGAAAGAGGAGCAGCCTGTTCTGTCCTGAGCACTTCCAGAAGAAAAGGCGACATTTGCTCTCTAGAAACACAGAGGGACCTCTAACAACACGTTCTTTGACCGCTCTGCCCGTGCCTTTTCCTGCCCTGGGAGAGGGATTTGCTTCCCAACGCAACATGCAACGCTGCAAACTCCTCAGGCAGCATAAAAGTATTACTGTTCAGTGTCTGAAGGGATGTGTCCCTGGTGGAGCTGAGCTTAATGATACTGTCAGGAGTCCAGAGCTGGCAGCACAGGGCCTGCACGGGTAATTCATCCCGAACGGGAAGGCCGGGAGACAGGAGGTTTTCATTTCAGCGTGGGGAAGGAAACACAAACCCACCTGGGAGAGCAGCTTGGTTTTATTGCACAGCTCTGTCTGTCTGAAGTCCTCTCACAGGAGCTGAGCCTGTGCTTGGAAAAGGGATGGAGGAATGTGCAATTCTGAGAGCAGATAAGAACCTATGGGTGCTGGGGCAGGGTAGCAGAGTGTGTTGATGAATCCCAGAGCAAAGCTTTACTTAGGTGATCTCCTGAAAGAGGATTGAGTTTCCTCTGAGATGTTTCACAAGGTTTGTGTGTAATTAAAAAGGCAGCCTGATCCGAGCCATTGAACGTGCCTGACAGGAATTCGGAAGAGGGAATCGGTGGGACTTCATCCAGGAGGCCAGGATGGTGCTGGGGCCGTTAATGCAAGCAGCCATTTGTGTGATGTTACCAGAGCAGAACGCTGGAAAGGCTTCTCAGAAAATTCTTAATTTATTACGTGTGCAGTTTGGGCAGGCAGGGGATGGATGGTATGTTTTCAGAAATCCTGGCACTCATCCAGGCCCAGCTGAAATCCCATCTAACCTGTGGAGCTGCTGACTTGGAGAATGCTCACACATTCCCAGAGGAAGTGAGAGAAACACTCTACCTCCCGAATTTCAGCTCCTTGTTATTACTTACACTGCAACAGTGCCCTGAGGCTCTTATTTGCATAACACACTCCTGTACGGTGTTTCACCTGGGATTTATCACCCTCTGTGGAATCAGAGAGGTTTTATGGTTTTTAATTACTGATTGACCTTAATCAGCAGGTTTTGGTTGCCCTGGTGTTCAGAACACGCTGCAGCCTGCATTTTACATTTCTGTGATTCAGTGTGCCACTGAATTCCATTCTGGCCAGCTTTTGCAGTAGAATTTGATAAATGCATTCTTCTTCCTCCTTACCTCTTGGTTCCTAAGCAACACTTATTTTCTGCCAGGTTAGTTATCCCTTTACCTGCTGCTTTATGGCACAAAGAAGGCAGTAGTTTTTCCAAACACAGGAAGTGATGTTAGTGTAGAAAGGGGTTTTTAAAAGAATGTAAAATTGGTTAATTGTCATTTACATGTGTAGCTGCTCTATTAATTTTGGGAGGAATTGATGATTACATCCTCGATCCTAGTAAAAAGTGCCTGCAGCAGAAAAAGGCACATGCAGCCATTATCCACAACAAGAATAGTCCTGGCAGCACCATGCAAGAGAAGAGCTTTATTAGACTGCTGTCCATTGAGGAGTCTCTTCCCAGCAGGCTGTAAATTGGGCTCACAAGGCTGTATCTGCACAGCAGCTTTAATAAAGTTTATCTTTTCTGTAGATGGAGAAGTCATTTCTTCCAAAGATCTTTTCCACCAAAGACCTATGAATGAGACCTAGGGCCTCATTCATAGAAATGGGAATAATACAGTGAGGAAATTTACCCCCCAGACAATATACATTCTCATATTCATAATAAATAGCATTTCATTTGAAATACATTGTGTTCACACATACTTAGATAATTTACCAAACTTGCATGAAGTATTGATTGATTTAAATACCAAAAAAGAGATTTATAGCACATTTCTCCCTAAAAGCCTTGTGGTTCTTTTTTAATCTTCTTTATCATATTCTATCTCTCAATGCATGATTTGGTTATGTGAGTAGGCAGAAAGTTTAGGATTGGGTGAAGAATGCAAGTAGTTGCCTTGTGGACTGGACAGTATCAAATTCAGACTAGAAATAAAATACAGGAGTTTCAGTGATTGTGGTTAACAACTGGAATAGTGAATCAGGGTTTATAATCATAACTTTTAAGTGAAGTCTTGGGTTAGTTTCTAAAACATTTGCCCACATGTTTATAAGAGCATTATTTCAGGGAAGTTCTGTAGTTTCTGTGACATGAGTTGCTACACAGATGGTAATGGTGGGCTCTTCCAGCTTTAAAATCTATAACTAAATCTAATTCTTACTGTCTGCACTAAGAGCTGCTGTGACTGCTTTGAAAATCTTACAGTAAAGAAAGCAAATGAAAGTTCCTGCAGCATGCAGTTGCAAAAATGAACTGTACTAGTGGGTTTCAAGCAAACCCAAGGCAGTATTTCTCACAGTGCATGAGCCAAACTGGCGATGAGATCAAAACCAGGAACAGGTTCAATAGAAAACCATATCGTTTCCCTCCCAATTATTGATTGTGACACAATAAACTCAGGAAATCCCCAAGCTGCTGGGTGCTGGAAGGGACCCATTTCCCAGACAAGAGGCATTTGTTCCGGCTCCAGGCAGATAAGGAATATGCCAAATCAAGCTTTACTGTTCTTTCCAGTGTGTGCAGGAGGAATGCAAGTTGGTGCTGCTCTGCTTTGACTGCTTACTTCTGCTTTTGAGTTCAGTCCTCCTGTTTGGTTTGTGAGTAGCTGGGAGTAGTGAGCCACACAGATGACATTTATGACCTATTACCCAACACTTCTCTGCAGCAATGACATTCTAGCAGTTAATAATTCTGAACTAGGAAAGAGCTGAACGAAATGGCCCAGGCAAAGGTGAAGGGGTGAGGTGTTGGGGTGGGTTTGGGTTGGTTTGTTTTGGGTTTGTTTTGTGGAGGTACTGACTGGGTGTTTAGGGGTTGCGATTCTGAGTTGTTTTGGGGTTTTCTGTGTGTATTTTGTTTTGTTGGGGTTTTTTACCTAAATCATGATCAGGTGAAATTAGGAGTTATTACCAGAGTAATCTCTGATATTGCAATCTGTAGAGTTCTGTATGCATGAAGCTTTTATTTGGTGTGTAGCAGTGAATCATCTAAATGCCATTTCTAGTATTTAACAGCTATTTAAAACATCCTGAGCCTTACAAACACTTCATTAGCATTCTTCCTTCTAAGGACAAGCACCATTCCTGGTTTAAATAATCCCTCTCCCTTAAAGCTTGCATTGGAAAGGCACAGCGTTTTGTCAGCTGTGCACCCGTAACCTTGAAATCAAATCCTTCCCAAGACCAAAAGAAATAATTAGAATTATATTTTTGCTGTAGTTGTACCCTTTTAACCAGTCTATATTTTCAGCTTTATTGTTGCATGGGATAAAAATGTCCTGTTGTGTGAATGCCAGGCAGTTGGTAGAACACTTGCAGCAGTCTGTGGTGTATCCTTCCTAAACTAGGCAAGTTTTGTTCTGGACAGAGAAAAAGGTTTTTCTTCCATTGTAAAACTTTAGTAATTTTGAGAAGAGAATAAATCTTCCATCCTGTTTGAACTTCTTAGATTTATGTTGCAATTGCATTCATTATAAGCTCATGCCTTGCCCCACTTCTCTTTCTCTGGCCTTTTTAAGTGCACTAGAGTGCAGTTTTACCAAGGGTGCAAGTTTTAAACAGGACAGGTGACCTTTGTGTAAAACTCCATGCTGTAGGAACAGATGAGGCTGTTCCCTCTGTACTGTTAGTGGCAAGGAAACCGTGCTGGAGACTGTAGCTGAGAAAGAGATTCAGCCAACATGCCAAAGCTTCAAAGCACTAACATGCTGATGGCTGTGGCAGCCTCTGAATGTGTGCTGTAACCTCTTCAATTATTTGGCTCTTCAGAGACTCAGTAAAGCCAGAAAAGTGTCCACACCCCTTGCTCTGACAGCCAGAGAACTGTGACCTGTGCTCAGGGACCTGGGCCAGTGGGAGGTGTCCCTGCCCATGGCACGGGAACGGAGCTGGATGGTCTTTAAGGTCCCTTTCAAACCAACCATTCTGTGATTCTGTGACTTCTCCTGGCACCTGCTACCAAAATGTCCCCTTTTCCTACAGAAGCACAGCAGTTGCTGCTTCCAGAAGCAGCCATTTCAGTAGGACTGTAGGAGTTTAAAGACTTGGTTCTGTTTCACTTGGGACCATAAACTTTATGTAACTGGGAAATGGGAGACTCCTCCAGCTCCCAAGTTGTGTTGTTTCAGTGATTGCAGGGACTGACACAAGAGGGATATCTAAGGTCACGTCCCAGATTTCCAGAGTGACTTTACTGGCATCAGTTGAGTGAGTGCACATTTACATCAGTGCAGGCAGCTGAGATCAGAATCTGGACCTTTGCCTACGAAATACGGCGGGGAGCTGAGGAAAGTCTGTGTTAAATATAGAATAAGCTAAGAGCAAAGCTCTGTTTATATCATCATAAAGCAGGGAATAAGCCATGGGTGGAATCTGAGCATTCCCAAGCAGCACATCTGAAAATTAATTACCAGGGTCCACCAAAGGAGGCAAAGGGAATGATGTCAAGCTTGTGACTCACCGGACTTCTGTTCATGTTGTAGTTTGCTGTTTTCAGTGATGAGTGCCTGGCAAAAGCACAGCACCCACCTGGACAGCAGAGTGCAGGGATGTCCTGCCTTTCCTTCCCCTGTGAGGAAGGTATGCTCAGGACAGGGGTGTGCAGAAATGAGCAAGGTGAAAGGAAATGCACAGAAATTACTGTTCTTGGAAAAATGTAGAATATTGACTCTGTGTGTAGGCCAAAGCCTGCTTCATTCTTCCTCTAGTTGCAGCAATTCAGCTAAAAATAGCGGTTCACAAAGCTGTTCTTCAGGCAAAGTTTCCTGGCCTCAGGCATGATTAGGAAGAGTACTGAACTGCACATCCCAAATTGCATTCTTCCTTGTTACTGACAGCTGTGAGTCACAGGTACGAGAAACATATAGGCTCCAGCTAGGAGGAATTACCTTTGTCCAGCTAGGAAGAATTACCTTTTCAAGACTGACCTAAGGGTTAGAAAAACAGCTACTGTAGGAGCCTTAGCCCATGAATCTATTTTTTTCTATGAACTGTCTTCCCAAGACCTCACTTACCAGTATTGTTCCTGTTTCTCTGTAACTTGGAGTGAAGCTCTCTCTCAGGAAGAGTGCTGGCACAAAGAATGGGAGTTTGCATGTCCAGCCTTCATGCTGGAGCTCTCTCCAGTCTCCTGCACCACAGGCCTGTCACCTTTGAGAGGCAGCTGGCACAAAGGGCAGTCAAGGCAGAGAAAGGAGACAGAACACGTGTTTTTTGGGGATATCTTTGTGTGTCATACACATCTGCCTTGGGAAGAGCAGGTCAGTGGCAGCCTGACCTGAAAGAACCAGCAAAGGGCAGCTCTAAGAGCCCCCGCCCGCCTGCAGGTAACTGCAGATGAGCCTCCAACTGCAGCCATCCTCTCTGCACAAATTTAATTTGATGGCCTCAATACACACAAGAGACTGCAGAGCAAGAACTAAAAATATATCCATTCCTAATGGTGTGCTAAATTCAGTTTTAACTAGTGTAAGTTTGAATTAATGTATTCACTGCGCTCAAGTTTAAATACCTATGGATGTTCAGGATTTCTTTCACCTCAGGGAAAAATTACTTCCTTCAGCTTTCACAACTCCTCTGTTCCTTTCACTGAGCATCCTGAATGGGCTCTATAAACCTTGGCTACAATTTCTGAGCATCTACAAATATTTCCTTAAGTAAAATATTAATAGCACATTATCTTCTAAGGCCTCTCTGCTTGAAGGTCAGTTGAGTATTTTGCTGACATAAGCCTACTTTTGTTTTTGCAAAAATGGGAGAAAAAAAAGAAAAAAAGGAAGCGTTGTCAGGCCTAAAAAGAGAGAAGGTCAAGTTTATAGATGTCTGGCAGAGATTGCCCTGGAATATTTTCATTTGCAGCTGGGTGGGACTAACAGGGCTTGGTATGGTTAATGGGGCACTGGAAAGTCACAGGCTCTGCTCTCCTCCTGTCCTCTTAGAGCTGTTCTATGGCATCTTCTTAATAATATAGTTTTCCTATTTTACTGCTAGAAAATAGGTATGTATACATTTGATCAGATACTTATTATGATGCTCTGATGTTTGCCTGGGGCCATGGTGCTACTACAGTTTATATTAAAAGGGAATCATCATATCTTGTTTGTGTTAAAGGCAAAACGGCATCACTAATCTGATTTGCACTTGACCATTTATGGATTTAGTATCTGCATACATTCTTTTGGTCTTGTAAGCGTGGGGAAAAGGCAAGAGTAAAAATTGGAATAGAAAATTCTTTTAAAGGAAGTGTAACTTCAAGGAATCGTAGAATGGTTTGAGTTGGAAGGAACCTCTAGTTCCACCCCCCCCTGCCATGGGCAGGGACGGTAGATGAAAATGTCACAGTTTCTTAAGTTTAAGATTTTGGTGTTGTTTTTTTTTTTTTTCAAGAGCTTGTGTTAATATGCTGTGATTTCAGAAGATGTTCTACCTCAGAAGTTAAACTCCGCAGGTTTTGCGGTGCAGTTGTTACTTTATTGTATCACTTTTCAGTGTGAGCAGGCCTTTACTTAGCACACTGAAATCCCTAAATCTGCTTTTACTTCCATGTTTTCCTGATGTAGCATTGAAAACTTCAGCATAACACTTAGTTATTTCTGAATGGGTCTTTTTCAATGGAAATTTTAGAGTGGCGACAGTTTTGTACAACCTGATGTGACCCGAATTGAAGTTCTCTCAAGACAGCCCTACTTTATTTTTAATCCGGGAGGGATCCCAGAGGGATGTAGAAAGTCCCTTGGCAGGGACCAGCTGGAGCTTAGCACAGAGGTGCAGGAACTAGAGGGCTTGGTCCAAGTTCCTGTTTAAGAGTTAATGCTTTATAAAACCTGGTGTGACTAAAAGTCGTTCATGCTGACTCACGTTAGACAGGTCAGACCTGCAGATTTACTTCAGCCTAATCGTGTGTTAATATCAGTTTCTGCTTGACTCGGTGTCTTCCAGGACAGGGCGAAGTTGTATTTTGCAACTGCAGCACATTCGTACTTTAACCCAAATTCTTAAAAGTGATTGTATTCTGCAAAAGCGCATTCCTGGCGTTTGCCACAACCTCGCCAGAATTGGAGGGTTTGGGATTTGGGGCTGTTTTGTGGCTGGAAACAAATCCGGTACGTTCATACCTTCCAGATGTTTGTGGCCAAGTCAGAAACACTTAAAACAATCAATATTTCGAGGGGGCGGAAGGAGCAGGACCACCTCGCTGTGGGGGGGAGGCTGGGGCTGGCGGCCGAACGGGGTGGGGGATTTTCCTCTGGGATGCGGGGGGCGGGCGAGGGAGGGGAGGAGAGGGAAAGGAAGAAAAGAGTTGCGGACGGGTCGGGCCGGGGCAGGAACCGGGCTTGCGGAGGGGCCGGGCAGGGAGGAGCGGGGCTGCGGGCTCTGCCGGGCCGGGGTGCCCCCGTCCTTCGGCGGGTCCGAGCACCGGGAGCCACCGGGGACGGTGGCGAGGGTGGGCGGAGGGAGCGGCGCGGCCCGGCAGCGGAGGCGGGCGGGGGGCGGCCCCTCCCGGCCCCGTCCCGTCCCGGGGCGCCCCGGCTCGTCCCGCCATGGGCAGCGGCCCCGGGACGGGCTGGCAGCGGCGCCCCGGCGCGGGGCCGGAGGCGGGCCGAGGGTGCTGTGACCCCCGGCGGGGCCCTGCCCACCCGCCCGGCTCCGGCACCGGCTCCAGCGGCTGAAGTTGCCGAAGTTGGGGTGGCTGCGATGTCCCTCGCCCGGAGGGAGCCCTGACGGGCGCCGCCCGTCCCGAGGCCGCCTGGCTTTGTTGGGTTTTTGTCGATTTATTTCCTTTTCGTTCCTGTTTTTCTGCCCTCCTGCCGCGGTGGATGGCCCGCGGTGGGCGCCGCTGGCCGCGCGGCCCCAGCCCGGGGAGGATGGTGGCGGCGGTGCTGGCCGGGCTGTCCCTGCTCAGCCTCCTCACCTGCGGCTACCTGGCCTGGGGCAGCCGCCGGAGAGGTGCCGGGGAGGCGCCGGAGAACCTGCTGGGAGAGGAGCCCGCGGCCGGCGCCTCCCGCTCGCAGCCGCACATCATCTTCATCCTGGCCGACGATCAGGGCTTCAGGGACGTGGGGTACCACGGGTCCGAGATCCGGACGCCCACGCTGGACAAGCTGGCTGCCGAAGGGGTCAAGCTGGAGAACTACTACGTCCAGCCCATGTGTACACCATCCAGAAGCCAATTGATCACTGGAAAGTAAGTTTGCTACTGCTTAATCATTCACCTCTCCAGCCTATACGCTGTCCCTGTTGGAAAGAGCAGGGGTGAACCTGGCAGGTTCACGTCTGGGTTATCCTATGGGCAGAAGGTGCTTCTGTGGTTCCCTTAAAACCCTTGAATGGAACGGACTTGTGATAGGTTTGAAACAGCGTGATGAAGCTGTCACCGTGTGAAGCAGGAGGGTTCAGCACTGCGAGCTGCCCTGCAGAGTGCTGGAGCACGTTGGTGCTTACAGCATCACTGACAGACGTGCTGGTTGTCAAGTAAGGTTGCTATTGCTGGGAGCGAGCAGCTCCGCTTTGCTCTGTGATTTCCAGGGCACTCAGAGGAGGAAGAAATGCCAGCCTTTCGTTTTCTTCTCCTGTGTTCATTGCAGCTGAGTCACGGGTCTCACTGGCATTGTCTTCTTGTGGTTTTTTCCAAGGGTTATCCTGCGTTTCTGAGCTGGTGTCCCAGTGAGTCACATGTGGACGGGCATGGGGAGTTCAGGCTCTCTCAGCACCCTCTTAGCTGGAGCATGGCTCTTGTCACTTTGCAGACAATTACAAACTTTACTCCTAAGCCACTAAAATAGGTGCCTCTCCTAACTGGTGAGAGCTCTGGGTGGGTATCATGTGCTTTGCCTTGAAGTTGTGTTATACTGTGGTCTGCTAACAAAATAATTACCCAGCCTCAGGGCCTTCTTACATCAGAAGGTTAATGAGGATTAAGGATGGGAGTTTATGCATTTGAACTGTAGGAACAATTTCTAAATCTCCAAGTGTGGACGCATTTACTGTGGAACAAAACTTCCTTGTCTCTGTTTAGCTTAACTCCCTTTGACAGGAACAGGGAACTCCTAAAAGAGCAAAACAAAACGAGAGGAAAAAAGTTTATTTTCTCCTTTCCCGAAGTATAAACAGGAACAAGGCCATGTTAATACTGCTGGTAAAAGAAACACATGTTAAATAAAACAAGCAACTGGCCTGGTGTCTCGCATCTCCATATGGTAGAGCTGGAGATAATTCCCAGTCTCGGTCTATTTCCCAGCCTTGCTGGACCAGGGAGATTTGCATGGAGAGCTGACACATTATCTAGAGCAAGAATTCCACACAGGTCTTTGTTTGGGTTTTATTTTTACTTCTTTGTGCAGACTGTGTCTCAGAAGTTCTTTGGAGGCACCTCATTCACAAGAACAGAGTTGCCCTGAGGCCGCTGAAGCAGCAGCTCTCAAGGGAAACGGGTGCCAGGGCAGCGATCAGTGCACCTCGGCTCTCTTTAGAGGCACGCAGCATTTGGAGACCAGGAGCTCTGCCAGCAGCACGTAGGCAGCCAGTTTTCTGAGCTTTCTGAGCTTTCTGAGCGAGCACGGTGGCTTGGGAAGCAGTGCTTCACAAAGGCAGCGTCATGCCGCACAGCAATGACTCATGCAGCAGCTGCAGGAATGGGATGACCGGGTTCCAGTGGAACCAGGGTGCTGCTCTGGCTCTTGGAGGCTGGAGAGATTGTCTAAACGTGAGAAAAGTACAAGTTCAGGATAACTGTTACTCAGTTTAACTATTTTGATCCTTCTTTAAATACAGTAAAAGGTAGGCATGCTCTGAGGAGCCCTGCTCTTTCATTGGCTTGCCAGGCAGAAATGGTTCTGCAAATCTGCCTGCTTTGGTTTTGGAAACTTTTACAGGAAAAAATAAATTTGCTTATACTTTGTCTTTATTTTCTTAGTCTGCTGGTCTGAAGCCCTTATAGTATTTTTTTTTATCTTGATCTTGTTTTGATCTTGTTTCTGTTAGGGAAAAAGGAGCTGTAGAGAGAGAACTGTTTCTTGTGAGTGAGGAATCAGGGAGGGATTGATGAGGGGTTGATAGGCTGGGTAGAGTACTCACAAGGCAGGTTCAGAGAATACGGTTTCCATTCTTGCTGAAGGTAAATGCTTTGATAACTGCTTTTAATGCCTTCTTCGAAGAGGTGTCTGAATTAAAATGCCAGGATTTGGGCACTCCTAATCCAGGACAGGTGCTGGTATTTCCTGAGTTGTTAAATGTGCTAGTTCCAGGCTAAAGACCTGCTCATCTTCTGGAGGATCACTTGGATGCTCCATGCCTCCCAATACACATCCAGTGCTCAACATAGTACCAAAGAATAGTTTAGGTCTGAAGGGACCTTTAAAAGTCCAGGCCCCTGCCATGGACATGGACATCTTGAACTAGAGCATGTTCCAAACATAACCTGTTGGATCAGTCAAATCCAGAGGGACTTGTATAAATCAGAGTCATGACTGACTCAGGTTGCCAAGTGGAAGTTAAATTGTGGAGAAGACTTTGAACAGCCCAAGTTCTTCACAGGTCTCCAGGCAGCCCCTCCATGGCCTGTGTTAGTAAAGAGACCCTTCTTTTGGTGGCTGTCCTGTGTGTGAGCTAGTACAGGGCAGGAGGCTGGAGATGACCTGTTAGAAGGAAGAGGCAGAATTATTTTTTCCCCCTGTGCTGTACCACAGAGTGGCAGCTGGTGAGTTGGTCATCCTGACCACTTCTGAGTCCTGTCTGCTCTCTCACACCCTGTGTGTGAGCCTTTGGTTGCTTTCATTCCTTGCTTTCCCACAGTATTGTCACTTTCCCCATTCACTCCATCCAAAACTATTGCTTTTAGGCCATTAGTGGGGCTGGCTTCCACTATTATTTTGGGCTGTACTTCTGGGTGTGTGTGGGGGGTGGAAGCTGAGCTGAGCCTCAGGAATGAAGAAGGGTGTGAGCAGTGGGCTGAGGGCCAGTGTGATGTGCAGGGGCTGTGAGGGGACGTGAGGGAGCGGCTCTGCACAGCAGCTGCACAGCTGGGGTGGCAGCATGGACCTGGGTGACAGGGTGTGCTCTGCCCTGGGCAGCTCCGGGACCCTGCCCCACCTCTCCCACCTCCTACAGCTGGACTAAACCTGTGGTTGTCGACGGGCTTGGCTGTGAGTGACATAAATTGTCTCCAGATGAGTTGTTTTGTGTGGTACGGTATTTTTTGTGGTTGTTTCCTTCTTGAAAGTATCAGGCATGCCTCAAAACCTAAATAATTTGAGCAGAATGGGGTACCTGGCTGAAAGCCTATAAGCTTAGAGAAACATGTCTTGGGGTAGCTGTCCCAGTTCTGTGCAGCAGGCATTATGCAATGCAGGGGTATTTGCTGGAACAGTATCTAATTTAGCAAAGGAATCTGACAATTAATACTGACTGATAAGGAGGAATCTAGACATAATATGCTGTAAATGCTTTTGGCATTATTTAGATACCTGCTTCCTCCTCTAGGCTCCTGGTTTTCTGCTGACCATCAGACTAGTAGCCTGGGGAACGAGGTGTGCACTGGAATCCATCTGGGCCACAGGAAGGTTCCTCATCTATTCAGGAATAGGGATCTCTCTTTGTAGAATCTGATGCACAGCTGGGGTTACAGATCAGTGAGAATCTGAAATCCTTTTCTGAGTCATGGAAGCCCTGCACTAATCTCCGGAATGAGCTTTGCACTGTGGATGGAATGCAGAGAGGGAAGATGTTGGGATATGCTGAAAGTCTGGGGAAATAAATCTTTTTTTTCCCCTGGGATAAAATGGAATATTGAGAATTTGCTCATCCGAAGCAGACAGAAATAGACTCTGTAATCAGTAAGCATAATCTGTGTTATTGTAATACAAGTAATTATATCTCTTATCTAATTCAGAAATGTCACACATTTATAAACATATATATATAGCTATGTGTGTTGGGCATATGGCTCTAGGCATCCCTGTGTAGTGATACCTAGTTCAGCATAAAAAATGACAATCTTTGAGCAAACTAAGACTTTGGCAAACAGGAGTGGGCTCAGTACTTTGAGTTGCAGGCAGTGTAGCTGATTCAAGGCAAGCAGAAATCCTTTGCTCTGAGGGTGTGAGTTGTTGGTCATCCTCCTCTCTCCCTGCTCCTAGGTGTATCCTGACCCAGACTGCAGTTCCAGCAGGGTGCTGCTCTGGGAAGGAGCCAGTACAGCAGTGTGGGACTGGGAATTACCTGCTGTGCTCTGAGTGCAGTGAAGGGTCCTGGGAAGCATATGTAACACTCCATTAGAAACAAAACATCAGGGCTGCAGAATATCAGCCTGAAGTAGCAAGAGGTGACCTGATACTTCATCTGCTCTGGGGTAAAGGGACTTGGCAGTCAGCGCTCCCGAGCTTCATTCTGATCAGTGTTTCCATTAAGAACTGAGATGATGAAATAAAACGTTCTGATTAAATGGGCTGGTGAGAGAGGAGGGACTGTAGTGATACTGAAAATCATCTTGACAAATTAGAGACATAGTCTGAAATAAAACAAAATTAAAGCCAGCAGTGATAAATAGAAGGAAGATACTCTGCTGAATTCCTGAAGCAGGAAGGAATGTAATGTGCTGAGAATGGTGATCAATTCCTTAGACAGTATTCCTTTAGAAAAGTAGCTGAAATTACAGTGCATCATGCACTGGGTGTGAGGTCAGCAATGTCATGCTGTTACAAAAAAGGTGAACATCACATGGCCTGGTAGGTCTGTGAAGAGCCCTTCTCCATGGCTGGAGCACTTTTGCCCAAACTTGGGCATCATTCCCCAAGAGCAACATCTGTATCTTTGGAGAGTGTCCAGAGAAGGGTGATCTGATATCTCAGGGAGATAATTCGGAGGGAAGGATCAGAGGAGATGGAGCTGTTTAGTCTGAAGGAGAGAAAAATGGCAAGGGACGTGGTAGGCCTCTGGTGTTTTAAGAGCTGTGTACAGAAGGGGCATCGTGTGTGTTCAGTGTCATGCTGGGTGGTACAAGAAATGAGGGGCTTTCTGGAGCAGGAAAACTTCAGGTCAGATCAGAGGGAGAACCTGCAATGCAGAGATTGTGAAACCCTGGAACAGCTGGCTTTGAGAAATTGCTGGCTTTCTCCAGCGGCAGTCATTAGGAAGGATATGTCAGGAATGACATAACATAGCTGAGTCTGTCTTGGGGAAAAGGGTTGAGTTGGATGGGGTCTCTTCCAGCTTGGACTCATCTGTGCCTCATTTGAAGTACAGATTAATACACAAGGCCTTCTGAGGCATGGTGTGAATAAAACACTACTAAATTCCAGAAACTATTTCAGCGTTCACTCTGAGAGAAAATGCTGTGTGAAAGTTGAATTTCAGTTTTCTCCTAGAAATTCCTGTTTTCTTCATCCTAGTTTTCTCTGGAAATTTTCAAGATTTTTCCCCCTAGGCCTCATAACTCTTGGAGTATGTCATTGTTTATTTCTGCTGACTTCTTTCAGGACCGTTTGTGGGACGGCTGCCAAAGATGTTGAGGTATCTTTTTCCATGTTCTTATGTCTTTCACTTAGCATGACATTGTCCATACATGCATATATATGAAGCACGTACAGAGAACAAGTCAATAATTAAATGCAAGGACTTATTTTTCTTTCTTTTCTTCTTCCTCTGTTTGCTCTCCTCTATTCTATGGAAAATTAGATCCAGGTATTGAGCTGCTCTGGGATATTAAGCTACAACAGGTCTGTCCATATCATTGTAATTATTAATTGACTGCACAAAGGAGCATGTCGAGAGCAGGGCAGGAAGGGAAACTACATGCAAGCAATCAAGATAAAAAGTGGCACATGCAGGAAGTAGCAAAGTGTAGGACAGGTTGTGGTAACTTTTTCTTGCATCACTTTCTGGCAGCCTCTAAGAATATTGTTTGATAGGCAAAGTCTGTTGCATGGAACAAACAGCATTGCCTGACATTTGTAACTATGAAGTGGAAATTGATTTTTGTTTTTCATTTTCCAAGTTATGTACTTTTCCAAAGTACAGTAGGCTAAAGAAACAGAGTTGGAAATAAATTTAGAAAATCTGTAATTGTAAATTATCAGTACTCCAAAGAGCTTGTTATAGGCTTTTATCCTGCAGTTTGGTTTGTTGGGTGTCCCAGCTGTAAAAGAGAAATTAAATCCCATGGAAAAGTTAAGCTTAAAGTAATTAAGGAATTTAGCCCTTTTAGCATCGTTGCTGATACATGCTTTGTCATTGGTGACACACAGCACTGTGACAAGAAGCTGGATGAGCGGGGGCCATGGAGTGCAGTTCTCCCTTTTCACTGTTACTATTCCTTCATGAGACCCTTCAAGTGAATCAAGATGGGAACCTGAGATGGCTGTCTGAAAATAAAACTGGAAATTAAAATATGAGGTCTGCTTTTCCATCAAAGGATTTAGGCCAAATGAAATGGGACAAATTAAATTAATGTTTTCATTAAGACACTTTACATTTCATAGAAAAATTTTCCAGATTAGTGAGCTGAAGGTCAGAAGAAGGGAAGAATCTGTCCACATTCATTCTGTCTCTGTAACACTTTTGTGGGTGATAATACCACACCCAGGGCTTGGTCTTGACAATTATGTGTATCTTAGTTCAGGGTTTGAATTTTTGTTGCACTTTGGGTTTAAAGTCAATCTTTGATATTTCCTTTTCCCCCCATATTTTTTGCTTGGCTTTGTATTGATTCACAGTCAGATTTTCTGTGCTGAGTTTGCTCCATTCTGGAATGTCTGTTCCAGAATGAAGGAGGTAATTCACCAGCCATTTTTCAATTAATATAAATAGCACAAGGCAAAGAAGATTGGGCCTGTGTGAGTGATCTTGTGTAGGATGTGTTAGCTTTCTCTGTATCAGTAAGCATTTCATCAAAGCTACCCAATTTATTGGTTTTCTCACTTCAAAACCAGAAGACCTGGCTGCTTACCTCAGCTTCTCTCTGTACATGTTAATTGAGAGGCTGGAACGCAATAGCAAGAGTTCAGAGAAAACCCAAGACAATCCTAATGGGTAACAAATGCAAAGGATTAATACAAAAGGTGTTTTAAACATTGACTGAAATAGCTCTGTGGCCTGTGATGAAATTGCAGAATTTTAAAAGGGGAACTTTATTGGTTTATAATAAGAAAGCAGTTCAGTATGTTTCATCATCCTAGTTCAACTGCAGTTGTAATACATTAATTGGTGGTGTCAGCTATCACCTGCTTATTAATTCAGGCTGTTAGCAGCACATTATCAAGCTCGAGGTTGGAGGGACAGAATGTTGCTGGAGTTGGAAAACAAATCTGAGATAATTAGGCACATTTTAATCTGCTTCATACACAAAATTATCTTCTCAAATGCATCTCTGCAGATATTAGATAACAAGCATTGAAGTAGACATTATTAATATCATAAGTATGTTATGGCCCCAGAGCCTTTATTTTCAACCTTGGGGCAGAAATCTCACATCTGGAAACCAAACCAAGTCCTTATTTTTCTTACACTTAAACACATGGTTAGTGAGGATGTTTGTGCCACGGCAGCTTTCTCCCTGTCATGGCACTCTAATTGTAAGTGCAGAATTCAAACTAAATTACTTTGGCTTTTAAATTTTTTTCCTTTTTTAATTGAAATATTAATTCAGCTTTTTGGGATAGATTTTAATTCCAGTGCATCCTCTTATCAGATTATTAGCTGTTTTCTAGCCAAATCTCTTGCGTCCATTTTCTGATTCAGTCTACTTTTATCTCCATTTATGAGTTTTAAAGCATTCCTTCCCTGAAAGAGAATTTTCTCCCATTATGAGATAACATTATGTAATTTTTCTTAGCATTTATAGAACACAAGTGGGTACCAAGGTACTGCTTTAGAGGCGATCTCTGTGATAATAAGCTCTCATGAGAAATTAGTTCCCTTCTGTGTTGAAGAGGCAGAAAATTACAAATTTGAAGAAACACTATAATTTGAGGAAAATGGGAAGCTGAAGGGAAAGGAGAAAATTAGTTTCAGGATAGGGGGAAGCAGTGTAGTATCTTTAGACTAAATATACTCTAATAGACCCACTGTTGCCTCACAAATTGTACCTCTCTGAATGTAATAAACTTTGTCAAAACACCATTTACCATCACATTTTATATACTCCGATCTAGTTGCCATGGATCAGAGTTGATGAAGTCCCAGAAAACTGGGTTTGAGGGGGCCTCTGGAGGTTGCTGAATTAGGTCTCCTGCCAAATTACATCACACAGCAGGGACACACTGACTTTATAAACTCTTCTTTATTGTTTGTTTCCTCCTGGACATAAAAAAATATTGCCAAGTATTCAAGAAATTGCAATCTTGACTGTTAGGGAGTTTCTAACTTTACCGTGCTGTTAATTTTAGTAAAGAGAAGTGTTTTGTGAACTTTTTTATATTTATTTTTTTCTCTTTTAAAGGGCCAATTGATGTAATTAGAAACTTTGTTAATGACCACAGCATAATGGCAGCTCCTTCCCTAATTTTTCCATGGTCCCATTTTCAAGAGCCTTCAGAGGAAGCTATTTCAGCCTGTTTGCTGATTTTTTTTTAAGAGCAGATTTTTTTACTATTGTACATACTTGCCTACCATCATTCCACATTAGTTCTGATTTGTGGTCTGTTTAATTCTTAAGTCCTGAATTATTTTATGGTTCTGACTTGTCAAAATAAAATTGGTGGAGAGGAGGAAGGAACAACTTACTTCTGTGTTGTTTCTCCCCCTGTACAGGTACTCTAGGCAAAAAATAAAGTATTTGCTGCTTGGTTTACGGCCCTCTCCATTCTCACCAGCTTCTGTTTTCATGTTTCCTGCTAGATGAGACCTGGAAGTGCACTGGGGTTTGATAGCCTGAATTTCAGCTGTTGCCTCCTACAATGCCTTGTCTTTACCAGTAAACTGATTTAATGGGGTTTTTAATATATGTATATACAGAAATGCAGCTTTTCCTGGCAAACCCCTAAAGTGCTTTTGAATCTGAAAAACAGTAACATCAGGATGATTCTTACTGTTCAACGTGCACCCTCCATATATCTGAGTCATACCTGCTCACTTTGGTAACAAAAACATTTATTCTGTTACCATTAACCATGGTGAGTCATGGTAATGTTGGCTACTTTGCTTTTCTTTATAAACAAGATGCAGCCTGAGAAATCTTAAAAGAAAAAAAGAATGGAGCATTTCTGTATTAAATGATTTCATGTCATAGTTGGTTTTTGGGGATACTTGGGGGACATTTCTGCTCCTTAATAAATGACTGATTTGCCTAATAAATGTATTAGGGGTCAGAAGCAGAAGGAACAACTCAAGCAGTGAGTCAGACAACCAAGATTTTACTTCCTGCCCTTGTGATTGTTCACCCAGGCTCGTGTGTTTGGAAACCCTTCCCATGGGTGAGGGTGCCCATCATCCAAGGGGAAAGTGGGGAGCAATCCCTTTGCTCCCCAGTCAGCCCAGAGAAAGCTGTTGCCTGGTTTGTGTTTCTCTGGTAATGGAAGTGTGTGTTTTACAAAATGGGACTATTTATTAGCTTGACCTGGCTCCAGTTCCTTCTGCATCCTCCCATCCTTGTAAGGGAAAACCACAGGAAATTATTGTATCTCCAGTAAAACTAGTGCTCTGTGCCACCCTCCCCTCCTGTCCTTCAGGATGCCTCCCTGACCTTTTTGCACACTATCCCCAGTAAACACTCAGCCTTTCAGCTCTTTCCAGAATTAGTTTGAAACATTTGCAGCCTCCCAAACCACTTCCAGGCTTTCCTGGACAGCAGCCCACCAGGATGTCCTTTCAGAGTCTTCTCTCTGCTTCCAAGGCCAATCAGTTTGGCAGCCAGACTTAAATCCATTCTCTTCATTTTCCCCATTATCCTGTCTCTGGTACCAAGCAGAGGAAGAGCCAAACCAAGTCTTCTCCACAAGAATGAGTTGTCTCACCCTGTCCTTTAGTTCTCTAATTCTTCAGGTATTTTTTGGATGAAAAGCAGATTGATGTGTCTTTCAGATACCATCAGAATTTATGTTCCTGTTAATCAGTTTCTGGCAGGTGTCAAGATTTGTATGCATAAAGAAATAATATTTATACTTTCCTTAGCAGTATTTTAAGGCTGGATTAGTTAAAGCTGATCACAGTTGTAAATACACTTCAAGGGGTAAAAAAGGTAACATTCCTTGCACGGTTCTGAAATTATTTTGAAACCGTTAAAAGGCCTGTTGTCAAAGGAGATTTGCTAATAAATGCTTGGGCTCACTGGATGGTGCTCTCTGGGTGGTTCCCCTTATGGTTCCTGACCTGACTGCCTTGCTGCTGGACAGTTCAGAAGGGAGGGAACAGACTGGCATTTGTTGCTTTGCGTCCACAGAAAATTCAAAAAAACAATTTTAAGAAATCCTAAAAAATTACTATGTATCTCCTTCAAGAAATCATTAAAAATGCTATTTAAATATGTGGGAATAACTTTTTCCTAAAAAACTTTCAACAGAGATTTCCACATTTTCCCTAGGCAGTCTCAGTTGTAATTTGGGTTATATAACTTTGAAACTGTCTAACTTCCATCTTTCCTCCTGCAGTTTAAGCCTCTGATCTCTTGGAAATTTTCAGGCGAAGAACTTACTTTGCTACGAAAGGTGATAAATCTGTACATCTGAGTCTATTATCACATCTCTGCTTTTCCCTTCTCCAGCCTGAGTAAATTCAGTTCTTTCCATCTTTCCACACAGACCTTGGTTTATATACCTTTGATAGCTCTTAGTGTACTTCTCTGGACTTTTTATATCTGGGCCTATTTTTTATTGCAAAGTGTCATCAGGAACAGGACACAATGTTCCAGTAAAAGTTTGACCAGTCCAGCCTTGCTATCTTGTTCTCAATCCCAAAGTTACTGAAATATTTTCACAGTTGAGTAATTGGAAGGCAGCACAACAACTCCTTTACTGGCATGACTTTACCTCAGCAGAAAATCTGGGCAAAGCGTCTGTTTATCAGAGAGTGTTTGAGGCTTTTCCGCTGCTGATGGGTAGGGAATGTCAGAGGAACAACAGATCTTGTACTATTTTTACCAGTTCAGCTGTGATCTCCCAGTTAAACCAGGCTGATCATCCTTATGGGCTCGTTCCTTTGACAGCTCCCACATTCTGTGCAGCACAGGGCGAGGTGCACTCAAACCACACCATCCCATGACAGGATAATGGCCAGGTGCGAGCTCTGGCCCCTTTCTCAATGCTTGGATGCAAAGCAAATGCATTTTCTTTTCCTCTTAGAGACCTGGGGAACCTGTGTTTTATTGCCTCACTTAAAGCAGGGTGTCATGCTTTCCCTAACCCCTTGTGTAGGTCCTGATAAGATAAGACTTTTTTCCACAGCACCAAGTCATTGCTGACTCACCCTCAGGCTGGGCTAGCAGCAAGTCCCAGATCTTCTTTTCTGCAAGAAACTTCAGTTACTGTCATTGATGATTTGACCCCAAAAGCACTGCTTTGTGGTTATTGTAAATGAATTGCCTCCTGTTCAGTTCAGGTTATTCCTCTAATTCAATTTCCTTTTGAATTTCAGCTCTTCAACAGGCAGTGCAGCAGTTTGATGAGTGCAAATTTACAGTCTGAACAGGTTGTGAAATTTAATCTGTATAAATTTCACCTTAAACATATATTCATAACCCCTATGAAAATAATCACTCAAAATGTAATTAACCCAATTGCTTTTTCTAATTCCTCACAGATGTACTTTAGGAGTGAAAAAGCCTGCAACTTAAATATATTTATTCCAAATTTTACATTGTACAACTTGAATTTGCCAAATCAGTTTTCAGGGTTAGTTAAAGAAATCATGTGGGCATATCATAAAATGGTTTGGGTTGAAAGGGACCTTAAAGCTCATCTTGGTCCACCCCCTGCCGTGGGCAGGGACACTTTCCACTATCCCAGGTTGCTCCAAGCCCTGTCCAGCCTGGCCTTGGACACTTCCAGGCATGGGGCAGCCACAGCTGCCCTGGGCAACCTGTGCCAGGCTCACCCCCTCACCTCCTCACAGTAAAATGTTTTTTTCAGGATGTCTTTTTCAACCTTGAGCTTTTGGAGTCTTGAGTGTTTGTGTTTTGAGTTTGTTTTGTTTTTGAAGTGTTTCTGCTCTCCCTTCCCTTTCTGGTTCATCAAGCAAAATAATGATCTCAAGTTTTGGCATTCCAGTGTCCAATGACCTGTGCCACTGTCCATGCATCCTGCTCTGCTGGAGTGTCAGTGGATGTCACCTGCAGGTATTACAGAAAGATAAGAATAGGCTGGTTGTTCCATCTTCATTTGCTTGGGTATTTCTCTGAAGAAATGAGGCAGGCAGTTTCCCAAGGAGCAGACAGAGCCGCCTCTGTAGCTGTGGTGGTATGCTGAGGCCAGCAGGACAAGGCTGGAATGAGCTGGGAATCCAGGCTGTCCTCATCTGAATCTTGGTTGTGACAGTGTGCAAGGAAGGATTTGTCTTTCACAAGTTGTAGCAGATGAAGTTGCTGGATTGTGTTTCATCACAAAAAATGGTCTGTGTTGCAGATCAAGGTGCTGGTAAGTCATATGCAGGGCCAGAATAGGCAGCTACAGCTCTGGTACTCAAAAATATAAATACATTTGTGATCTTTAAAAATCTAACTTCTCTGCTGAGCAGAGACCAATTTCATGATGTAATGAACGTTGACATATAAAGACATTTTCTTAAAAGACCATTTGAAGCTTTTGGCTCTTGTGGGGTAGATATATGGTGTTTAACAGCAAGGACATTTCCTACAAAATTACTGCTGGGCCTTCATTACATTTTAAAAATTGGAGATGACCAATTAGGCACGCTCCAGGTGTTTGCTCTGCTATAGCTAATACAGGTTTTTATTAGAATTATGACCTTTATTTGCTTTTGAATCTTGTCCAGCAAAATGGAATAGTCACTCATTATCAGTGAATTGGATTTTGGTTTTGGGAATAAACCACGCGAGCTCTTATTAGTGCCATGAGAGTTTGCCAAAAATCCATGGATTTGATGAAGAAGGGAGGAAAAGTAATTCCTTGCCAGAGTAAAACATAAAATATATATCTATATCTATCTATGTCATATATATGTATGTGTGTGTATATATATATATGCATAAATTGCCAGTTTCATTTTATAAAATGGCATTACTGGAGGGGGCATGGTCTGTTGCTCAGCTATTCTTGTATGGAAGGTAAATGTGCTGTCTCACTTGAACTCAGTCTTCTGGCAACCAATGTCCATGGCCAGGGTATTTGGCTTTGCAAAAACACAGCAAAAGCGTACAAAGAAAACCCCCACCCTTGTCTAGCCTAATTCCCTTGGCTTGCACAAGGGAAATTTTGAATTTAGCAAATGGAACAAGTGTGCTCCCAGCCTGATCTATTTGGGAGCAGTTGATAAATGGTGTCAAAACAGTCCTGTGTACTTGGAATTAAATCCTGCACATTTCTGAAGAAACACTTGCTAATATTGTTGTTCTGCAGAAGTGTCTGAAACAGTTGGTGCTGGTGCAACACTGGCCACACAGGAATGGAATTAAAATATTTCTTCTCTGCCTTCTGCTCAAGGCTTATCAGCTGCTGATGCCATAGAGAAACTTGGTCTATAGTACCCTGATCCAAACTGAGAATGTTCTTCTGCATTAACATTTTTTTAAAGAAATCTTTCAGCAACTTGGGCTTTCACAGCAATACATTAATTGCAGTCAGTCTGTCTCCCCACAAAACTCAGCATAAATCAAGACTTATTTCAGTGTTCTTTCGGTTCAGAAAATGCAATTTTTTTTTTTTAATTTTTATTTTTAAATTTTTTTTTGCTAAAGACAGCCAGTGAGTGTCCTTCATCTCCCAGGCTGTGCTGGGTGAATGTATGTGACCTGTGTGGGAAGGTGTGTTCCCTGTTTTCCTCTGCCTTTCTATCCTGTCAAGCCAGTGATGCTCCATTAGCAGCAGGGACTAGAAATGTAACATACTCAGTGGCCCTGCCCTGGTGGCCCTGCCATACCAGGGACATTGGAGCCTAAACCATTCTGTCATTCCATTATTCCAATTCTATGATTTTCCATTAATTTTTACATTGATACATTTTCAGTTTGTTATGTAAATACACCTACATTTAGGAGGCAGTGAAGCTTGTATTCACAAGATTTTATTTAATACACACAGTTTTGCCATAATTAGACCAGAAATAATTCATTAAACACAAAATGTCATTTCCTTGAAGCTATAATTTGATATACCTCCTAGAAATAAAAGTGTGAATTTTCTTAAATAACTTGTTTAGTTAAATAACTCTAAATAAATCCAGACAGTCCCCTTAGGTAAGGAGTAGGTGCTTGAAGACAGGAAGTACATGCAAAACAGAAATGCACCCACAGCAACACACGAAATTCGAAATGCAGCTGAACTGTGTGTTCTTCCCTTTTCCTGCCCCCTGTTGGGATTGTGTCTGTGTGTACAACTGGAGATTGGCATGCCAGGAACATGACAGGGAGAGAACAGATTGCTTCCCTTCACTGACAGGGAGGATTTCACCTATTTATGGGACTCGGGTGTTGGTACAGAAAAAGCCAAGCGTGCCCAGGCTGCTGATAGCACTTGTGCTGAATTCACACCTCATCAATCCATTATCTAAGGAAATGAGGGAACAGAGGAACCATGGCTTAATTGGGGTGGGTGGATGATAATGCCAGGCAAGCAAGAAGCCAACCTGCGCCTTAGCCGATGGCAAAACTTTTTGTGGGAAGGAAAATGTGCTTCTCTAACCTGTGATTGTCACCGTGACCATGGACAGAGTCCCTGAGCCATGGACACGGCCACTTCTTGGCTCTTAAAGCCCTTCTTGCTCCTTCAGCTGCTTCCTTGCTTTAGGATGGAAATGGGCAGGCACAGTGTTTAATTTTTGTCACTTCTCAGCAAGAAAAGAAACTACCTGCAGGTAGAGAAAGGCCATCAAATGCCTTTGGAAAAGCAGCTGAAGCCATGGTCATTATTGGGAAGAATTTTGACGTGGGAGTTATTAAGGCAGGAGAAATGGAATTTTTTAAGCACATTCCTGAGGGAGTGAGTGGGAGAAATCATTCTATCTCCTGAGAATATGAAATAATGTGTGTGCATTTTGGGGGTTTATTAGAAGGCAATGTGTGCTTTGTGTGATTCCATTTGTTTAACTACTTAATTCAAATCTATCTCTTCCATCTACAGGCTGATCAAGAGCTCCATAGTAGTCAGGCTCTTGAAAATTTTCACCTTTGTCAGATTGTTGTTGTGTTGCATTTTCTTGTCTCAGTAGCACACCTTAGAAATTGCAGATTCAAGAAGAGAATGAGAATTTTCTTGTATTTTTTTCATCCCTAGGGAAGGCAGGAATAAAGAAAAATTGTTGTTTTCGGCTAGAAAAGCAAAAGAAAAACAAATGGATGGGCATCACACACAGCTCTTTATTTTGTTGGCTCCATTATTGTGTTTGTTACCAGCAAAGTATCTGTATGAGCTATATTATTAGCTATAATATAGGTGATAATAGGGCAAGTTTTAAGGACCCTCCAAGCCAAATCATTCTGTGATTGCATGGTCCCAGTAAGGAGCCCCAGTGACCCAGAGAGGCTTTTATTCCAGCATATCAAATCCTTAAATGTGTCTGATGCAAAGGATATTTATAGGCTCAGGAGGAATACTGATGAGAGATTTTTCTGGAGCAAATGAAATAAAAATGAGATTTGTTCCCAAGCAAGTGCTCTACATCATGGTGAATCTAACATCTTAATTTTGAGTCCAACTGGGAAAGGGTTGGAGCAACCATTTCAGATCCTGTGCAGGGAATACAGGTAATCTCAGAAGAAAAGGAGGTATTTCCTTGTCAAACCAAGCCTTACAGCTTAGATCCTAGAACTGCAATTGGCTGTATTTTCAGGCATGGTGTTTCATCCTTCATCCCATAGGAATGAGAATGAAGACAGATGGGAAGAAGGGAGAGGGAAGGAAAAAAAAAACAAAGGCACTTCTCTTGAACTGGAACATTTTGGAGGATTCCAGAAAATGTAGTCAATGCAGAGCTACTTACCAGTGTTGGACTGGTATAGCTCCATGGGCCATGTTAAATGCCTTACATTAGATATTTATTCTTCCACAATATGAGGAAGTCTTGTGCACTTTGTGAAGCACCAGATGTTGGTCTGGGATTGCCTTGGAACAGCATGGGTATCGCTGGCACCTACAGATAATTCCAGAGATGCAGTAAGATCCATAGACATACCTAGCCATTATTTTGCTGGTGAAAATCAGGATTTACATTATTCCACACCAAAAGTGGAGCTGTTCTTCCCTTTCTCCTTTTCTTACATTTTGTTTGGGGGTGGCTAACTAAAAGCATATAAAGAATGAATTAAAAGCTGTTTGCACTTTATGCCTTTAATATATCAGAATGCCAGTGTCTCCAGCAACCTTGCTATTAACATCAAGTGGAAATTTATTGTCCTTGGAGCTGACTTGTAGCATTGGCAACAAACAGAATTACTGTTGTGGGTTTTATGTTGGGTTTTATATGACAGCCCAGGATGATGCATTTCTCAAAGCACTTGAGATGCAATTTCAGAGAGGCAAATGAGAATCAGTCAATGGGTCAGAGCAACACAGTTCAAAGGCCCATAGTTCATGAAATATTTATGTGCTGTTATAAAAATAAAGAGGAAAGGGAGCTTATGTAACATACCAAAAAAAATGAAGAGCCAGCAGAAAACTTCCTCTCCCATCCCATAACTGAACTAAACTTACATATTTCCAGAGAAAGCGTGTCCAGCCATGGCTTTTCCACAGCTATCCCAGCATGTCTGCCATTTCAAATCCAATTATTCAGTTCTTTCCTATTCTGTTGTTCCTAGATGGATGCATCATGTCCAAGCTATGCTCACAGTGACCAACTGCAGAAAAGTAGTTTGCCATAAGATTTTTTTGTCTTTTTTTTTTTGTATAATAATGTAATTATTATACCAAGGGAAAGGGGGAAGCAGCAGAGCTACATCAGAAGATATACTGGAGTGTTTAAATTTGAATGACATTTCAAAGAAAATCACCCCAAACCATCACAACCCCCCTAAGCAGGAAAAAATATCTGAACTTCCAGGCAATAGAAATCTGAGAGGAAATTTTGTTGCCTGTTAGCTGACTCATGGTGTCCTTGACACTGTTGTTGCCTATTGTAATTCAGATTTTTGGATTTATCTGGATTTTTAGATTAGTGTCTATTTGGTTTTAAAATACTGATTTTATACTGGCTCCATGTCTGAAAGTTCTAAAGGAAAATGTAAAAAAATAATGAAAGGCTTAATTTAAACTTTTGGGTAATGTTACTCATTAGAGGAAGCCCTGTTGGAATCACTGAGTTCCACTGTGATTCTAATGTGGTTTTTATGTATTTTTCATCTTTCCCTTCTTTCTTTTACCTTGTTTCTCCATAGTCTCCTTACCAGGAGATGTGGCTGCAGTTTCCCCAGTGACCATCAGCCCTGCTTCGATCTTGAGGAAGTAGATTATATGAGAAGTTATATAAGAGAAATTATAGGAGTAGATTATGTGGGAGAAACTTCCAAGTCAGAGCCAGAATGCACATTCAGCCCAGCCTTTTGGCTCCCAAGGAATGCAGGCAGAGGTTTTACAGACCTTTTGCTGCTCTCCCATTCTGCTGCTGCTGACTCTTTAGTCACCTCCCTTGCATTTTGGTTTTGAACACACAGACTTAAGCCTGGGTTTGAGAAGCAGATGCTTGACTTTAACACAAATAATAGCAAAGAAGTTGGTCCTGCAGTTTGTCGAGCACTGCTCATGAAAAGCAGGGCATGAAATGGACTGCTGAGGAATTTTACAGTCATGCAGCCAGATTACCAGAATTCAAAATACATCAAGTGCTGGATATTGAACAAGCCAGCTGGAGAGTTCATGAAGAACCAAGGCAGTGTGGTTAAGCTGCAGGGGCATATTTGTATAACAAGTTGAAAATGTGTTTTATAGCGTGCACCCAGTCCTGTGAGAAACCTGGTGAGGTGATCCTGGACAGGCCCTGTGCTCTGACAATATATACAAAGTTAGCAGGGACTTACTGCTCTGACTTTGTGCAGCTGTACACAGGGCTGTGGTTTGTCTGTTTGGTGGGACAAGTTAGAAATGCTGTACTAATTGCTGTCACTAATGGGACAGTCAAGATAAGAGTGTGAACTGACAGGCTCCCTGCAGTGTTCACAGCTTCCTCTGGCTCCTGTCTCCCGTGTGACCCATTGGAGCTACACCCCACAGATTTGTTTAGGTAATGCAGACAAAGCCGAGCAGATGTTGTGGTTGCAACAGTGTTCCTGCCATGTTTGCATCTCCTGAACACAGCCAGGGCTCTGTGGTGGTGTCACCACTCGTCACCTCTGTGCTGTGGTACAGTCTTAGCTGCTACAGACACTGTACACAATGTCAGCAAATTGCTGTGGGGCTCATCTGCTCCTCCTTTAGCCTTCGTGGCTCCTGAAGAGGAAAGAAAGATTTCGCTTTTTCACTCAAGACAGATGCAAAGCATGCCTGATTCTTATCTCTTCTCCTTCCCTCTTTTCCCTTTACAACCCCCACAGTATGCGAATTTCTATTCCCACTTAGAGAAGAATGTTGAAAATAACAAGAACAGATTTCAACTGATGATGCTTTGTTCAGTATGACACCATTTTGTAAATTTTGATGTTATTGCCAGGATTATTAACCACTGAAATACATAATTTCACAACCTGGACAGGATGTAAATGATTTAAAAGCCACAAGTTACTTGCAACTGATTGAGTAACTTTCCACAGAGTTAACTGTGCTTCAGAAGAACGGATGGGTTATGATCTTGCTGTTGTATTTTTCCAACTACATTTCCCACTGGAAACCCTGGGGTGGAGACCAAATATGCAGGAGCTGCTTTTCTGTGATCACACACTGATAAATGCTAAATGTGTTTCCCTTTCTCCTGAACTAGTGTTTCTCAAAGAATCAAAATGTATTTCCCTTTCTCCTGAACTAGTGTTTCTCAAAGAATCACTACTTATACCTTTTATTTTCAATTTTTAATGGGTGATCCTCATTTTCCAGGAGTTGTTTGCCCTCAAACCCCTTCTCACAGGGTATGTGATGCTAATATCACTACTTAAATAAATGTTTTCAGACAGGGGGAGAAAGCCCCACAGAAGGCAGCATACAGGGCTGATGGTATGTCTGCTTAGGTTCCATTAGTGTATTGAGTTGCTGGATATGATGAATACAAACTTCCAAAACTTTGTGTGTGTCCCTCACTTACTCTTATCCTCACTTACTCTTATTTACACCTCACTTACTCTTATCCAGTTCACTCTGTTGCATGAGTCATTTTTGAGGTATTTTGTCCAGGATCAAATCACCTACTAGCATCTTTAATAAGGCACAGCTTCATTAATACATTAACATTTTATAGCAAGTGCTTTATGTAAGCTTTGTCTGCTTTTATACATAATTGCTAGACATGTAAGAGACTCTGTTTCTAGATTTTTGTGGGACCAACAGCAATAAGGCACCTATTTTATGTTCCATTTTATTTCCAGGGATGTTGCACCACAGCCCCAGTTGCTGTTAGGCCTTTGGACACTGCCTCAATGCAGCAGCAAAGCAAGATGTGAGCAAGGAGCAGTGTGAATGAGAGTTAGGAGGGATTAGGGAGTGCAGCACTGACATCCAAGAGAGCACTGCTTGTTTTGCTAAGCCGGATTTAGGAGGGAAATAAAGAAGCATTTTTCCAAATCTCTTCATTATTCATTGCACAGTGACCTAGAAACAGATGTGCTGTTAACCTCTGTCCCCTGTTAACTCCAGTTTGTTCCTTTCTGTGCTAGGGGAGGCTGAGGGAGGGGGAGAAATGCAGCAGGGTGGTGTGAGGGGGCTTCACAGGGTCTGTGCCATGGCATCTTGCAGCCATCAAGTGTGACAGGGAGAGTTCTCCAATTCCATCACATTCCTACTCCACAGAGAAGCCTTACATTTCTCCTAGCCCTGTCTAGTTTGGGCGGGGAGCAAAGGTAGCAACTCAAATCCATTGGTACCGGAGCAGAGAAATCCCTGTGGAATACCACTGAGCTTCAGCAGGTACCATTAGTGACAGGACAAGAGGGAGGGGCCTCAAGTTGTGCCAGGGAAAGGTTTAGGTTGGATAGCAGGGAAAATATCTTCACCCAAAGGACTGTCAAATTCTGGAGCCACCTGAAGCTCAAGTCAGCATCCCTGAGAGATTTAAAAGCCACGTAGGTGTGGCACTTAAGGACATGGTTTGCAGAGGAATTGGCATTGCCAGGTCACTGGTGGGACTCCATCCTAAATGTCTGTTCCAGCCGTGGGTCACGGTGAGCTGGTCGTGTACCTGCTGAAGTTGCTTTGCTCCTTTTGAGTTCCAACATGTGGTGCTTTGAATGCAGACATTTTACTTCTCTTTTTAATGCTGTGCTATGTAGTGTGTGATATCTGATGTGGTAGTTAAAAATTGTCACAGAACTGACTGACAGCCCTGCAACACTGCTCCCCACTCTTCTCCCTGTGCTACAACAGCACATCTACACCCACTCAGACGCTGGCAGTGAAAGCAGCTCCTTTCCATGTGGGATCTCTCCTGTGAGTAAACAAAGATGTTCCATTTCCCCGTGGTGTCAGTCAGGAACCTGTCGCGTGGGACCCAGGTTAATGCAGTACCTCATTATCTTCATCCATTATTTCTTTGGGAACCACACACAGTGCCTTTGTCTTGATCAAAACTGAATGAGAATATTGTGGTGAGGTCTGGGAAAGGGATTTTCTTATTATATTTCTCAGGTGAATCAAATATCAGGAGATAGAAAGAAAATTCAGCAGCCAGCAATATGTGACAGAACTCATACATGACTGCTGGCAATCACTGTAAATAAGCAGGTGCCTGTAAGCACTGTATTTTAACAAAAACAGTTTCTAAGTGATTTGGCATCAGGGTGAGACTCATTTGCATCCTGCCACCTCTTTTATCAGGACTAAAAAACCCATTTTGAGCTTTAGCTGTGTTGTGCAGCAGGCATGGTTCCATCCCTGCTCAAGGGGCTGAGCAGCACAATAGACTCAGAAACTGATATCAGAGTGTCAGAAGGACAAAAGGACTGGAGGTCAGTGGGGATGCTCAGGCTGAGAACTGTGCAGAAGCCAGAAGAGAGCATCTCTTGGCTGCTAGCCCTCCCTCCCTTTCAGGGCAAGGTAATTCCTGTCACTAATGGTCCAGTGTCACTGCTGTTGCCAGTAAACATCCGCCCAGAAAACCAGCGATGTTGTTGAAAAGTCAAATTAGAGTTTGGGGGTTTTTTCCAGATAAAGCTGTTCTTCATATTATTAAGGCTGTAGCTTTTCTGGGAAGGTGCTCTGGAGTGGCATGGAGCAGTGGTGGGTGGTGTCTGTCCCAGGGTGGTGTCTGAGCAGAGGCATTGCTGTCTCTTGCTGCCAAGAACAGACCTTACATGAGGGGTCTGGGAGGGCATAGCAGCCCCTGTAAAACTTGAGCTTTGCTTGTTGAAGTGAGTGACACCCTCAGTTCTGAGCAGCACCTTTGCATTTCATATGCAGCAGCATCCAGAGCTCTGGCTGAAATGCATAATTAAACTCCAAAGACTACAGCAGGAATCCTGCTGTCTCAGACTGCTGTGCCATACACTGGGGATGAAGGAGAAGATAATAATTTCCTTTTGATGCCTGTGCACATGTTTTACAATGATGTTATGTGATAGAATGCATTAAGTAGAACAAATAGAATAACAAAATTGAGATGAAACAGGAATAATCATCCAAGAATGTTTCTTAATTAATTGGCATTCCTGGTGAACCTCCACATAAAAAAAAAGGAGTTTGGTGCATTAATTCATAGACTCATTTTGATACTTTGATGACTGAGAAAAAATTTACCTAGAAGTTTATTCAATTGAAATTGATTGAATTACACCTTAATTTAAATAGGTACATATTGATTAAGGGGGGCAGAGTCTGTTCTCTATCCTGTTATAGAATCTTGGAGACAGTTCAGCTTGAGACATCTCACAGAGCAGGATCATAGAAATATTATAAATACTAAAGAGAGCTTGTGGCTGTTACCACTTGATCATCATACTCTCACAATAATAATTTATTTCCAATGTTAAATTACTGTCTGTAAGACTTATCCGAGGATTCAAATGGAACTTAATGGCCTATGGTACATTCATGCTCACTAAAGCAGTGGAACTATGATGTTCTGCAATGTCACACTCAGAAATGGTGTGTTTATGTAGTTCTTCAGTGGTTAATAAAAAATTACAGCTGTCACAAAGCTCAGATGTTGTGAAGGTGTCAAAAAAACACTTGAGATGTCTCTGGAGCACCACATAGTCCTATTTTTCTTTTCCATGTCATAATGTTCTTTAATTATAACGCAATTGCCTTTCTCAAATGATACCATATAAGCCTGTGATGTGGTAGTTGTTAACCTGTATTTTACATCTTGTCTTTTTGCCCTCAGTCATCCTTGCTGTCAATTCAAGGTCATTTTATAGCATTTAGGTTGATAAAGGCTCTAAGTGCTGGATGTGTGAATAATAGCTAAGGAGAGATTTAATTCAGAAATGGTACTAAATGCTCAAAATGAGTACTTTAATTAGAGAGTAATATAAGACAATAACTGTTTGGCTGCTACCTTAAAGGCTGCCATCAAATATGTCATTTTTATAAGAGATGTCTTCTTATGAAAGGCAGCCATATAATGAATATCTTTCATGTCCCTTAGGTGCAGTCATTGAATAAATTCTTCCTACATAAAGATGAACCAGCTTTCCTAAACTGTCACAGAAATAGGTGGAAAATATTTCACACATGTGCATGGCAGGTCATGTAAAAACTCCTGTGTTATTTGCAATTAAATTATTCTTTTAGACAGAATATGAGACACCTTGACGTTTGCCCTGTCTGTAGCAGTGACTGTTCTGGAATATTAGGAGGCCCTGGGGTGCTGTTCTCCCCAGCTCAGCAGAGAGCAGGGGCTGGAATGGAGACACCTCTCTTTCACAAACTGGGACCAGCATGCTGGTCCTGTTCCAGCCTCACTCTGGGAGTACCCAAGGGGGAGATTCTTCTGCACAGTTTTTAGACACCGTTTATCTCCTTTTCTTCTGGTTTTTCTCCTGCGAAAATGACCAAAGCAGGATGCCAAATCCATCACTAACTAATGGCAGAGTCATTTTAGGTTCCTTTCCCCTGTTCCATGGTGATTAGGTGTCATATCCGCTGGCATCTGCTGTTGCTGAGCCCGGAATTGGGTGGTGAGGTTTGCATTTGTGGTTGGCATGCAGAGCATTTGGTGACATTGTTTTCTTTCCATGTCACTCCCGTGCAGACATGGAACCGCAACACCGATTATGCAATCACACATTTCCCCTTTTCCTAAATGAATTCCAGTGATAAAGCTGGAAACGTTGTGCTGTTTCCACAGCTGCAGCAAACTGGGAGCAAAGAAAACAATAGCTGCATGAAGACGTGCATTCCAGCTGCTGCCAACTCCCACATTCTCCCTTCTCCTTGCTCTCCTCTTGTAAGGGCCTGAATGAGGGATGTGGGACTCCAGGGGCTCTCCAAAATGCAGTTTATTCCATCCAAGGTGTTCCAGCAGCCCAGGGTTGTGGGTGACAGAGCTGTGCCCAAACCTGTCAGCTCCAGCTGCAGGGAGCCCTGAGACCCTTTGGTTTTGGTTACAGTGCATTATAGACTTTTCTTTGCTGAACATCTTAATGCAGTAGAACCAATCTATACCTTAACTATTATCTGTAGCCTGTCATAATTACTGTAATTACCATATTCATGTTACTATTGTCCAATCACTAGGAGTTAGTACATTACAGTTCAAGCTAGAAGTTGTTTTTTCAGTTTTCTGGCAGTGGAAAATTCTGAGACCTTTTTTCTACTTGCAGCGTTGCTGACTTGTTTGCCTGTGCTCTCTTTCTGCTTGGTAAAAACATCTTCTTGTTTGAGGTGGGTTTATCCTTTGCTCTAAGCCATAAAAACCCCTTCTGACTAACACACCCTTTGCCTCCTTGGTTATCCAGTAAGGCTGGCTCAGCAATTCTTTTCTTCTATATCAAAACTTGCTTCCATCTCTATTCCTTCATCGGACTCTACATTTAAAAATCTTCCTGCTGAGCACACATATCTGTGGGACTTTCTTGTCACACTTTCATCCTTCCCAACATCCTCCCATTGGAGCAGATAAATGGCCTCAGTGACAGGAAAGGTTGGCAGCAGATAAGCTGCCAGTTAAATAATGTTTGGTAGAAAATTTGTAATTAGTGTATGAAAATACTAATTGCAACTTGATTTGGAGCTTCAAGCTTCTGGAACCAGGGAGAGAAGCCCTGAGGAAATGCAAATGAGAGTTTCTGTTCTTTTCCCTCCCAGCTTGGTCCCATAGTAAGATATTTTTCCTTTAAAGCTCACAACTCTGGAGACAACTGTTGCTTTCCTGCTGTTCACTGAGCACTGCCTCACTCCTGGGGTGCCAGTTGTATCTGCAGGAGTTGGGAAGATAAAAGAGAGAGGATCTGGTGCATATCCTGGAGATGTAAAACTGTTGGAATAGAGAGCTATGGAGAACAGTTTTTTGTGGCATGGTTCCCCAGTTTTCAAGCATTTCTAGGTGCCAGGTGATAAAAATCCTTCTCGCAGTATAAACAATATCAGGGTGTAAGGACATTGTTTAAATGGCCAGATGCCAGGGCTGGTGTGGGACCAGAATTTCAACATGATTCTGAGGTTGAGTTCATGCATCAAAATCCAAATGGCATTTGGCAAAGTAAGGATGTCTCAGCTCCTCTAAGTCCTTGGAGAAAGGTCATGGGAGCAACACTGATAACATTATTAGTCTGCAAGGAAATTGCTACTTTATTTTTCTTTTCCTGAATTTGATGGAAGATCCGTAACTGATTTAAAAACAACAATGAAAAATTTGAAAGTAGGGCAAGATACAGAATCTTCCAAATTACATATATGCAATAGCATTGCCAGAGTGATAAAACAGTAAATAATGTGAGTTAGACTTTTAATGTAAACACTTCATTTAGAAGTAGATGCTTTTTTCAGTCTGATTTATAAGCACATGAAAATTCTAGGAATACAGCTGAGGATTAAATAAATGTGTGTATGTCTGAGTGAAGACTTCAGGTTTGATTTGTGTGGGCTGACACAGTGAAAGTCTGTGAAGGTTTGGAGTTTGTATTTAGTTTTTAATGTTGCATTCTCTGGTGCATTTCCACTCATAACCCACCTTCCCCCAAAATCCCAAAGTCATAAGCCAGAAGATAAAGGTGGTTAAATGATAGATAATGAATGATATATTCAAGACAGAAAATTGTATTTTTCTGCTATTTTTGAAAGCTGAAATGTACACTAATGTAGTGTGGGCTCGGAGCTCCTTGGGATAGGCACTGAGCAGACTATGTAGCATGAAAACTTTGATGCTGACATTTAGAAGTGTATCCCATGGGATTACACACAGTTGCCATAGACTGTAAACACTGAAGAAATGAGATAGATGGGATTTAGTTTAACCTGCTCTTGTCCAGAACAGATGCCAAACCTTCTGCCCTAAGGAGTGCCAAGGTGCCACCACTGCTTGGACTCTCATGGCAGTTTGGCACTTGGAAGTCTGCAAAGTCAACCCTTGTCATCAGTGTCTAAGTTAGGGAAAGAATGGAAATTAGAAGGACATGAACATTTAGAAAACATTTTGCTTCTCAGCAAATTGACATAATAGCAATGAGACAGAAGCACTGTGGCTATGCACTCGGGCTTTGTTGTCTTCAGTCTGAGGGGACCAGGACTTGCTGATGGCTTGGCAGCAATTCATGTCAGGCTGTGGTGGCTTTATTTACATCTCATTTAAATCAGCTCACCTCTGCCCTCTGCCCCAGGGTCTCCTGGATCAACTCACCCCTTTTCCAGCTTTACTCTGATTTAGTTTTAAAAACCTCAGCATATGCAGCATGAAACATTTCATTTTTATGGTGGATATTTCTGCTGCAGAGTCCTTTTGTGTGATTCTTTCATGCTGCTCCATACCCAACATGCCCATGGTCAGGATCCCCTGCCCTGCTCTTCACCAGCCTGGGTGGAAGAGCTCCTGAACTGCTCCTGCTTTCCTCACAAGCACCTTACAGAGCTGAAAACAACTTTGAGATGATTCAGAGTGAACATCCCTGCCCAAAGTAACAACTTTGTCAAACATGTAGGGCTTGTGGGCTCCATGCTAAAGCCTCCGTCCACTCTAAAAATGTCTTTGTATCTGGTTTCTCTCACTGGTGATGGTGTCCTGCCTCTGATGATTTGCTGGTGACAAATGGAATCTTGGGGTTTTTTCCTCCCAATAACTTGGATGTCTGAAGACTGAGAGCCCCCAAAATCACATATTTCCTTATTTTTTTACTCACCTGGAATTCCTCTGTTTTAGCTGTTGTGTTATACAAATAGTTTCAGGTAAGATGTCAAAGACTGTTCTTTAGTAACCCCTAAATCGATGTTCTTGACTGGTATCTGCTTGTTGTATCTCATTATTTTTAACAGGGAAAGTCACAATCATCAATAGTGATCTCTTTAATTTATGTAGCATGCAGACCTCAGTGCTGTCACTCTCTATGCAACTCCTGGCAAACATGGGGTTTTTATTTAAAGTATCCTTTTCTGAATCCTAGGCTAGAGTTTATTATTTTTAAAATTGAGGTTTTTTTCAACATATCCTGAGCTATGCAAGCATAATAAAAATACATTTTCCACATGTACTAACTAGAGCTCTGCTAGCAAAAGTTCCTGAAATTAGAAACTTCCAACTGAGCTTCTTTGTTAATCTACAGTAAGCCTTAAAAGAATCTCAGTTTGAAGACAATTAATGCAGTATTTGAAAATTGTGAGAGCTTGAAATCAATAGTGTTGTACATGCACATTACAAAATCAGAAACATCCCAGCTTCTTCCTCAGCATGCTGCAGAACCCACCCTGAAGTTAAGGGGGAAAACACTCAATAGAAAACTCCTCAGGGAAAGGTTTGTTCAGGAAAGTTGGCTTGGCCCACATGTGTGTGAGGCTGTGCAGGGGATGTGGGGTGTGCCAGGAGAATCCCTTCCCCTCCACAGCCCCCAGCCCTGCTCTCTGCCGTGGGGAACAGCAGGGAAATGTGCAGAGATTCTGTCACTGCCGAGGAGAGCTGGAAACTAATGCAGCACTGCTGAGGGCATTAGAAGGGGGAAATTAAGCCTCTCTCCCAATGTTAGCACATTCCTCAAGCTCAGGTCTCACTGACTTGGTGCTTTGCATCCGTAACACTCCAGCACTTGAGTGTGCACTTCACCTTCAGCAGCTTCATGGGCTCTGCACCTTGGGACTGGAGGTGGGAGTGCTGTGAAACCACTGCCTGAGCTTTGTGTCTAAATTAAAACAGGAGGGGAACTCCTCCTGGAAAGGGGTGTCATGAGCTCACACTCAGGATGGAGGATTTAGTTGCTTATTTATTTATTTTAAGAACCCTCTGAAATATTTCTCTGAGCATCCAGGAAGCAAAGGGCAATGAAGTCATTGGGATGCTCCCAGAGGGAGGCCATTGCTTTAAAGTTTCCCCTGCAAACAAGAAAACAGCTCAGTGTGTCAGTGAGCCAGCCCTGAGCATCTGCCTTGGCTGCAACACTTATCACAGTGGGTTTACTGTGAACATCTGAACAGCACACCAGGAAAACAAAAATAAGAGTAGAAAATGCACAAAGAGCCATCCCTGTATAGTGAGAATAAATTAATTTTCAATATGCTTCTTATTAGCTGAACACTTCACACAAATTTTACTTAGTTCTTCGTTCTGCAGATTGGGAATATCAGGTATTCTAAAGGAGACACCTATGATCCAGAATGTCAGAGGAGCAGGGAGAAGGAAAGCACAGCACATCCATCTAAAGTATTCCCAAGTCTTGAACCCCCACTCTTTATACAGTTAATGGCCTCTCTCAGCAGTTAATGGCCTATATGTAAATAATGCCCATGAAGGTCAAAGTCTAAAAAATAGTAAAATTAGATTCTGTGGCCTGTCAGCATTTGCTTAAATTTGACTGGTTACTGGTGCTGAAATTCTAATAATGAATTCCAGACTATTCACAGTCCTAACTTGCTTCTTCATTTGGGAATAAATCCAGCCAATTTATTCTAAAAAATAGAAGCCATGAAATCTATAGGATGTATCTTACAGACATTTCATGGCAGTTGGTGAACTCATGACTTTATCTGATAGAAAACACCCTCAAAATCAGCATCTGCCTCCTAATCCCTTTATGTTTTTCCTGGTTCAGTTTTTTTTTCATCTTGCACAGTCTAGAAAAAGTTTCAAAACAGTTGTTTTGAGACATTTTTCCTATTGCTATTAGTGCCATTTGCTTCCATATCATCACTGGTTTTTTGCTGAGATTACTTTGCTTTTCCATGGATGCCCTGCAAGTCCTTTGAAAATGTGAAATGCTTTCACTGAAAAAAGTAATGTTGGCACATAATGGATCAATTAGAAAGGCATGTGGTGCAGGAAAGTGTACAAGTCTTGACCTTTTTTGTCATAGTGCAGTCTTCTGATAATCAGAGGTTGATATTTCTTTGAAGCATTTCTACACTTGAAATATTTCAACTTAAAATGTATTGGTTTGCAGACTTCTTTTTTATACATACGAGTGTAAAAATGTGTCTCTTTGTCTGTGTGCCTATAGGTATATTCCAAAGCGCAGCCATGCCAAAAATAGCACACAGACACATCTGGGAAACACACCAGAGTCTCCTGCAAAGAGGCAGCAGCAGGGAATATATGTGCATATAGATGGACGTGTGTTATATGTGCAGCGTTACCAGCATATTGAATAACTTCCTTAGGGCACTGCTAAAGCAAGAGGCACTGCTGAATGCCTCTGTGACTGAGGCTAATTCTTGCTGGGTTTTGGTTCAATATTTGTCAGATCAACAGCTTAGGAATTTCATGCTTGGATCTCTAGTTGAAAAGCCCTCGCTGGGGAAACTGCCTGGTGTTTTAGGAATTCTTGATGGGAATGAATGTTGTGTGACTATCATGCTTTCTGTGTAGACATTTGCCTACAAGAGGAAGATTGGTTTGCAGTGTTTTGCAGATTCTGTGGCCTGTTCCCCTCAGGCCCAGCTTCTCAGTTTTCAGAGGAGAAGGGTGGTGGAAGGATCTGGCTGGGTCCCTTCAGAGAAAATCCTGACTTCCAGCAAAATCAGCTTGTTACGGAGGAACTGCCCAGCTGGGACTGGGGGCTGACCTTGTGTTCAAGGAGCCTGTCAGAGTTAAGAAAGCAGAAATTATTGACTAAAATAGCCAAGTGGGGACAAGGACTTTTCCAGTTGGATCAAAAAAATGGGAATTTTCTGAAAGGATTTAACAAGGCAGAGGAAAAAGAAGGGGAAGGAAATGAAATGCCTTACGGACATAGTTCCCTGAGGAGTCCCAAATATGGAATGAGCTGAAGTATGGAGCACTGCATGGCTTTCCTGGTGTAGTTTACCTGTTTTAAGAAGAGAATATTGCAGCTGAACCATGGGAAGGATGTGGGACTTGTGTGTGTGTGACATTTCTTTTACAAATGCAAAGTGCAGATCCCAGAAACCCATCATTTTCAGGGTGTGTTATAGCTCTCTCCTGCAGCATCTCCTGTGCTGTCAGCGCCAGCCTGCAAGTTTGGGGACAATTGGGTGGCAGGGCTCCAGGTCCCCAGCCTGGTCCCAGAGACAATGCTGTGCAGAGAGGCCGGGGGGCAGAGCACAGCAGCAGCCCTGCAGCATGCTGGGTCCAGAGCAGCACAACAGCCAGAGCTTCTGCAGGCACTTAGTGAGAGCAGAGCTTCTGGGTCCGGGGAAATTAGCTCCGGAATGAAATGGGAGTTACACAACCCATCCACACTGCCAGCCATTAGAGACAGCTATGGCGCCTTTAGAGATCCTGGCCAGGAAGCCCTCATAGGAAAGCAGGCTTCAAGTTATTTATGGACAGGCAGAGCCCAATGGTTTTAATTTTCTAGACAGCTCAGGAGGCCAATCAGATTGGCAACACCAGCAGAATTTGTCAAGAAGCCCCAACTCCTGCTACCACAAATAAATAAGAACCGATTTTGGGGGAGATGCGCAGTATTGGTGGACCTGGCTGTTCTCTGCATGGTTGAGAATTGAACCTCTTCTCACACTCAGGGAGAAGTTGTCTTTGGTCTACTATCTGCTGTTACATTCTCTTTTTTAGTGTCAAACTGGTATAAATATATTTGCCCTTGATTTTTGATACTTACTGCTGCCCGTGCTGGATTCATTTTCTCATCATATGGAAGCCATATGTATTCTTTACACATAGCCTGTAGTGCACTGCAGAATTTATTACCCCATCCTTTAAACATACTGCTCTTACATGCTCAAAGCCCAGCATTTTTATATGCTGTAGATACGTTCACTGCTAGCAAATTATGAGGCACTGTAAAAATTGTATTTATCCACATAATTTTCTATAGCCATTGTTAAATGGAGACGTGGAGGAAAGAAGGGTGCCTCAAAGTACCTGTGCTCCTGTATATGTAGGTATTTTGAGTAGCTCAGGTCATGGAGGGAAATTTCATTCCTCACTGAGGCGAGGACAGATTCGATGGTGTGACCGAACTGGTTTTTGAAAGCAGCATACACAGGCACTCTGAAATATTTCCAGAAAAGGCTTTGGCATGCATAGGGACATTTTATGTTAGGATTAAGGTGTCCATACACCTGAGCATTTCCTCCACCACCCTGATGCCTGTCTCCTCCCACCTCCAGGTACCAGATCCACACGGGACTGCAGCACTCCATCATCCGGCCGACGCAGCCCAACTGCTTACCTCTGGATAATGTCACACTACCTCAGAAGCTCAAGGAGGTCGGGTACTCCACGCACATGGTGGGCAAGTGGCACCTGGGCTTCTACCGCCGGGAGTGCATGCCCACCCAGAGGGGGTTCGACTCCTTCTTCGGCTCGCTCCTGGGCAGCGGTGACTACTACACCCACTTCAAGTGCGACAGCCCCGGGATATGCGGCTATGACCTGTACGAGAACAACAACGCCGCCTGGGACCACGACAACGGCATCTACTCCACACAGATGTACACGCAGAAAGTGCAGCAGATCCTGGCTTCTCATAACCCTAGGAAACCCATATTCCTCTATATTGCCTACCAAGCTGTCCATTCGCCTCTTCAGGCGCCGGGCAGGTATTTTGAACATTACCGCTCGATAAACAACATCAACAGGCGGCGGTACGCGGCCATGCTGGCCTGCTTGGACGAGGCCATAAATAATGTGACCCTCGCTCTGAGGAAGTATGGCTACTACGAGAACAGCATTATCATTTATTCTTCTGATAACGGCGGGCAGCCGATGGCCGGAGGCAGTAACTGGCCACTCCGAGGAAGCAAAGGCACCTATTGGGAAGGAGGTATCCGCGCCGTAGGGTTTGTGCACAGCCCCCTTCTGAAAAACAAAGGGTCTGTATGCAAGGAGCTGGTGCACATCACAGACTGGTTCCCCACACTGATCACGCTGGCGGAGGGGCAGATCGATGAAGACATCCAGCTGGACGGCTACGATGTGTGGGAGACCATCAGCGAGGGCCGGCGCTCCCCGCGGGTGGACATCCTGCACAACATCGACCCAATCTACACCAAAGCCAAGAACGGCTCCTGGGCCGCTGGCTACGGGATCTGGAACACTGCCATCCAGTCTGCCATCAGAGTGAATCACTGGAAGCTGCTGACGGGAAACCCGGGCTACAGCGACTGGGTGCCTCCGCAGGCCTTTAGCAACGCGGGTCCCAACCGCTGGCACAACGAGCGCGTCTCCTGGTCGGCCGGGAAAACCGTGTGGCTCTTCAACATCACGGCCGACCCCTACGAGCGCATGGACCTGTCTGCCCGGCACCCCGAGGTGGTGAAGCAGCTGCTGCGGAGGCTCTCGCAGTTCAACAAGACCGCGGTGCCCGTCCGCTACCCGCCCAAGGACCCTCGCAGCAACCCCAAGCTCAACGGAGGAGTCTGGGGGCCGTGGTTTAAGGAGGACGAAAAGAAAAAGAAATCAGACAAAAGCAAAGGTGCAAATAAGCAGAAGAAGATGAAGAAGAAGAAGAAAGCCAGTCGGAAAAAGGGGCAGTCATTTCACTGCCGGTCGCATCTTGCTGGTGGGTAAACTCTAAGCAGGGTCCTTGGCAAGGCCTGAGTCAGCCTGGCCCCACTTCTCGAACTTCTGATGGAATAAACTAGAAATGCCAGTTCTGCACTATGAATGAAAGTTGTCATCTTTTAATTTTGTCTCTGATTTCACCAGCACAAGATACCTTAGCACTCTGAGTGACCATGTGACAGACTTTCTCCTCCACCAGATGAGTGGTCCTCACCCATCACCAGACACATTCCAGATAACAACAGCGATAGCATCTTGTTTCAGGAAACTTAGCTTTGATGGACAAATGATGGTTCCTTGCCTTAATTAGCTGGAATTTTGGAGAGCATGGAGATGTTAATGGCAGATGTTCTCAAGCTGACAGATGGTTCAGAGGGAGAGAGGAGAAACAAAACCCAAGAACCTCTGTGTGTCAGTAAGTGTTAGTCATCAGCCTGTGACATGTTTTGATACAACACAGCAAAACTGAAGCCATCAGGGTAACTTTGTAGAGCTGCTGGGGAGGGGGGGCATGATAGGAGGAAAGCTGCTTTAAATTAGATTTTGTCCATCTTAACTAAATCTGAAATATTTTTAACATTTCCTAGATGTGCTGAGCTCCCCCCATTTGCAGTAAAACACATGACCAACAAGCACACACCTTGTGTAATTTATTACAGGATAGACAAAAACACATCACCAAAGTGAATGTAATATTTAAACACTTTAAGATAACTATACAACAATATGTAAAATAGATAATTTATTTTACAGCACAATCCTATTTCTCTTCCATTAAAATTTCCTAGCTGATGCAAGGTACTCCTGTGGGTGCCAGGGTAGTTTGGGTTCTTTTAATGTTGCCTTTTAAAGTTTATTTCCACCCTGTCATTCAGAGTTTATTTAACAGATTCATATCCTCAGAGTACTGTAAACCAAGGAAATACTGTATACACTGCTAGGACGAGGAAGGAGAACAATTCAGGTGTGTCACTGCATTATGTATTTGCCTTCAGTGGTTTTGAATGTAACAAAGGGTTTATTTAATTTAGGAGTCCCACAAATATTGTTCATTTCTGTACAGAAGCTAGGCCATCTTGATGTTCGGGGGGGGGGGGAAATTTTAACCTTTTATTTATGTACCTATTAAAATAGTTTATTTTTATGACATTCATAAAAGCGGTCTGCCTCTTTTTTTGCATCCAAAATAGCAATTCTGGCCTAGTTTGTTTTAAACAAACTCAAGTAAGATGTTTCATTACTATTATTTTTGGTACAGGAATGTTTTATGACATTTTGCTTCTGAAACAGAATTTCTTCTCCCAATATATATATCATTTGAGACATGCTTCAAAGTTTGCCCTTTTCCAAGGTGTCTGCATGGATGATGGATGCACGGACTGGCTGCACATTGGTGGTGATCTGTGGTAATTGATAAAATGCACACACACATATAAGCTTCAAGATGAATTATGTTAAGTAAAATTGATGATTCATTTGTTGAATGGCTATAATTTATTTGGGTAAAATTTCAGATAAGCCTGCTTTTCAGCAGTGTGTTACTTAACTCAAAAATTATATTTATATAAATGGATTATGGCTAAAAAAATTGAGCATTCCTAAAATCAGTGCACACAGAAATCTGAATGAAATACAGCTGTCCAGAACTCCAGCAACCTCTGACCTTTTCAAAAGGCAGCTAACTGCAGGTACATACTGCCAAACCCCAGCAAATGGCCTACTTAAAGATGTAAAGAAGAATAAAGCTGCCATTAACAAAACACAGAAACAAGTCAGGCAGCTCTTAGAGATACTTCTGTAATGAATATACTGGGGAGGACACAGAAATTCACTTGGAGAATTGCATGTAAATAATAATTATAAAAGGATGGTGTGTATCTGCATAAGTGCTTGATATTGTCACTGTTACTTTTCATGCTGTGTGGTCCTTAAGATGACTAATTAATTCTTTAGAAATCTGTCTAGCTTTTCTTCACATCCACACCATCCAGTGAGTAATCAGGAACTCTGATGTTCTCTAAATTCTCACTTTTTAAAAAGCATGCTGTTGATGTCCTTAAAAGAAATGAGAATAGCATATTGAGATATTATGCTTCAAAATGTGATCTATAAAACTCATATGTGTGAGAAGATTAATTTAATTTTCCAAGGTATTTTTTAAAATACGAAAATTAGGTGTATAAGTTAAACTATATACAGAGAGACTACGATACTTTAATTTATTTTGTCATAATAACCGCAAGGCAGTGTGATAGAGTGTTATCCTCATAGAATTAATTATTGCCCTTTTTCCTGAAAGTTTTATGGTGGCTTTGGCTTTCATTGGACCAAAGCAGCAGGGAACATTATTCCCTGACAACATTTTCTTCTATAATTATTTATATCTGTTCTCTCTCAGGCAGAATGGGAGTCCTTGAAAGTAACCAGTGCAAGGCAGAGCAGTGGATCAGTACTCTGTCTTAAATAAATGTGCCACGAGAGTAAGTGTTTGTAGAGTACTCAGTGGGAGTACATTTTCAGTGAATCTGATATTTTAATCTAGTGGAGGGCAAAAGTTGGCTTTAGAGTGGGGTAGGAAATAGCCACAATTGAGCTGCACTCCTGAATGTTTTGCTGAAATGCTCTGTGTCTGCTCTCACACAACACTTGTTGTTTCATTGCAGCAGCACTGTGGGCTCTGGTTCATGGGGGTGCTGTGTAGCTCTCAAACCCCACTGTCTGCTGAGCTCTCAGTAGCTCCTACATGCTCCCAGCTGGATTTCACAGCTTGTTTGCATCTGCAGATATGTTACATGCCCACTCTGGGGGAAGGTTTGATGGGTAAACACTGGAAAAAGACCTGGTGGGTAGGGGACAGACATAAGCTTTCTCCAGACTCTGTGTGGGCACAAGGAAAAGGCAGGCTGGATATAACTCTGACCTGGTCTCAGACAACCACACCTTCAGGGGGCCAGCCTGTTCTTCAGAAGAATACTGTCTTTTCCAGGTTTTTGCAATTTTATTTTAAAGCTCTTCACAAACAATCTTCTAATGGTAAGATAACTTTAACATCATCAGTGACTTTTAAAGTTTTATTACCAATAATATTGTTATTGTTATTATTATTATTATTGTGTTGTTGTTACTTAGTTTTACATAAATTTGGAGACAAAACACTCTTGCACAGCTACAGGTAAAGAGGAGTGGAAGGTTGTGCCAGGCAGGAATGGTGAGTAAAGCAGAACTGTCAGTCTTTCCCTGTGGGGAAGATGGGAGGGGATGGCCGTGTGGGTGTGAAGCTCAGCCAGACCTGCAAACTTCAGAGCACAAAGGCACAGTGACATACTCTGCAAATTTTAAACACCCCCCAAAGTAAAGCACTTCACAAACTTGAACTTGGTAAACTTTAACTTAGCCAAACTTTGACTGATCCAGACACAACAGGGCACTGGAATTTTTTAGTTTGGTGTACAGTGTATTTTGAGAAGAAGGTAGGAGAAAAAGGAGAAAGAAAAAGGAGAAAGGTATGTAGGCAACACCCTGGGGCCCCGCGAGGCCCTGAGGGCCTCTGGATCCATGGCAGGGGAGCCCTGGGAGCTCAGGGCGTGTCCCGGGCTCTGCTCCGCTCCCCTGTGGCTCCTCAGGCACGGCTGTGCTTTGATGAGCCCTGAGGGGACACACGGACACACGGCGCCATTGGGGTGAAGGAGACGAGCCGACATCTTGGGGCAGGGCAGGGGAAGGTGGAGGTCTACCATGGTGAGTGAGGGTGTGTGAGGGAAACGGGCTGCAGGTGTGTGTCAGGCTGTGGGGTCAGAGCGCCATTTTGCGTGGGACCGTGAGTAACTCAGCCGTTTTGTGTCAGGCTGTGGGTCACTCCCTCCGCCATTTTGTATTGGGCCGTGGGGTCATGCCGCCATTTTGTGGCAGAGCATGGATTACTCCGCCATTTTATGGCAAGCTGTGCGGTCACTCCACAGTGTTGTGTCAGGCCATGGGGTCACTCCACCATGTTGTGTGAGATAGTCAATTCCTCCCAGTGGTATTCTTTCGTGCAAATGGGGGTGCTGGATGTCCCAGGTCCTACTCTGAATGGGTGTAGAAAATCTCTGAGAAAAAAAAGAAAGAAAATTACTTGTAATATGTTTGATAGTATTTTGTTTTTTTCAGCTAAGGAGATCTATGAATAAAGGGTTGTTATTTTGATCACTATTGATGTGCACTATACCCAAGTACTGGAAGAAGTACCTGTTGGTTTTCAGGATGTAACACTCCCAGATGAGTGCAGGTTCCTTTTGTCATCTGCAAATGACAATAAGGTGACTACAAAATAACACAAGCTCCACTTCAGCATCTCATTCTGTTCAGAGGAATACTCAGTAATGTACATGATTTCTTTTCTGTGGATCATAAGTCAAGGTCTTGATGAAGTGGGGGATTTGTGTCAAAGGCAAGCCAATGTGAAAATACAAAAATGCTTTCTTTTCCTGTGTTATGCTTCCTGCTTTCATCTCTGCCAAGCAAGCTAATAACAAAAATATAAATACAGATAACCACATGAAAGAAGGTATAATTAAGTACTTGGATTTGAATTAATGGTACAACAAAAGTATAATCCATTATATGGTTTAAAGTTATTTCAATAATTCCATTTGTTTCAGGTATAACCAGGGCAAGGTTGCTGAAGTTTAGCTTATGACTGAAGTTACAGAACTGATTAACAACTGTTATTGTGAATTTCCATAACAAGAGAACAGGGTCCTGAAATGTCATACTGATGTAGCCTGAAAAATACTCTTTTATAATTCCTTATAAACATCAGTGTCTCAGTAAAAGTCAAGTATTTAATCACCTGAAATCAGTGCAGGCCATGACATTTGTTCTTCCCTAGATTTGCTTCAAAAGATCGCTTATGAGCATTACTTGGCAAGGGCCTATTTATTGCTCATTAAATGCAGCTTGCTTCTGGTAGTTGAGCTGGGCCAGCATGCAACAGTGTGCAGGAGAAAGTCAGAACCTTACTCTGAGTGTAGGAATGGTTCTACACCAGCAGTGTGTGGGCACAGTTTGGAAATGGACAACACTAGTGACAACATCTGTAAGGACTTGCCAAAATCCAAAGCTAGGGACTAATTCCTTTTAGATAACCAAGCTACATTTGTGATTTTTAAGATGGCTGGAGAAGGAGGGGAAGTGTGGCCCTGTGAGAAGATGAAGAGCACCAAGCTGTGACTGCTGTCAGACTTTGAGTGAAGAAATTGCACGTTGCTTAAAAGGAGCATTTTGGGACGGGGAACTGTATGCCATTAAAGAAATGCTTCATATATCATCATCTAATATTCTTCTAAAGAAACACAAGCTTCAAAGCTCAGAATATTGGCAAAACTTGAAGGGCATAACTAGTAATGTCTTACCTTTGGGCAACATTCTGAAGTCCTTCTCTCACGGCATACTTTTTTACAGTAATTGGTTCCAGTTTTATTTTGGTTTTCATCAGCAGATTCCATTACATCTTGTCACTCTGGATGGAGGGAATATAATTAGCGTTGATAAAAAGCATATTGGGTTGGTGGTGTTTATCTTCACCAAATTGTTTAGGCTCTCAAGTGACCCCTAAGCAATCTCTTGGCAGACCTGAAGAATTGATCTCTTATTACTCTGTGGCTGTGGAGAATTTGAAAGAAATCTACAGTGAAGGATTTGAAAAAGTACAGAGGGAGCACATAGCTCTGGCCTTCAGCCCAGGTGACTTCAGCCTCTTTTGTCTTTAAATGTGATTTCTTTGAGGCTTTTACTGCTGCTAGATTTTTTTTTCTCTTCTCTTTGCAAGGAAAAAGGCTGCATGATTAATTCTGCTTTCAACATTGGATGTGAAAGTCTGCTTAGAAAGCCCCTGCATGGAATGGCAGCAGAGAAGAGCAAGTGTCTGCTTTTTGTGAGGAGGAACACAGTGTGCTGTTTCCCCTGCCACAGCCACTGAGCCCTCACCAGCAGTCATTGAACTCCTTAGCCTGTGAGCCTGCCAAGATCCAGCAGTTATCCCAGGTAATGAGCAAGCTGAGATTAAATGGTTCCTGTCTTTCTCTCCCATTACTCTCTTACCCTGCAGACTGACTGAACTTGTGGAGTGCTTATATTGAAATCTGTGGAAAAATCTCAGCAGGCTGAGATCCCAGTGACATTTTGTTTCTTTCTCGTCCATGCCAGAGGCCAGCATGGACCTGTACTAGAAGACAGTCCTTGAAATCCAGGTGGAGTCATGTCTTTCCTGTGTTAGCTGCGGTTGTTCCTCAGAGGCACACAGGAAACATTTCCTATAGCAGAGTCCTAAATTCAGCTAAATTCATAAACATCCAATAACCATTCTCACTGTCCTGTCTGCTTATACAGTAGCCTTATGAAACACAGAACACAGTGGCTTCCCAGAGGCACAGGGTTCAGGTTGCCATTTCTTATCATTGTCTTCAAGTCCCATTTCATTGCTCAAACCCAGGAAATTCTGTTTAACTGGAAAGTAGCTGTTTCTTGAACTAACATGAAGAAAAGCATCCACTTCTGACTTAGATCAGAAAAATATGGAAAATCCATTGCTTCCCACTGTAAATCTCTTGCAGTAGTTAATATCTGAGTTAAAGGTATAAATGCTTTCTTTCCAGTTTGATTTTTGGTCTGGTTACAGATTCCAGCTTTGTTATTTTTATCCACAAGACAAAGAGTCCTTTGGCACCTGCTGTTTTCCTCTATTGATTGTACATCTGTATTCCAACCTTGAATGTTTTTTTAGAAGCTGAACAGATTGGCTCCTTAGAGTCTAATCATTTTATGGCACTTTCTCCAGTTCCCAAGTAGGAGCTGAAGTTTTTTTACACCCCTTCTCCAGATTTTCAGTAGACTGTACAAAGTGTGGTCATCAAAAGTAAATAAAATACTCCTATATTAGTGTCCTTCAAATGATGTACAAAAATATTACCTCCTGCAGAGAAAGCCCTGTGGGCTGCACTGAGCCTAGAGCATCCCCTGCTGCTCTGGGCTTGGGATGGCACTCCCAGGCAGGGAACTGGCTGTGGAGTTTGTGATTATTTTTGTTGTTCTGTGTGAGGCAATCTTTTACTCCTTAGGTGTTGTTTATTCTTAGAAAGAAAAAGAAATAACCAAACCAAACACTCAAGTTTGAAAATATCCCAGAAAAAGGATTTCATGTTTTCTCACAGCATTTCCATTCTCTGTCTCAACCCCTATTATAAAAGCTACCTGTGCAAAGCAGAAAAAAGAAAAAGGATATAGAATAAACTTTCTCATTATATTTTATATCCCATAATATGCTCACAGCAGCCATGCCTATAGTGTGTAATTCAGGAAAAATACACCTGTCCTTGTATGAGGATTATGTTTTCAAAAGTCACTTTTCCCCATTTCCTCATTCCAGAGGGTAGGCTCTGTTTAATTTCCCCTAATTGAAATCAGAGAAAATATATTTGTTCAGATATAGCCCTCAGAGTCTCATGCATAGTAGGAGTGTTTCAGTGGTTGCATTTCCCAGCAGAACATGTTGAAGATCTTAGAGGTGAGTAATCAGTGCCATAAAATAGCTGCTCCATTGCTATAGTTACAGGGAAATCTTCTTTCTGATTTTCCTGGTTCCAAGTGCAGTGTGCTGGTTTGTCACTGCTGAATGAGGAAATTCACTCAGTCTCTCTTCTAATTCCAGAATTCATCAGGCAATAATTGTCCAGTGATACTACTTCCCCAAAGATCATTTATTTTACACTGTTTTTTTTTTCACCAAGTACTTTCAGAACATATCAGGAGAAGTAGAATTGCAGTGCAAGGGAGTCACTACTGCTGGAAGCATGAACAGCTTTGATAATGAGAGTGGGGCAAGTCTGAGAATTTGTAGTTCCTGCTGAGCACAGGTCCGGGTGAGAGACACACAGGGGTGTAAAAGGGCATTTGGGGAATTACTGAGGTAGGTGTGACAGCAGTAAAGGAAGATTGTTCATTATGGGGAGGGTAGATGGAAGGAGAGCAAGCTCAGGTGTAAAGTTCTCAACACTTTCCTTGTATTCCCAGTGGAAAAGCCATGTCGGGGACTCTTCTCTGTATTGTCTCCCAAGACAGAAGACTTCCCAAGGTGTTAAAAGTGTGTTTCTGGTGCTGAGATTTATCCTGCAACACAGTAACCTTGGTTTACCTTAAAGAAAGGAAGGAAAACAAAGGTTTTATTGTCCATCTTTAGCATCTCCCACCCATTATCACTACATTAGATTTCTCCTGATTCACCCAGCCCTCAATCTCTCACTCTTCCCTGGGATTTTACCAGTCTTCTTGCCTGTTCTGTTCCCTTGCAGTTGGAATTTCTTTTCCTTGGAGGCAGTGCTTTCCCAGCAGTGCTGGCTGTGCACTGGCCCTGTGAGTGTGTCAGTTTTGAAGCGATGCGAGTGTTTCCTGCTCTGTAATACGCCATAAACAGGTTACCCTCTGCATAGAAGATTAAATCCATGCTTTTGTTAGCAAGTTGAAGCACAGGCTTTAGCTAAATTATCCCCAATGCCTTTGCCTGGCCATCTGTTTCCAACGGAAATGAGTCTTGGGCTTTAATTATAAATCTCTTATGAATATTGTTTTTCTTTTCTTTTCTATCCCAATCTGCCCTTTTGGAGATTGGTTCAACTCTGCCTGTGTTGTCTGAAAGGTGGGTGGGATCACCAGTGTGGCTCATGGTGTGATTCATTTTTTCTATTAGCCTTCCTGTTAATGACTTTAAGTCTGTTTATACTCTTGCTGCAAGTTGAAGCAAAAATCTGTGTTACCAAACCGTGTTCATAAATTTGCTACAGATACGTGTTCATTGTGAAGCAGCCTAAGTACAAACATGTTAAACCATATGGAAAATCCGCCCCCATCTTGCTGAATTGTTCCAATGTTTAATTACCCAGATTGTTAGAAGTGTGCACCTTCTTTGTAATTGTTTTTCTGATTCTAATTTCCTGGTTTAGCCCTCAGATCATCTTAAAATTCTTTATGTATGAAGGTGTGCACAGATTGAGACCAAACACAAAAAACTCATAGTCCGGGTGCTGCTCTCCAGCAAAGCATTACTTAACTCAGTAAGGATTTGTCATTAAAATGCTGTGTGGTTTATTATTTGTTTCCAAAGAAAGGGTGAAGTCATTCTCTTTATTTTAAATTAAATGGGGGACAGGGAGGAGGACACAGGGTGCTCTGGGCTGAGGTGTCAGGGGAGTCCTTGGTAAGATCCTCTCTGGAGCCCTTCCCTTCTTCCTGGGAGATAAAGGGGGAGATGTTCACATCCTGCACAGTGCAGGGCAGTAACTCCTTTTTGTGACCAAGAAAGAAAAGACAAGCTCTCTGAGTTACACATCCTCGCACCTTTTCCAGCACTGCTGGGGAACTTGGCCTTTGCTAGTCAGCACAAAGACCTTGAGCAAGAGAGGAACTTTTTTTTGCCAAGCTTTCCTCCCCAGCAGAGGCCAACTTGCAGCAGCACAGCCTGGAGATGAGTCAGTGCAGGATGGACATGGGTAAGCACTGTTAGCCCACCTCTCCAGAGACAGCTGCAATTATTTCTTCACCCCAGAACCACTGAGCTGGGCAGGTGTTCAACACTCGGCACTGAAATCTTGGGCTATGTGCACGTCTTCTGCTCCAGCTTTTACCCCTGCCAGGTTCACTTCCCATCCCTCCCCTCAGTTCTTGGTGCTTGCCATCACTTAGGATCATTCTCTTTAAAGGATTTCGTGTTTAGAAGGGTGCCAGGTTGCCTTTTCATCTTCTTGAAGATGCTTTCTCTCCAGAGTGACCAGAGTAACTTTTATCACCATCACTGGAGGGATTTAAAAGCTGTGTAGATGTGCTAGATGGGGACACAGTTAGTGGTCGCCTTTCTGCCACTGTTAAATCAGTCCATGGGTTTTCTTCCTGTATGATTTTGCTCTGCTGAGTTCTTGTACAGAAGCTGTATCTCCACTAAGTGCTTCATGCAGGTTTTAAAGCAGTCCTGAGCAGGTTTTGCTATTATTTTATAGAATGAGGCAGGGAAGTATCTTCACACTCACCTCTTTCCCCCCATTTCTGTACTAAGTTCAGTGAGTGAAAATGATTCACTCTGATTTGTTCTCATTCCTGCTCAAGCTGTCTTCTTCCTTTAAAAATACAATATTTCTTCTACCGTTCTCTACAAATACTGTGGCTGTGACTTCTTCCTCCAGCATTCCTCATAGAGAAGTGTAGCAGCAGCTCCTGAGAAGAACAGGCATCTGAGAAGCATGAGACAAAAGGTGGGATTGTATCTGGTACCACTCTCTGCACTTCTGGGAGCCTTTGGAATAAGGGTAGAGGATCCAAGGATCCTTCAGCTGGACCTGTAAGCTTCTGGGCTGTGAAATGTAGAATGATACAGAAGCAGAAGATGGAAGATAATGACAGAGTTCTCCTCAAATGAAGACTCTGGCTTTACACACTCAGCCTCTATGAAAAAATACAGGTAGAATTGGTTTATGGAGCAGGAAAGACATTGATTCTTCATCCACTTTTGAACAAAAAACTCCGAACAACAGAAGCATTTGTGTGGATTTTTATATGAGGAGATGACTTCAGTGTATTCTCAGTCACAGTCTATGTGAATATTTAGTACAAAAGCAGATATTTAGGCAATGAAAGACAATCCAAGACACTTGTAACTGTTATGATACAATGCTAGCAAAGTTACTCTCATAGGAACACAAATAGTTGTATTAAGCCTCCTGACCCAGGACTTTGGGCACCTCTACTTTTCCATCCATAAAAATCCTCCTAAATCAGTGACCTCTGGGTGTTGATGGCTTGTGTTGGGCCCTCTCTACATACCTTGGGAAATGTAGCTTGGAATATTTGTTTCAGGTTCCAGCTGCTGTGCCTGGAGATGTGAGAAGTGTGCTCAGGCTCATTAAACCTGCAGGACCTGGGAGCTGTGCCCGTGGTGACAGCACAGACAATATTCCACATGAAACCCAAGCACTGGAGCTCCTTGGCATGAGGCACAAGCAAGCACTCAGGAGCAGTTCCAGAGCTGACTCCAGCACGTCTCCTTGTTTTGCAGCTGCTCACCAAGAGGTGGTTTGTACAAAAACACTCAGAAGGGAAACACGTGTCCTCAGAGAAACTGGAGATGGAAATAGTTCTCATGTGAGGATCACACACACAGGGACTGGAGGCTGCTTGGGGAGTTTCTCCAGAGACCAGAGACTTTTGCTGAAGATTCTGGGGAGCTGAGCTTTCTCCTGCCTAGAGTTTTGTGGGGAAAACAAAAAGCAGTGTCAGATGTGAAGTTCTTACAGAGGATAATATCCTTACACATCTTCATTTCCCCAGGCTAAGAGAGGACTGCTTTTCCAAAACATGGATAAGCCAGCTATGCTACTGTACCACTTCAGTTGTTTCCAGCTATAGGCAGAGATCCAGAGGCATTCTGGATCCATAAGGTGCATTCTTGATTCCAAAAGAAGGAGTCTTTCCCTTTAAGCCTGCTCATTTCTTCAATCTTAAAACAACTAACCTGAAATACTCTTATTTCTTTTAAGCTCTGCTTCTCAATTTGCTTTTGAATTGCTTTCATCTAGAGTGTGAAATTCCAAATGACTGCAAAAAAAGCTGTCTGAGGAATATTCTTGGCAGTACTGCTAGCAGAGAGTACAGGAAACCTCACAAGAGAGTTGGTTCAAGCAGCACTGCCATCCACGTTTCACAGCTGCAGGGACATTCAGAGCAAATCCAAACACTGGCTTTCCCTTCAGCAGAGCCACAGTTACCCAGGACACATCCCTGGAAATGTCCAGGGCCAGGTTGGATGGGGATTGGAGCCACCTGGTGCAGTGGAAGGTGTCCCTGCCCATGGCAAGGGGTGGGTGGATGGTCTGTAAGGTCTCTTCCAACCCAAACTGCTCCTGTGAAAACACTTGCAGGGGCCCCTTGAGCTGCTCAGCAGCTCTGCATGGGTACAGTGGCCTCATCAGTGCATGAAACACAAATTCTGTTACTAGTGCAAGCTCTTGAATATCACCTGATCTGCAATGTCCTTGAGATGGAAGGGGCCCTCAGCACCCCATTCTGGCCAGGAGATTATCCCTCTGGAGGAGACACCATGGAGGAGGCCTGAGGCTGCCCTGGGCAGGCCAGGCCATGGTGGCTTTGCCTTGAAAACAGAGAGGCCTTCATTGCAACAGCCCCAAGATCTCCAGGGAGTGAGAGCAACTCAGAACTGCACTGCTGCCTTCACCCTGTGCTGTGTGTTCCTGGATGGTACCAGAGCCTCAGCTTGGCCTTGGCTAAGCCGTGCGGTACAGTATTCACAGGGAACCCTGGTGAAGGAAGGAATGATAAGGAGGACTTCATTTTATTAGAAGGTTAATTATTTTATTATACTATGTTACACTATGTTACATTACATCTAAACTGAATCTGCCAAGCACTCAACTCTGCACACACTGCACAGAATCTTGTGACTGTCAGCCCACAGTCCTGACACACACACACCTGGCCCTGATAGGCTAAGGAAGCAAAACACCATCACTTTGGGTAAACAGTCTCCATATTGCATTCTACTTTGGCACAAATACAGGCACAGCAAATGACAAGAATAATTTTGGGAAGAATTGTGCCTTGCTTTTCTCTGTGAAGAGAAATGTGAGTCTACAGTGCTGCAGC